>NW_024080796.1:1149250-1460056 GCF_003009895.1 Hyaena hyaena
CTGGTGCCGCGCCGTGACCCGCCTGGCCCTTCTGCCCTCGTGCTTCCCCCACATTCTGTGTCGGCTCAGCCGCTTTCCCGCCTGCCCCTCACAGTCCCCGGAGGCGGGGGGCCTGGGGACCCTTTCCTTCTCCGCTGGCCCAGCTGCACAGCCTTCCAGCTCGTGAGACTGGACCTGTGCTTTTTCTTAAATGTTTTCTTTCTAATGTTTATTTTTGAGAGAGAGAGAGAGAGACAGCGTGAGCAGGGGAGGGTCAGAGAGAGAGGGAGTCACAGACTGAAACAGGCTCCAGGCTCCGAGCTGGCAGTCAGCACAGAGCCCGACGCGGGGCTCGAACCCACGAACCGCGAGATCATGACCTAAGCGAAAGTCGGACGCTTAACCGACTAAGCCACCCAGGCGCCCCTGAACCTGTGCTTTTTCTAACCTCATCTCATCGCCGTGAATATGTCCTCCAAGCAAATTTCCTGCCTTCAGGGATGTGTAACAGAATGTGACGATTTTTCTCGCTGGTTTCCTCGTGTGACTCCTAGAGCTGTTTGTGGACCACAGCTGGAAAAAGGATCCTCAACTCACGGTTGTAGACTCGTCACAACGCAGCCATGGCAAATGTCTCTGATGTAGAGACGGTCAAGCACCCGGCACACGTCCTTCTAGCCCGGGATCTCTGGCTCTATGTTCTGGAATGAAATTTGGGCTTCCTGTAACAGTAAACATACTAGTACTCATAACGATGTTATTTATGAGACTGTGGACTCTTGGAAATAACTATACTTAGAATGGCTATCAGCTGTTTCAATCAAAGATCTTTATTTTCAGTGTCTTTTCAAAGATCTTATAGGAACCACGATGAAAGATCATGCACAGATCACATTTTTCCCTCATTAGCAAAAATACAGGTTCGATACTTTTGAAAAAGCCGTTCTGAGTGGCCCAGAGAGCTGGGAAAGAGTGGCTGATGTTTTTTTTCTGGGCTACCACAGAGCTTTCTAAGTCAGTTAGAAGGATGCCCGGGCTGTATTGCTTCCCACCACGAGAAAAAGCAGAGACAGAATACGCTGATTTCAGGAAACTGGCAGTGAAGGGCTCAGGAGGAAAGTTGGTTAAGCTTTTGCTCCTCCCTCTCCCCCGAGGAAGTGGACACAGAAACACACGTCCAGAAGGTCTAAGTCAGAGCATTCCTCATGCTTTCACCAGCCAGACCTCGTTGCGGCGTCCGTAGGGCTTCATGGGAGGGTCGTACCCAGTGCAGAAGTAGAGGTCACTCCGGCAGGTGGCTGTGCCCTCCAAGGCGGCCCGCAGCTGAGTGGCGTGCGCGACGTAGTCGGCCTCCTTGGCATAACCGCCAAACTGGCTGGGGGAGAGGAATGAGGGGCTGGTTATGAAGAGACATGATCTCCAAGAGAGGTGAGGTCTTTAAAAAAAGAAGTAACTTGCCACTCTCACTATGACAAGCGCCCGAGAGCAGTAAGATAGCTCGTCTGCTGCTTCCTAGATGGGTGGGCTTGACCCTCCTGAGCCTCAGGTCTTCGCATGGACACCGGGGATAGGCTGTCTTTTCCCTCCAAGGTTGTAATGAGCATTAAGTATAGTAATGGACGTGAAAAACTAATGCAGAGCCTGAAACACAAAAGTCAAGTCTTTCCTTTCTGGAATCTTCCCGAGGGACGGCAGGCTGACCTTCCCATCGGCTGTGCCTTCGCCCTTCTCTCTAGATCTCTCTTACTGCCCGGGCAGCAACTCCTCTGGGCCCCCCTGGCTCTAGCTGGGGAAGGAGGAGGAGACAGGGGCGTTAGCGAGGGTGGAGCCGCAGCTAATGTTTCTCCCCAGGCAGAGTGGTGACAGGTAGCAGCTTTGTTAAAAAACAGAGCGACCTGGCCATGTGTAGCAACATGGATGGAACTAGAGGGTGTTATGCTGAGCGAAATAAGTCAGGCAGAGAAGGACAAATATCCTATGTTTGCACGTATAGGAGGATTAGGAGGAACTTAACCGAGGACCATGGGGGAGAAGAAGGGGGGAAATGGGGGGGAAAGGGAGAGAGGCAAACCATGAGAGACTCTTGAATGCTGAGAACAAACTGAGTACTGATGGGTGTGGGGGGAGGGGGAGGGAGGAGATGGGCATGGAGGAGGGCACTTGTGGGGATGAGCACTGGGTGTTATATGGAAACCAACTTGACAACAAACTATTCGTTAAAAAAAAAACCCAAAGAAACAAACAAACAAACAAAAACGGAGCGACCAAAGGCAGGGTCGGGGGGAAGTCTTGGGAGCCCCCTTGGCAAGCTGTAAGCATGCCCCACATAAAGAAATCACTTCTAATAAATCTCCTCTCCCGTTCAAATCATGAGAGCCTTCTTTTTCCAGCAAGTAAAAAGACTCCTAAATCAGGCTTTTCTCTTGACGGCAGAAGGTGGGGACAGAGAAGGAAGAAAGCTTGCCTTTTCAAGATGATTATTCCTCCTTACGTCATCTGCCTACGCTCCAAAATTCATCCTGTGGCCTACCCTAAATATACCACCCTAAATCTGAGCTGCACTAAAATCTTTATTAGAGTCAAATATGTCCCCAATTCTAATGAGCTTTATGACTCAAAAGTCTGAATCTGCACCAGGCCAAGATTAGGCCAAATGCATTATTTTTGGCGGGGTTCTCTGAGTCACGCTTTGCTCTTTTATAAGTGGTTAGTCATGCTCGGCAAGCATTCAGCACGTTGATTACAGGGCTCCTGATGTAAAAACACCCAGGATTTCATCTTTAAGGGATTGGCCCCTCCAATGTCTAGACCATCGCCAGAGAACATGGACGGCGCCAAGACCGATTCGGAGGAGAAGAGAGTGAGATCAAGTGTATCGAAGAGGGGCTCTAAGGCAGTTCAAGAAAAGTTGAACTCTAACTCAACGAGAGGATTAGCGCACCGAGGATGAACATTAAGGAAAGACTGTTTAGGCAAGAAAAGCCTACAAGACAATGGCTTATTTCCAAAGAATGTCTATAGGTTGAGAGCCACTTGCCTGAGACGAATCAGATGCTGAATGTAGGAGGGTGGAGTGGCCCCTGCATCCCCCTCTCACTCTGTGACACTAAATTTTATCCTTGAAAATGAACAACATTGGCCCTTTAGGCTGCTGGGTCTTTGAAGCGTCCAAAGAAGACGTGGTCCTCAAATACCTGCGTTCATCAGTCGGGAGCCGAAATGGCTAGTGTGTGCTCACCCCTAGTACTGCTGCCCTGTTCTAGCTCCTGGTCTTGGGGACATGCTTTAAGTTCTCTGATCTTCAGGTCCTTCATCTGTTAAATGGGGCTGACAGCAGAATCTCAGAAGGCTGTTGTGAAGATGAGGGAGAGAAGGCTGCGGACTGCTCAGCACAGTGCCCGGCGCAAAGCAAGCCCACGACAAACAGGCTGTTGCCGTCACGTTGCAGCTCTGCTCAGAACAGCCATCCAGTTCCCTGCCTTTGGGCTGAGGGATGTGACCGCAGTCTACAGTAACGTCAGGAAGCCCGGAAGCCAGCCTCGTAATGAAGAACTGGCTCGATAAACAATCTCCCCTTCTCCACTGGACCCTCTCCAAACCCTGTGTACACTTTCACCCTACCCCCCAGTCATTTTCCTGTTTTCTCCTTGTTCTTTCTCTCACTCTTTTTTCTTTCTTTCCTCTTCTCTCCTCCTTCCTTCCTTCCTTCCTTCCTTCCTTCCTTCCTTCCTTCCTTCCTTCCTTCCTCCCTCCCTCCCTCCCTCAGCACTTGTGACCCTCTGACATACTATATAATTCATTCATTGTATTCATTCTTTATGGTCTGAATTCCTGGTAGAATATAGGCCCCAGGAATCCAGGGATCTTTGTTACTTTGTTCCCTGGTGTATTCTGAGCACGTAACACAGTGCCTGACACATATTAGATCCCTTGGCTAGATGAACAATTCTGGGATAAACAATAACAGTATCTTCAGGCTGACAGACCTCAAGATGATAGCACTTAGGTCTGTTGGCTTCCATATTCACTAACTCATTTAATAAAATCTGAAGCACATACTAAGGGGACAGTAGTGGTAATTTAAACAAGAAAACTGGATTGGCTGGAGCCACATTGGGAAGGGCCTTGAATGCCATGCCAAGGACTTTGAACCTGATCCTAGATGCAAACGTGGACCCACAAAGGGTTTGAAAGTAAGAGGCTGACATGATCAGGTTGTGTTTTGGAGAAATCCCTCTGGTGGCAGTGGAGGGAAAGAGATGGAGTCGCTGAAGGTCAGGAGCAGCCAGGTGTGAGGTGGAAAAGGCCTTCGGACAAAGGCAAATGTTGAGAAGTGTCTGGGTATGGGGGGGAGGGCAGGGAGAGGTGGAGGAGTCGAGGATTCTCCTGGCTTCTAGTCAAGTCTCTGGGTCCAACTGGTGCCACTAACCAGAATAGGGGCATGTTGATACGAAGGGGCATCTGTGAGATACATTCATGCAACTATTATTGTGTACATAAGTGTGTGTTGGGCACTGTGAAAATCTCCTCGACCTAGGCAAGAACTGGAGTCAGAGATCCTGATTTGGGAAGAAGGTGGGCCTAGTGATGGCTCTTGGGAGTCATCAGTGAGTAGTTAACTGACTATCATCACAGTAAGGAGGGAGATGAGGCCTGGATGGTGAGCACACGGAAGGAAGGTCAGCAGTTCGTTCTTGGGAATCCTAGTCCCCAAGGAGTGAGTGCAAAAAGTGGCCTTGGCAAGGTCCACGGGAGAAGGAACTTGTCTGAGAGGTACAAGGTGACCCAGCAAGGGATATGGAGATGTCATCATTTGGGGACTTTTAGGTTCATTAAAAAAAATTATTAAAAACTATTCCCATGTGGAATGAGATGCTGATAATGAGGCTAAAAATTTCCCTATTGCTTCATCATGGAAGTATTCTACTAGAAAACAAAGTGAGAGGGCCACAAAACAGATACGTGTGTTCTCCTTGCTGGTAAATCAACCAACTCACCCAAACCCCATCACAGAATCGCATGAACAGGCCAGAAAACCAAGCCCTACAGGGCATGCGGTCCTGATACATGATGCAGGCTCAGTGCCCTTTCCTCCACCTCTTTACGGGTAAGCCGCCTCCTTCCTCCCTGCCTCAGCTTCCACGCTACCCACCGAGGATAACACAGTGCTCTCCAAGTTCACAAGCACGTCTGAGTGTGACTTCAAGAATTCTCGTAAAGCACTCGGAGCTCCTCAAAGGAAATCAACATGAAGTCTCATATACTAGTTTTGTAAGCCTGTTAACAGGTCTCAGTCACCGTCTTCAAAGAAGCTCTCCTCTGGGGCACTGGATTTTATCTCCCCCCATGTCAGAGTTCAGCATTTGGAACAAAGAATTTCGTTACTATGGGAATCGAGGAAAGACACCCCCCGCCCCCGGATTGCAGAAACACAAAAGGAGCTGACTAAAAAGGTCTAGAAGAGGTTGAGGTGGGGGGGTGTGGGGGGGTGGATGATGGAGGCATCAATGAGGCGGGCCAACACATAGAGGCTTTGGTCCAACGAGGCAAAAAAAAAAACCCAAAAAAACAAAACAAAACAACCCAATTAAAACCCATAATGGTTCAGGCATGCAGTAAAGTAGGAAGAGAAATGGACAGTCTGAGCCTGACCATCCAACTTGGTCTAAAATTTTATCCATAAGTCCACACAGATTTGGGGACAGCCTGCTATGCATGTAGCTCTGTGCTAGGCAAAAGCAATATAAGATCAGGGTCTGATACTTTCATACCACCAGGAAAGAAGTCACACCATGATGCATTTCATGCAATCGGACTGAACTGTGTTTATGGAGTTGAGCATCACGGGCACCAGACACAAGCTAGGCACACAGAGATGTAAAGATGATGAAGACATCTCTCTACGCTCTCGAGGTCTAACTGCAGTGGTCAGGGCAGAAACACACATAAAGATTATATAGGGCAGCAGGAAGCGCTAGAATGAAGGTCGAAGGTACAAATGGAATGCTCTGGGGGTGGGGAATAGGGAATGATTGGTTCTGACTTAACAACATGGAGAGAAGGCGCTATGGCGGCCCTGATATTAAGCAACTGTTTATTGAGCATCTCTTCTTAATGCCAGCAATGAACAATATGACAAAAATGCCTGTCCTCACACAGCTTCCAAGAAGAAGCTGGGGAAGAAGGGCTGTCGGAGGAGCTGAGTGAATGTGATGAAAGCATGGACACGGAGGCTGCATGTGTGTATATTTGAGGGGGGGCCCTGAGAGGTGGGGGGTGGCATGCCCTGAGGTCAGGTAGACACGGAGTGGGGCTCTGTTATGGATGGAATGCCATGATAAAGCATTTTTACTAGGCTTCGCTGCCTGGCTACCCATTTGGGGACCCAGCCCAAGGTTTCCCCCCCCCCCCCACCCCCTTCTCATTTGATTAGTAGCTTGGGCTTTGGTCCCAAACCCAATGTGTGTGTAAGTCAGAGGCGGGCCCGAGGCCCATGACCCGAGTTGAGCAGCGGGGGGAGGCGGTGTGATCGGTCCCATGCTTTATGGCAGGTGGTGATAAAAGGACAACTTAGAAGGGACAGAGGTGGAAGAAGTAGAATCAGGAGGGCATGGCAATAGTTCGGGCAAGAGGCGCTGAAGACTAAGGCAGTGTGGACGGAGGTGCTTGCTTGCATCTATCGCTCCAGGTGTTCTGGAATATGTAGCCGCAGGGCGAGCTGAATCATCAGATGCGAGCTCTATGATCTATGTCTACAGGGAGGCAGAGGGTCTGAGGACATTTCCAACGCCTTGATATACTGGAGGACCCCACCCAGAACATTTTCATACGCTTGCCTTAAAAACCTGTGTGAAATGCCTAAGATGGCATGACATAATGAGGTGGCATTAAAGAGCTAAAAGAATGACGTGTTGAAACTTGTAAGTTAGGAGGTATAACAAAAGCCATTTTTTTTCTTGCAAATGCCCCAAGAGGTCCTTAATAAAAGGGACAAGGCCTTGTTATGTTGAATGACAACAACAACAGCGCACGCGCACACACACACACACACACACACACACACACACCGCCAACTAGGGGGCGACCAAGGCTGGGCCAACAGGTGATGTGGGAGGTGAAGGAATCAGGATGACATTTGAACGGGATGAACAGGAGGATGGAAGGGACCTTTGGTTAAGACAGAACGCAGGGCATCAGATGCGGGGAGGGCATCTGATTCCATTTCCATCGTTGACGTGCTGATGTGGGAGGCCCTGGGGAGGTACTGCGGAGACGCCCTCTGGGAACTGGGAGCGCAGTGCTGGTGCTTGGGAGACGGTAGCGCTAGCCGCGTGGACTCAGGCTCACCCACCCAGAAATGGTGCCTGAGAGTCCCTTCCAAGCACCCATTTGTAAAAGACATGCGGGACACCTCATCGGTTGTGGGGGGACATGTTTTTGGACTCAGAATCTCATCATTGGGAGGCTCTTAGATGGGAGGCGGCTTAAATATCAGAGGTATTCAGCAGCTATTTGCCCAGTGGAACCAAACTTCCCAGTTAGTACAAACACTGCATAGCATACCGGCTGCCCATCTCTCTAGGCGACGCTTAGACTCCCTCTTGGGCAAGGGCTTCCTCACTCTGTTACCTGTCCCTCTAACTGTTAGATACTTCAGGCCAGAGTGTTTTTGAGTAAGAAATATGCTTCCCTATAATCTCAACGCACAAATACCACTTCTTATCTCGGAAATACCAAAGTCCTCAAATAGCTGAGACATCTGTCTCTCGTCTCTCTTCCCCACTAGAATGTTCTTCCTGGGAGGAAAACCTGTGAGGTTGTCCTCAACAGGACCTACATCAATGCTTGGCACAGAATAAGGGAATAATGAATACGCGGTGTTTTTGAATGACTGAATGAATGTGTAAATGGCCTCACCTTAGGCATCACGTTGAGTCTGATGATTGGTAAGACATTCAAGGGAGGTGGAGAGATGGTCAGGCTGGAGATGTACTGATGGAAGGGTGACAGCTGAAGCTATGGGAGGGGACCAAGATCTTTAGGGAGGACAGCAAAAAAAAAAAAAAAGAGAGAGAGAGAGAGAGAGAGAAAAGAGAGAGAGAGAGAGAAATTGCAGGCATGGCAAAGACCATACTTTTATTCACTTATTTATTCACCAGCTTTTAACTGAGCACTGACTATAGACCAGCCCAAGGTCCTGCCTTCATGGATATCCTAGTGAGGGAGAAGACAATAAACAAATGAACAAATGGGTACATAACAGGTGAGGTGAAGAAAAATAAAGCAGGGTAGGTGGAGAGAAAAGGAAGGGGTGCTATTTTTGAAAGAACGGTCAGGCGAGGCTCCTTGAAATCGAAAGGACAGAGCTTGGGTATTGAGCTGACCGAGGAGGCAAGGGTGTATAATACCACTCTTGGCCTGAGTCTCCTGGGATTACAGATGGGTGCTGGAATTATCTGGGAACCTGGCTAACACGGGTCTATAGCTCCCTTAAACACTAACATGGGAACACTCCAGAGGCTTAGCGGTTGCAGCCTTTCTACCAAAGTTATTGTTCTCTAGGCTGAACTTCCCAAGCTGCAAGTGTCTTCAGTTAGGGGTTGGTTATTTATTTATTCATTCATTCATTCATTCATTCATTCACTTACTTTGAGAGAGAGAGAGAGAGAGAGAGAGCAGGGGAGGGGCAGAGATAGAGGGAGAGAGAGAATCCCAAGCAGGCACTATAAGCACAAGGCTGATGTGATGCTTGATCCCACAAACCGTGAGATTGTGACCTGAGCTGAAATCAAGAGTCTGACACTTAGCTAAGTGAGCCACCCAAATGCCCCAAGGGCCTGGTCATTTAGAGAGAAAAACATCAGCATCCCTAGGTGCCTCATGGCTGACAAAATTGTGTCATGTGCACACTTAACTAGACCCTAACAACAGTGCATCATAAGCTTTATTTTATTTTATTTTATTTTAATGTTAAGTTTTTGAGAGAGCAAGAGCATGAGTGGGGGAGGGGCTGAGAGACAGAGAGACAGAGAGAGAGAAAATCTTAAGCAGGCCCCATGCCCAGCATGCAGCCTGACATGGGACTTAATCCCATGACCCTGGGAAGGGTCAAGAGCCAAAATCAAGAGTTGGACACTTGGGGCACCTGGGTGGCTCGGCTGGTTAAGTGTCCGACTTGGGCTCAGGTTAAGAGCCCTGTTTCTGGCTCTGGGCTGACAGCTTGGAGCCTGCTTTGGATTGTGTCTCCCTCTCTCTCTGCTCCTCCCCTGCTCACGCTCTGTCTCTCTCAAAAATAGGTAAATGTTAAAAAAAGAGTTGGATGCTTAACTGACTGGGCCACCCGGGTGCCTGTAAGTTCTATTTTATGGATGAGAAAACTAAAGCTCAGAAAGCCCAACTCTTAAACTCATAATTATTAGAGCTGAGGTTTGAACTGAAGTATATCTGTAATAGCCTGATTTTTTTTGTTAATTCTAGTAAAACTGGACCTGATTCTCAGAAGGAGGTGAAGTAAGAAGAGAAGAGGCTAACTCTCACCGACTGTCTACCTAATGTCTAGCATTGTATAGGCATTTATGACACCGCATTTCATTCTCACACAACCCTGTGGGTTAGGTACTCTTACCCCATCTTATACCTGGGGAAACCGAGGCACAGAGAAGCTCAATAACATGCCAAAGGCCACTGAACTAGGATTGGATCTCAGATCACCCTGACAATGAACTTCGGGTTTCCAACTCTTTCTTTCATACCCAGATATTTCACTAAAGCCGTCAACCCTCTCCTGCCTTTGGTCTCTGTTGAACTCAGTGCTGTGTTGCGTTGAGGAGACTGAGCTGTAACCTAAGTGGCCTTTGTGGAACACAGAGGGAGAACAGTGGTCTGGAATGTGGCCACTCATCCCATAAGTGTGAGGGTACTTCTATTGCCTTTTATGAATACTAAAAGGATTCTGATAGTATTATTCTTTCCTAGCCTCTTAATTCATTGACTGGTAATGTATACTGCTAATAAATGTATAATCCCTTCTAAACATCCCTTCACAAGGTCATACAAAAGGAAGACTGAATGGAGGATGCAAAGCTTTCATTTTGGAATTAGTTTTTTGGTCATCGAATGCACTTACTGTGTACTTGAAACAGTTCTTTTGCCTTCTGTTATCTTCATTCACGCTGCCTTCCACGTTAAGGTACTTTTAAATGTACATTTGACTTGCAGTGACACCAGGTGGCAAGTTGAGGAATAACACACGCTAATTTAGGACCATGTGTTAGGTTAAATAAAAAAATTCACTAAGCCATGCTAGACATGCTAGACACCATATTTATCACTCATCTGTTTAGGTTTCAGAGAATTAAGAGGAAACTTCCACAGTCCTGACGTTAATAGTACTTTTAAAGAGATACCCTCGCCCACCATACGGAACCGGGGTCCTTGGCGAAATGGCTAATTCCGGCTCTAGACCAAGAAATGCCAAGATGTGCTTGACCCACTTTGTCATACCAGAAAACAAAGAAGCACTAGAGTCACGTGGAAAGGACGAAGAAACCAATTTGAAAAGGCTCCTGCTGGTTAAAGATGGCCAATTTGAGCATCAGTAAGAAACACATCAATTATGTTGAAATTCGTAGGTTTATACTGATACTCAAAACACAGATCTACACTACCTTGCCTGTGAGGATGTTCAGGAATGAAATCATTATTCTGAAAACGTAGAAGAAGGCAACAAGCTAAAACATGTCTTGCGTTTTCTCTAGGACTCCATCTCAGGGAAACCAAATGGCAGACGAGGAGAGGTTTCTCTTTGCATGAAAGTATTCCAGCTAATAACTGAAGGAAAAATAGAAGACATGATCGTTTTACCAACTCTAACAAAGAAAGGCCTCTTTGGGTAAGGGTGATCTACAGACACTGACCTCACAAAAACAGAGGCAAGCAAACATTATGAGCCCCTGATGGAGGGATACAACACCACCTATGAAACATCCTTGTTGAGATCTGATTATGCTTCTGGTTCTAACTATTAATTTACAGGCAGTGCTGCAGGGAGAGGGACATGTTGAAATGTCACAGAAAGGCAATCGGTACCATTCAGACTGTGGGAAACAGGACAAATGACCCATAAGCAGCAAAGAAAAATAAAAAGGTGTAGAGGTGAGGAGAGTCACCGATCAGTAAGAGCTTAAAAGGCGTACCAACCCACTGCAATGGATGGATTTTATTTGGATCCAGGCTCAAACACTTTTAAGAACAAATGATCAGGTAGTGAGAAATCTGAACACCGGATGTATTTTATAGCATTATAACATTAATGAAATGATGTTTAAATTTCAGGAGTCCTCAGATATTATGATTGTGTTTTTAAAAGGTCTTTCGTAGTCACACTGAAGTATTTGTGGATGAAATAATATAAGGTCTGGAATTCGCCTAAAAATAACCCAGTGGAGGGGCTGGGTAGTAGTTGTGAGGTTACTCATGACACAGATTTGACCTTGAGTTAATTATCATTGAAGGTAAGTGATGGGTTACATAGGATTTCACTATCTTATTCTATTTTTTTGTAAGTTTGAAAATTTCCATACTAAAATGTTAAAAGAAAAAAATCATACCAACTCATCGCCCCGGGTCTGGTCAAACAAACAATTCGAAGCCAGCCCGGTCTGCTTTAAAGGCTTCTGTGAACTGATTTGTGAACTGTTTAATCATGTCAATCCCATTCCTCATAAAATCAAAAAGGGCGAAGGGAAAAAGAATTACTGAAATTTACCACAGGTTATGAAGTCATTTGTAAAGACAAGCATCTTAGGAGCTACTGAAGGTACTCTTTGGCAATAATTCTAGGAAGATAGGGAAACTGTCTTAAAGAGCATGAGGGACTTCCCAAGCTTCTGGGATTCAAACGAAAATGGTACTTATTCATTGGAGTCCACCAGGCTGCCTCCCGAGACACCATGGAAGAGAATGGAACAGAGGGATCAGGTATGAAAGTCAGACAGGGGAGACAGATGGCACAAGATTTAAGGAGGCGCTTACTCTCAGTGCCAACCCTACTCTTGGACAACTGTGAAAGTGGGTGCCTCTTTAAATTCTGTGCTACGGGCACCTGGCTTCCCCACTCTAGTCCCTGCCCTTGGGAAAGACGTTCTTTTTTTTTTAATGTTCATTTATGAGAGAGAGGGAGAGCAAGTAGAGAGAGAGAGGAGATGACAAAGAATCTGAAGGAGGCTCCAGGCTCTGAGCTAGCTGTCAGCACAGAGCCCAGCTTGGGGCCGGAATCCATGGACCGTGAGATCTTGACCTGAGCTGAAGTCAGACGCTTAACTGACTGAGCTACCCAAGCACCCCAGGAAAGCCTTTCTTTACTTGGAGTTTGCTTTCTCTGCAGACTCTAGTGAAGGCTGGAAAATCTGATGACTGGAGAAAAACTCGTTTCCAGTGTAGGCGGCCCAGCTGCAGTACACTCACTGTCCTCTGGGGGGCCCTGCGTCACCTGGCCTAGGACTGCCCAGAGCAGCCAAGCTTACCTTCCCAGCATTAGTGCTGGCAACAGAGAGAGCCGCATCCTCAGGTGCAGAGTTGGGGTGGGGCAGTCAAATAAGTGTGTTTGGAGGCCCCTGGGCGTGGACAAAAACTCTTCAGTGCAAGATTATTTGTATATATATATACAAATATATATATATTTTTCAATATACAAAAAAAATATATATATATATTCACACATATGTATACATATATATATTTTGGGTTGTTCTAGAGCAGGAGCAAATCCACACCTATAGTTGATGCTGGTGAAGCTCCTGGTCTCTGACTATACATGGTTCAGGCCTGCCACCAAGTACGATTTTGAAAACAGGGGTCATTGATGATCTATAAGAGACTTGGTTTCTGAAGGGAGGGTGTGGCTCAAAGAATAAAAACATGCAACCGTGTGCACCGGTCATGCTTTATAGTCAAAAGGAACACGACCCCATTTGAGGCCCCGGCAACAGGAGTAGAATGATAATAGGATGCATGCGTGCTCTGCTCAAAGGACCACAGACAATGAACAACTAAGGGGTGGCAGTCCAGCTCTGCCAAATACTGCCTGCCCTTCTGGCATTCAAGGAGAGCGCGGGCTAAAAAGGAGATCCCCCAAGTCCTTTATGTATTCATGTACTCATTCACATATTCATGAGCCCAACCTACAACTTGACTTAGATATTCCCGGAGTTTCCTAGAACCCTGCTGTGCCTAATGTAGGTGTTCAGCTTAAGCTGCGGGGATGCTCTCTGTCCAAGTCAATTTGGCAACTGGTAAAGGCATTTATTCAGATACAGCGCAAGTGTTTGTGTGTTGTAAGCTGAAGAAACCGAAGGGAGAAACTGTCAGGACTCGGTATTTCTTAACTTAATTCACCGACAATATAGAGAAATTAAGAAAACAATCCTATTTCCATCAAATAGGAGAAAATATCTAGGAATAAATTTAACCAAGGAGGTAAGAGACCTGTACACTGAAAATTGAAAGACATTAATGAGGAAAATTGGATAAGACACAAATAAATGAATAGATTTTCCATTCTCATGGATTGGAAGAATTAATATTGTAAGGATGTTCCTACTACTAAAAGCAATCTACAGATTCAATGCAATCTCCATAAAAATTCCAATGGAGTTTTTCACAGAACTAAAAAAACAACCCTAAAATTGTATGGAACCCCAAAAGACCCTGAATAGCCAAAGCAATCTTTAGAAAAAAAGAATAAAGCTGAAGCATATTTCCTGATTTCAAACTGTATTACAAAGTAATTATAATCAAAACAGCATGGCATTGGCATAAAAAAAGATATACAGATGAAATGAAATGAAATGAAATGAAATGAAATGAAATGAAATGAAATGAAATGAAACAGAATGGAGGGCTGAGAATCAAATCCAGGTGTATATGATCAACCAATTCACAACAAAGAAGCCAAGAATAGTCTCTTCAATAAACAGTGTCTGGAAAACTGGGCAGTTACAGGCAAAAGACTGAACTTGGACCTCTCTCTATCTTACACCACCCACAGAAATCAGTACAAAATAGATTAAAAACTTTAACATAAGACCTGAAACCATAAGATTCCTAGAAGAACACATAAGGAGTTAAGCTCCTTGGCATCAATATTGGCAACCATTTTTTGTATTTGGCAACAAAAGCAAAAATAAACAAATGGGACTACATCAAATGAGAAAGCTTCTGCACAACAAAGGTAGCCATCAACATAATGAAAAAGCAACCTACTAAATGGGAGAAAATATTTGCAAATCTTAATTCCATATAAGGAATTAAAAGCCTAAATATATAGAGAACTCCTATAAATCAATAGCAAAAGGGCCAAACAATCTGATTAAAAAATGGGCAGAGGGGGCGTTGGTTAAGTGTCTGACTTTGGCTCAGGTCATGATCTCATGGTTTATGGGTTCAAGCCCTGTATTGGGCTCTGCTGACAATGCAGAGCCTGCTTCAGATCCTGTCTCCCCTTCTCTCTGTCCCTCCCCCGCTCACACACACACACACACACACACACACACACACACACACTCCCTCTCTCTCTCTCTCTGTCTCTCTCTCCAAGATAAAGAAACATTTTTAAAAAGTGGGCAGAGGATGTGAATAGACATTTTTTCGAGGAAGACATACAAAAGGCCAAAAGACACATGAAAAAGTGCTCAGTATCACTCATCATCAGTGAAATACAAATCAAAGCCACAGTGAGATTTCACTTGACACCCATTAGAATGGCTATTATCAAAAAGACAAGAAATAACAAGTGTTAGCAAGGCTATGGAAAAAAGAGAACCCTTGTGCACTGCTGGTGGGAATGCAAACTGCTGTGGCCACTAGGGAAAACAGTATGGAGGGTTCTCAAAAAATTAAAAGTAGAACTACCATAGGATCCAGCAATTCCACTTCTGGGTATTATCCAAAGAAAATAAAACCGTTAATTTGAAAATGCACCTCCACGTTCACCGCAACATTGTTTATAATCGCCAAGATATGGAAACATCCTGAGGTCCATCAACAGATGAACAAACAAAGATGTGGTACATAAACACAATGTAATATTGTTCAGCCATAATAAAAGGACAATCTGCCCTTTGCGACAATAGACTTTAAGGGCATTATGCTAAGTGAAATAAGTCAGAGAAAGGAAAACACTATACGATCTCACTTACATGTAGAATTTAAAAACCAAACAAACTCTGAACTCACAGAGAAGAACTTGATGGTTGCCAAGGACAGGGGATGTGGGCGGAGAGTAGGAAAAATGGTGAAGGTGATCAAAAGGCATAAATGTCCAGCTAGAAGATAAATTAGTCCTGGGATATAATGTAAAGCAAGGTGACTATAGTTAACTATATACCGTGATAAATATTTGAAGGTTATTAAGAAAGCAGATCTTAAAAGTTCTCATCTCAAGAAAAAGAAATTGTAACTATGTCAGGTGATGGATGCTAACTAAACATTATGGTGATCATTTCATAATATTTGCATATATCACGGCATTACATATTGTACACCTTAAGTCACCACGATGTTATATGTTAATTACATCTCAGTAAAACTGGAATACAATATAAGTGTAATGTAAATGCTTACTCCAGATGATTAAGGAGTGGTGATGGATGTCAGGTGCTACCCCTGGATGTCAAAAGATTCCTCTCCTTACAACAATAAGATAAAAACAGAGGAAGAGGAACTTAGGGCTAATGGGGGGGGTGGGGGAGAGGGGAAGGGGGGTGATGGGCATGGAGAAGGACACTTGTTGGGATGAGCACTGGGTGTTATATGGAAACCAACTTGACAATGAACTAGGAAAGAAAAAAAAGAACACAAAAGAAATAAGCTTGAAATAAAAAAAACCCAAAAAACAGAGAAAGAGGCAAACCATAAGAGACTCTTAAATGCAGAGAATAAACTGAGGGTTGTCGGTGGGGAGGCGGGGGAATGGGCTAAATGGGTGCTGGGCATTAAGGAGTACGCACCTGTTGCGATGAGCACTGGGGGGTCATAGGTAAGTGATGAATCACTGAGTTCTACTCCTGAAACCGATGCTACACTGAACATACACTGTATGTTCACTAACCTGAATTTAAATAAATATATTTAAAAAACAAAACAAAACAAAAAACCAAGTAGAGCTACCCTGAAAAAAAGAAGAAAAAAAAGAATCCTCTCCTTACAGAGAATAGACGGTGATGCTTTCCCTCTCCTCGATCTTAACGCTGTCATCGGTGGGAACTGGCGGGTTGCTCTGAAACTGGTTTGGAATCCGGAACCAGACTTTTAATTTCTTCTGTAGGGAGCCATCCTCACTTGGAAACACGGCAAAGGAAATAGGCACTGTCATGCCCATCCCGATTCCTGAAAGCACGAAAACCCACGGAGTGAGGGTACCATAGGCAGAACTGGCTCAACACAAAAACAGACAGACCTTGCTCAGGACTGTGAAAGATGTGCCAGTCTCATTCTTCTTCCAGGACAGGATGTTTTTTGTTCTTGAAATTAATAATAGGTATTAAAACTATGTGGTCAGTTACACACAAAACACCTCTTATTTGTATGCTTTGGAAATAGGAGTGTAGTGATTCAACTCGTTTGGAAAACGTTATTTGCTAATATATATCAAGGCTGTAAATCGATCAGCATCTAAATACTCTCAATTTAAAGATAAATTTTAAGGAAATAATCTAAAATATGGAAAAGGCTATAGGTGACAGGATAGTCATTGCAGCAGAATTTATAACTGTGAGAGACTGAGAGCCACATAAGTGTTCAAAACAGCAATGTGTCTAAGTAAATCATAGGTGCATGATACAATATGAAGTAGCTATCAATAATTATGCTTAAGAAGATTATTTCGCAAAGGTGGAAAAGTGTTAAGAAACAAGTAGCAGAAGAATATAGAATTGCACAAACACTATGATTACATTTTAAGAGCCTATTAAAGGACGCCTGGATGGCTTAGTCGGTGGAGCGTCCTACTTCAGCTCAGGTCATGATCTCATGGCTTGTGAGTTCAAGCCCCGCATCAGGCTCTGTGCTGACAGCTCAGAGCCTGGATCCTGCTTTGGATTCTGTCTCCCCCTCTCTCTGTGCCCCTCCCTTGCTCACGCTCTGTCTTTCTCTCTCCCAAAAATAAAGAAAACATTTTTAAAAAGCTTATTAAAAAGCCCATAAGAAATACATTCAGAAGACAATAATGATTCTATTATTTGGGGTGCTGTTGTGTTATGTTCAAGATTTTCTTTAACGAGTTTTATAATTTTTAGGTATATTTTCTTCTTAAATGAGAGTTATGACACTATTAAGAGGGAAAAGATTTCTTCCTGACCTCCCCCTGGTTGACTTACGATTCAAAGCCTGATTATTTTGGTCCTAGTAAATGTTACTGAGGTTAAGACCAGTTTCTAGCTTTCTAAGTTATCAACTTGAGAAATACCCTAAAAATCAAACATCATATCTCTTTTTTCACCTGGCTTTCTGATCCACTTTGGGTTTGCACTCATCGTAAAGAGCAGTTTAAATTAGAGAGCTTTAGTGTTACATTCATATTAAATATGGTTTTCATGCTGACAGGCACACTGAAACTTCACGCCCATCATCTTACAAATAGGGGTGCAGCCCTCACACACTGCCAAGTCTTCAAGAGTGGAACAGCCTAAAAAGCCTCAGACCCTTCATTTGCCAGAACAGAGCTGGGACCCTGCGGTGCTCAGCACTCACTGAGCCTCCGTACGCTGAAGGTTCTAAGCGGCCAGGTCGGGGGACTGAGCAGGGAGGTTCAGCTGCAGGCAAAGTTCTCAGGTCAGAGGTCGGGCTGGCTCTGTGACTTGGCTTCCTTCACTCAGTCATGATAAACACCGTATGGCTAAAAACCCCGAGCACATGTTCGGGCCTGGGAGAGAAGCTTGGAGGCAGCGATACTAAGTAGGGCTACCGCACGAGGGGGAGGCTGGGAGGAAGTCAGTATGGTCCCCCCACCGAGCGTCCTCATGCACACAGTACAAGTTCACACGCCACGGAAGCACGCGGTGACAGGTGCCTTGTGGCCCCTCCCCGTGTTTTCCGCGGGTGACATGAGCCGTAGCAACCCTGCCTCCGAGACTAGAGCCACATCCCTCAGGAATACTCACTCTTGTCGTTGGTGCCCCCTACATACTTCATGACCTTGGGCATGGCTTCGCGCAGACCCTCATCCACGGGCTTGTCCGTCACTTCCACCGTGGCAAACTGCCCGCCTTCACAGGTCCTCTCCTCGTAGGAGACTTCTTCCTAGGGGCGGAATGCACGTGCTTCAGAGAGGTAAGGTGGCAACGTGTGGCCACTCCAGGGCAGTAATGGTCCAGGTACACGAGCCCCCAGCTGCTGAAGAACTTTCCATGACGAGCCCGGGCATGGTGGCAGGGTAGAAGAGACAGACAGTAGGGGTACGAAGGGCCATGAGAAAAAGGTTCTGGAATTTCTTACAAATGTAGAGTCAGCAGGAAAAAAAAAACCTCATATAATCAATAGTCTCAGGGAGTTAAGAGACTGCCTCCCAAGCCACTCAGAACACCCCCCAGGATGCTATAAAAATAGAATGTCCAGAGATCAAAGGGCTCTTCGAAATTAAAAATATAACAGAAGTGAAAAATTCATTGGGGGAGATCAGAAGATAAAGAGGAAAGAAATCTTCCAGAAAGTCAAGTGAAAAGGCAAAGAAGGAGAAACCAGAGGAGAAAAGGACATCAGGGGATCAGGCCAGGAGATCCAACATCTGAATGACAAGGAGAGCCAGGGAAAAGGGAAGACAATTGGAAAGGAGGAAACAAAGAGATACAACAACAACCCCACAGACTCCAAGCCTCATTCTAGAAGCCGGGCCCCAGGGCAAGAAGGACCAAAGTCGTTCTCTCCACTTTGTACTCCCAGACTCGGCTCCTGTCTCGCTAAATGGTACCCCTCCCCCACTCCCCTGGATACCCAGCTCCACTACTTCTCCAGAGCCTTCCTGGGGGGACACCCCCCCCAGCATGACCACTCTCTGTGTGGGTCTCTGCCCTAAGGTCCTTTGCCATAGAGACCCACACAGATCTCCTTCAACCCTTCCCCCTCTTTGTTGCCCTGTGATATCGCAGATAATTTCGTATTCCTCAACATACACTATAAGACCGTTAAGACTGTTTTTCAAACATTGAAGAGAATCAGGATACATAACAAGAAATGCATGCATATATATATATATATATATATTTTTTTTTTTTTTTTACAGCATGTTCTATCAAGAAGAAACAAAGTGTCACAAAATAATACTTTACCCTTAGGGAGGGGATACATTCTGAATCTAGCCTTTTCTTTCCTCCCTGTTGACTTCCACTCTACTCAAGTGAATTTTACGCTATTCCACTGAAAGAAGAAACAAGTGCCCTAATTGGATGCTTAACCAACTGAGCCACCCAGATGCCCCGAGTTAGTTACTTCTGATAGACATTTGTATGCCTGCATCAAACTCAGAATAGGGGCATCCAAAGTCATGTAATGGACCCTCATCTCTCACAACTGGAGAAACCAATGACAAGCTCTCAATGGAGAAAAGAGCTGGTTGGCTCTTTCCTTTGTTCTTTCCTTCCTTCCTTTATTCATTCAACCTCCAACCATGGGGCATCTACTGTGTGCTGAGCACTGTGCCAGGCACTATGATACAGAGAAGAGAGACATCAGGAGGGGATGGGCTAACACAAGTAGCCAGGAAAACAGGTAATAATCTGATGTTTAAGAGGAGAGGCAGGGTAGTGTGGGAACACAGATTACTTAGGTTATTTTGTAGGGCACGGGTGCATGTTGATGTGTTTGGTTAGGTCAGGCTGACTTTGAGGTGCTTATACATCATCCAGCTGGACATTCAGTCCCTAATGCACTGATTCATTGAATAAATATTGAAAATCTCTGCCAGATGCTACAGATTTGGAGATTAATATGATACGGGCAGTCTAGTTGGGCAGTGAGTAGATTATGAAATTATTGTATGATGTAGTAAATGTTCTGATAGTTCGGGGAAGGCGATTCCAGGGAGTGGGCCCCACAAGTGTAAAAGAGGTACAGAAGAACAAAATGCTGAAGGTGAAGCATGCAACTAGGGCTGGATCAAAGGCGGTCAAGCAGGGCACAGCCAGAGGGGCCGGACGCACAAAGAACTCATAGGCCAGCAGAGGGAGGATTTTGTAACCACTGTCCCAGTGATGGTGAGCCGAGCATGCAAATCAGTTGCCCCTAACCCAAATTAATTCAACTGACTTTGTGATCCATATAGGGAATTTCGAGTGGGAGGGGACCCAGAGCAGAAAGGAGTTCTGAGGATGGTATAGGTAGGTGATCTGTGCTCTCAGCCTGTCCCCCAGGCAGAAAGTCCAGGGCCAGGGAAGAGGTTGCAGAGAAAGGAATCCAGTTTGACTCAGAGAGAGAAGGCTCCCATGAGAAGTCTACCAACCCTTAAGGCTCAACTCAACCTCCTCCTCCCGAGCCATCCCTCCTTCCTATGACTCCAAAGGCAGATAACACTAAGGTTAGGAGGGCCCTTTCATATCTATCTGTTCATCTGCCTCCTGTTATAGATGAGCAAACTGTCGATTGTGCAGCTGGACACGTGGGTCTACAGCTCACCAAGAGACTGATACAGGGATATAAATTTGGGAGTTATCAGCAAAAGGGGTAGCTAAGGCTGTGATTGAAGCAAAGATTGCCCAGGGAGCATATACAGAGGATTCTGTATCACTTCATCATGTTAATGAATCCCTTACCTACAAGCCTTCATTCACCAAGTTCTTAACCTATCCCAGGTGGTCGGGCATCACCTAACTTCTATCCACCTTTCCAGCCACACTCAGACCACCTCCTCACTGGCCTTCTATTTCCTTCAGTGCCCATGGTCATTCCTGCCTCAGGGCCTCTGAACCAACCTGCCTCTTCCTCTCCCTGGAATATCTCTTTCCTGTCTCTGCCTGAGGAACCCCTACTTATCCAAAAAGTCCCCACCGAAAAGTCACTTCCTCAAAGAGGATCCCAACTGAATACAAGTTCCCATGGCATTTTGTATGGGCCCTAGTCCTTTGAGGAGACAAGAGTGATTGTAATTGTAACAGAAAAATAATGTGTTTCACCTCCATCTGCAACCGTAGGCTCCACGGGGCCGGGGGCTGTCTGTATCTCTTAGCATGTACTACTGCATCTTGCATAGAGTAGGTACTAGAAGTGTGTGTGGGAAAGGAGGCTGTGGAGGAGAGCCTAGTCTTACCCTAATGACAAGGAATACAACAGACATAGCTGGGTAGACAGATGAGAAACCAGTCTAATTACATCTATGCTGGAGAAAAGTGGGGTCACAATGTCCAAAGGTGGTACAATGACAGCTCCTGCCTGTTTTCACAGCATCTGAGTCCATACACTCTCATTTGAACACTGGATCACTGTGAAGATTTAGGTTTGAGAGACGGATATTACAAAACCACTCTAGTTCTCCAGGGAGAATTTAAATAGAGTTCTATTTCTGTGGAAAATAAAGTACCTAGGTTAACACAGTTAACACATTTGATTCTTCCAATTTAATGTCTTTAGTGTGTTTCTTTGTCACATGGAGCATAGTAACAGCCCACTTCCGCCCCAGATCCAGCTAGCTCATGCTCCTAATCAGATGAAGATTCAGCCCATGTCTACAAACAGCAATATTCAAACACTCAGTGGGAACCCTGACCAAGTTCAAATCCCCGACAGGGATCTTGCAATGGTATTTGCAAGGTCCTCAGCAAGGTCAGTTTTTTTTTTTCCTTGCCACCTGATGTGATGGGCGTACATGTTAATTCTGGAAGCCAGCTTTCTCATTATAAGAAAATAATAATAATCAACCTAACTCGGTACTTTCTATGTGTTGGGTATTATTTTAAATATTTTGCATGGATTCATTCATTCAATCCCTCCAATGATCCCAGGAAGGAGTCAGTGTCTTTATCTTCATTTTCAGATGAAACTGGAGCACGAGGGGTGAAATAACATGCCCAAGTTACAGTGGGCAGGTGGTTGAGCCAGGATTCAAACCCAGGCTGTCGGGTCCTAACCAACGTGCACAGACTGGGGAAAAAAATCCCATAAAGATGTCAGTTATTAATATCAGTCCTGCTCTGAGCATCCACAAGACCCACCCAATCCAACACAGAGAACAGTGTGTCCTCCTCTCTCCCGAAGCAATGTGGAAGGCACCTGATAAGGTCTGTAGCAGCCTGGACCTCCCCCATCACAATCAGTCCTGAACATCTGTTGAGCCTGAACCTGAGGGACACAGGGCACACTGTCTGCCATCAATTTGCCCAGGAAAGTAGGCAACAGTTCCTGACCCAGACTCTTTCCAGGATAAGTGAGACAATTTCAAGGAGAGTCTGTTTTCAAAATAATAACACCCTGAGTTTGTACACACACACACACACACACACACACACACACACACACACATTTTAAAAGGTTTATAAATACCTTTGAATAGTTAAGTAATTGTCACATTCACATGGTCATTCTTATATTACAGTTGAGGAACTTCAGGGTTCAGAGTGGTTAGGAGGTCAAGTAGCTTACCCCAAATTACCTGTGCAACTAAAGGGATATTAACGCCATACCTAGCCAAGTGCTAGGTACTTTATTGAACTGCTTATAATTGGTTATCTCATTTAAACTTCCAAACACTCTTATAAGATACAAATTATTATTTCCTCTCATACTTAGCTTCAGAGAGGTTAAGAAAGTTGCTTGTGACCACACAGCCCATAAGAGCAGAGCTGAGTTCTGACATGATGATGTGACCACATTTGTAGGGTGCATTAGCTTACAAAGCCTTTTCATGTTTTTTAAAAAATGTTTATTTATCTATTTTGAAGGAGAGAGAGCACAAAGTAGAGAAGGGGCAGAGAGAGAGAGAGAGAGAGAGAGAGAGAGAATCCCAAGGAGGCTCCATGCTCAGTGCAGAGCCCTACGCAGAACTCACTCTTACCAAGATCATGACCTGAGCTGAAATGAAGAGTCAGATACTTACCCAACTGAGCGCCCTGCATTTTCACGCCTTTTAAAAATTTAATATTTATGGTAACACTGGGAGCAGATGGGAAGGATATTTCTATATCCATTCTACAGCTGCAGAAACTGAGATGGGTCAGGTTAAATGATTTGCATCAGCCTACCAGCAACATCCCATATGGCACTATACTCCCATCAGATGTTGAGGGAAGATGCTTACTGGGGAGCTGTATTTGTCCCTAGAGGCACCAAATCAGTGCAAGGTGACACTGTATCCATAAGGGAAACAGAAACTACTGGAGTATTTTGAACAGAAGAAGCACCTTGATTCAAGGAGTTAATTTCATAGATAACAGAAGAGCGGAGATGTCCCCGCACAAAGCAGGGGGACAACCCAGAGGCGAGTGAGCACCTTAGAGGAGGCAGAGGGAGGATTATGTCACCTGAGCTCAGACACCTGGATCCCTGGTGGAAGCTAGAACCATGGTGGCCTGTCTAGAAAGAGCTGGAGCCACAGAGAGACTCTTGGTGCCAGAGACCTGATAGTTTGGAGAAACACCTTCTCCCCTTCCTCCTACCCTCTTATCTCCCACTAGTGCCTCCCACTGGGTGAACCTCACTGCCAGCCACCTGACGTCACAGCCTGGGAAATAGGCAACTGGGTTCCGCCCCCACTCCACACGGAGAAACGAGAGCATAGCAGGGAGTGAGAGAGGAAGGGAATCTGTGGGCAGACCCTGAGTTTGCAATGGTCTCTTAACCCAGAGAGACCAAGTGAGCTGGCTTCCACTACAGAAAGCTCTCTGGAACCTGTTGGTAACATGTGGATTAAGCATTAGGGCAAACAAGCACCCTAGACCTCCCTGGGCTGAGGCCACAGACTGGCAGGCACATGGGCGTGATCCAGCCCCAGACAGATCCAACGGCCTACAGCTTACAAACATTTGTAGGCAGCTGTCCGCAGTTAAAACCGACATATGTGCACAGCCTCACTCTGTGAGGAATCCCCTAGTCCTTCCTCCCTCCCCTGCTTGTTTTTCTTCATAGCCCTGATCACCATCTGATAACGGTATGCTTGACCTGTTTATTTGTTCTCTAGCCACTAAGACATAAGCCGCATGAGGACAGGGAATTTTCTCATTTTTTTTCAATGCTTTATCTCCGCAGCCTGTAAGAGTGACTGGCACACAGAAGACACTCAACAAGTAGTTCCTTGTTGAAAAAATTAATTTTAACTTGGGAGAGTTCACATGAAGAATCTGGGATTCTGGTTTTCCTTCAAAATCTGGCAGCAACCCTGGTTTCCATGTCTGTAAAGCCACATTACTACCTTCGCAGAGGGGGCCCTGAGTTCTCTCTGCTTTGCCTCAGTCTCCACCTTGCCTTAGTGCTTCACAAGGCCAGCGCCACTCATTCCCATTACCTGCCTGGATGCTTGTAAGCATCTGAATATGTCACCCTTGATCTGGGATAACCTTGGTCACTCTACGTGCTGCTGAGGAAGCCGAGAGACAGATGAAGGGACAGGCCTCTGGTTATAGTTGCTTGAAGAGTGCAGACGAGAGTCTAGTTGAGGGCTTTTGTGTGACCATTTGTATTAAGTATCAGAACTTGGCCGCCACACAACACATACGAGATGCGGAGCTGGGAGCTGAGTCTACAAAGTGCACAAAGTACTTGTCTGCAGGAAGACTATGACCTAGTGGTGGCCTCTGTCTTCAGGGGACAGTCCAACCTGCTTGTGTTAGCACTGATGTAGACTTGGGGGGAGACAGCAGTTACGCCCTCTTCACCCAGCCTGAATTCTAGGACCCAATTCTGGGAGTTCCACTGGCCAACATACAATTTCACAGCTCTGGGCCTTTGCACCTGCTCTTTCCTGTCTGTGCACTGCTAACCTCCCTGAGGCCCAGCTGAAGACACCTCCTCAGGGTGGGCCCCACCATCAGCCCCTGGCAGAATGGCTTGTTCCTGCCCCCGGTCTCTGTGGAGCACAGATCTTGTTCCATTATACTCAGTCCTCCGAGAGTTGGGAGTTTCTTAAGGACAAGCACGTTTTCGGCCTTTCTGCCACCGAAGGTCTCCCAGGAAGCAAAACATCAAAATGCTTGGGATGTTGAAACGAAGGAATGCAATCAAAAGGCGCTGTTTTATCGCCATGGGGGACTCCTCCCTCAGAGCAACCTCCCCTTTCTGTCGGCCCTGGCCTGCTGCTCTCGAGTTCCCTTACTTCCTCCTTCCCAGGTTCCGTGCTGGGCACTGGGGAACCGTGCGCCTGCCAGGAGCCAAAACGCACATTCCGGGGCACGGCGCCGTCCCACCGGCCCGGCAGAACCCGCTCCGCCCCCGTCCCGATCAGGGTGCGGCGCGAGGCGCAGCCCCGTTTCAGGTCCTCGGCAGCCCTACGGGCCTACCTTGCCCCCTTTGCTCAGGACCTGCCAAGGCCACGTCTCTACGCTCCCGAACAGCGAGTTCTTGATCATGCCCAGCATGGTGAGGCTGCGGCGCTCCGGACGCACCTACGGACGCCGGGCTGCAGGGGCGGACAGGGCGAGTCGGGCGGCGGGCGGCGGGCTGGGCTCCCGGGCCCCGCCCCCCCGGCCCCGCCCCCGCCGGCCCCGCCCCCCGCCGGCCCCGCCCCGCCGGCCCCGCCCCCGCCCCGCCGGCCCCGCCCCGCCGGCCCCGGCCCCGCCCCGCCCCCGCCGGCCCCGCCCCCGCCGGCCCCGCCCCCGCCGGCCCCGCCTCCTCCTCCTCCACTGAGTCTGACTGTTCCGGGGGCGGCCTGGAAAGGGATTCTCCCGCGCTAGGGGTTTAGGCAGCGGTAATGGAGGACTTCCTACCTCCGCCGCCCTCCACTCTGTTCACGGCGGCTGCTCCCGCTCTCAGGGACCTGGACACCAAACTTTGAAGCCTCCGGATTCCTCTCCGGCTTTTTTAGCCCCTCACTCCTGAGGCTCTCTCCCCTGCAGGGACTGAGTAAGCAAGGGCCAAAGTCTCTGTAGTTCCTGACCCCTCACCTGGTTGCGGCTTCTCCACTGACCGATATCCTAGTTTGTCTCCCCCTCCACGCCGTTATTACCTCTCACCTAGACGACTGAAAAAGCATCTTAACTAGTTGTCTCCTTACCGCTTTCTTTCCAACCAGTTCTAATCACAAATTCCACGTAAATTTCCCAAAGCATGGCTTTGCTCATTCATCCCTTCTGTTCAAAACCTCTTTTTTGTTTGTTTTATTTATTTCTAGGAGAGAGAGAGACAGCGTGAGCAGGGGAGGGTCAGAGAGAGAGGGAGTCACAGGCTGAAACAGGCTCCAGGCTCCGAGCTGGCAGTCAGCACAGAGCCCGACGCGGGGCTCGAACCCACGAACCGCGAGATCATGACCCAAGCGAAAGTCGGACGCTTAACCGACTAAGCCACCCGGGCGCCCCTGTTCAAAACCTTCTAACCAAGGTTATTACCATTTGTTGAGCCTGTTCCCCTGACAAGCATTGTACAAGTATCACCTCCTCACACCACTGCACATACGTATTCTATAGACATTTTACAAAGGAGGAACTCGATGCTCAGAATAATTGACTCTCCTAAGGTGGAAAACCAGTGTGCAGCATACGCAGGATTTGAATCTGTGAGCACGGTGTCAATAACCAGAATACTTCTCTGACATCACAGCGTTCAGAAACGTTGCCTCTGGAAACACTGTGCGGTCCTTCTGTCTGAACTCACCTACCATTTTGTTTATTTATGAGTAATTTAAATGCACGTTTAACTCACTGGTTATAATTGTCTCCTGGAGTTGTTAATCTAACTGTTAGCCTCATTTGTGCAGGCTGCTCTGCCCCAGTTGGGAAGGACTTCCTGCTGTGCCTGCATCTTGACCAAGAGGACCTTGAACCTGAGCCAGATAGTGGAAATCAATCATGGTACTGCTAATGACTCCCAGTTTTGTGGTAATATATGTTAACTTTACTAACTAGGCATAAAAAAGATCTACTTTTGACTAATATTTGTTGATTGCTATAAAATAAATGACTGGTTAATTATTTTACATGTTCTTGATGACACTGATTATGAGGCACTGCTATTTTATGTGCCACCAAGAAAGAAAACAAATGTTACCTAGTAAGCTATGACATTTACCTAATTTGAAATCATCCAGAGACATTAAAATGTGAAATAGCATTAGCTTACGATTTGTAAGAGATTGTATGTTGCTTTATAAGAGTTCCTGAGTCTTTCCTTTTCACGGTCAAGTCCCCCCTATTACAGACTAATCTATTAAAGGGCAAAGATCTATTTTTCTTTAGCTTTGCCCTCATCCAAGGGTTGCTCAATGACTTTCCAATGATTAACAGAATTATTCTTGACATTAGATCTAATTGTCTACTTTAGTTACAGTGAAATGGGGCCCATTTCTCGCCTGGTCAAGTAGCAAAAACATTTGGGAATCAGAAGACATAGGGGCAAAAGGTCTGGATTCTAATTTGGCTCTGTCCTGCTACTTTGATTAGTGTCTCCTCTGCAAATTCCCATCGCCTGCAGGCTTCAGTACCTACGTCTGAGATTCTGGGGTAATAATGTCCCCTTACAGTGCTGTCGGCAGGATTGAAATTACTCAGATGCTTAAGGACTGTTAAGGGCTAGACTGTCTCCACCCCTGGGGTTAAGTTGGCTCTACTACCAAGAATGGAACCCAGCTGCTTGGAGAGTATGGATGCATCATTTTAAAGCACAGATTATTAGGAGTATTCCTTTATCTGCAGACTTTGATACGTTTTAAGATACTTCCCTTTGCAATTTATTAGCTATTAAAATGGAATAATGTTGACTGTGTGTGTACTACAGACAAAGATACTATATGTATTGTTTATGCGGTGGCTTTAAGCATGCAATGTTAGGATGAAGCAGAATTTGGTAGGAGAGGGATAACAATAGCACCCCTTGAGGGCTGCGTATGAACCAGGAAGCATCCAAAGTGCTCTATTTGGTTTATTTCATTTAACCTTGACACTGACCCTGGAAGGATGGGACTAGTACTTCCCCAATGTCGTAGGCGAGGAATTTGGGGCATAAACAGGCTAGGAAATCTGCCTAAGAGCAGGCAGCTAGTAATGAAAAGGATAGGGTTTAAACGCAGGTACTGTGGGGCCAGAGCCGTGCTGCTCTGAATGCTTCTGTAAGTATCTAGGTAGAGCACCATAGCAGGAAGTGTGACCCCCAACTTCCAAATCACCAAGTGCTGAAGAGGGCGGGGAAGAAGGCAGGGGGAGACTTCACAACGAATCACAGCAATGGCTACAGCTGCTTTTGTTTCCCTGGAAATGATACCTAGGAAGAGAGACGAGTTCAAGAGATCGGAGGTGGATGTGGGGGCTGATATCTACAGCAGAAGAACCCACTCAAAATACGGAGCTTGATGGGAGGAACAGTCGGAAGCAGGGTTTACCTAGGCCGAAGGCGAGATCACGCAGGTGGTCGTGTTTATGTGCGAGGCAGAGCAAAGCAGAGCTCTAGCAAGCAAAGTTGTATGCCTGTTGAATTGCCCACCTACCATTTATAGGGAAAAGAGAGCGAGACCAAGAGCTGTGGGAAGAGAGGCTGGTGACGTGAGCGTGGTAAGAGAGAGAATTCAGCTGCTGAGGAGAGAGGAAGATTTTGAGGAAGGACACTTTATTTTTTTTTTAATTTTTTTTTTTTTTACAAATAGTTTATTGTCAAATTAGTTTCCACATAACACCCAGTGATCATCCCCACAAGTCCCCCCCTCCATGCCCATCCCCCCTCCCCCTACATCCATCAGTTCTCAGTTTTTGTCAGCATTCAAGAGTCTCTCATGGTTTGCCTCTCTCCCTTCCCCCACCATTTCCCCCCTTCTTCTCCCCCTTGTTCCTCCGTTAAGTTCCTCCTAATCCTCCTATACGTGCAAACATATGATATTTGTCCTTCTCTGCCTGACTTATTTCGCTCAGCATAACACCCTCAAGGTCCATCCATGTTGCTACCCATGGCCAGATTTCATAGTTTCTCATTGCCATGAAGTATTCCATGGTATAGATAAACCACATCTTCTTGATCCATTCATCAGTTGATGGACACTTAGGCTCTTTCCATGATTTAGCTATAGTGGAGAGTGCTGCTATGAACATTGGGGTACATGTGCTCCTATGCCTCAGCATTTCTGTATTCCTTGGGTAAATTCCTAGCAGTGCTATTGCTGGGTCCTAGGGGAGTTCTAGTGTTAGTGAGGAAGGACACTTTAAATGGCATGAGAACACACAGTTGTATGCGATACTAAGGCTAGAGTGTCTGGTCCAGGTAGCAGGGATCTATTCCACAAAGAATTTTACATACAGGGGCTAAATAATTGGTGTTCCTGACTCACGTTAGCAGAGAGGGCCATCTGGTGCAACCAAGAGGCTTCTGAGTGAGGTCCAAGAGAGTGAGGCTCAGAGGAGGGACTTCCCCCTCCTTCCCTCCTTCCCCTGTTTGCACAAAGAATGCCTCCTGGGGTCAGCCTTTCTCATCAAGGATACCCTACCTGTCCTTTTTGAGTGTTCACATGTTCCAAACTCATGGAAGACGCACTCTCTGCCCGTGGTAGTGATGACTTTTCCTCTGCCTCCTCTTAGAACGTATCAAAAAATCAGTACCTCAGGTATTTATACCCCAGGGAATCACTTCCTTGGAATTTTGCTTCCAAATTACAAAAACAAAAGGTCATTTCCCTTTATTTTCAACACCTCTTCATGTTTAGGTAGGCTCTGTACTGGGGCAGTGAGCAGAACAGACAAAAAAGCAAGCTTTTTTGGAGTTTACATTTTAATGTGGGAGACAGGTAGTAAATAAATGCACCAATAAATACAGAGTAGGGCAGGTGGTGTGTGGTGAGGCAGAGGTGTGTCCGTGTGTGCCAATTTATTTATTTAAAAAAATTTAATGTTTTATTTATTTTTTTGAGAGAGAGAGAGGCAGAGTGTGAGTGAGGGAGGGCCAGAAACGGAGGGAGACATGGAATCCAAAGCAGGCTCCAGGCACTGAGCTATGGTCACAGAGCCCGATGCAAGGCTCAAACCCATGAACTGCGAGATCATGACCTAGGCCGAAGTCAGACACTTAACTGACTGAGCCACCCAGGTACCCCACTGTGTGTGCCAGTTTAGATAGGGTGGTGACATTTGAACAGAAACCCAAAGAAATGAGGGTATAAATGAGGAGATAGCGAGGGGAGCAGTTTTCAGGCCAGTGAGAACATGTGCAAAGGTCCTGAGGTAGGAAAATGCCTGGTGTGTTGAGGCAAATGAGGAAGCTAGTGTGACTGGATGCCTGGGAAAGGAAGAAGGTAGCAGCAGCAAGAGTGGCTATAGACCTGGGCTCTAGAGCCAGGCTTCCCCAGTACAAGACCCAGTTCCCCCTGCATCCAAGTTAGGTGACCTCGGGCAAGTTATTTGTCCTTTCTGTGCCTCAAGGTTCTCATCTGTAAAATGAGGATAATGATAATACCCACCTCATAGGCTTGTTATAAGGATAAATGATTGTAAAACCCTTAGAACAGTGCTCTAGCATACAGTAAGTGCTCTATAATGAACTTTCCACTAAGAAAGAAGAAAAATGACTTGAGATGGTGCAATGGTTAATTTCACGTGTTAACCTGGGTCATGTGTTAACCTGACTGGGTCGCGAGATACCCAGATATTTGCCTAAACGTAGGCCTCATCCAATCTGGTAGAGACCCAAATGGAACAGAAGGGGGGGTAATGGAAAATTCGAGATCTCGCCTGGTTTTGAGCTGGAACACTGGTCTTTGCCACTCAGACTGAACTTATGCCATTGGCTCTCATAGGTCTCCAATTTGCAGACAGCAGAACGCGGGCCTTCTCAGCCTCCATAACCACGTGAGCCAATTCTTTATAATAAACCTGTATATATCCAATATATAAAGTTATATAGAAGATTATATATAAGTACTAATATAACTATATACATATAAATTTTAAAAAAACAATGGGACATATTTAAATAAATAAGTTTGTATAAATTCGTATAAGAACCCTGCCTAATATGGATGGGATGCAGGGCAGATCATGTAGAACCTTATAGCATCATAAGGACTTAGTTCATTCTGAGGAAGATGGGAAGCCACTGGAGGTGGGTGCAGGGGCGGAAACAGGGAGGCCAGCTAGCAGGTCCTTGAGGTGATTAATGCAAGCAAGAGGTGTTGATGGCTCAGACGAGGGTGGGGGCGTCAGGGGTGGTGAGATGTGGTTGAGTTCTGGGTGAATTTGAAGGTACGGCGGATAGGATTCTGCCAGTAGGTGAAATGGGGTGCCAGGCATTGAGGATGACTCCAAGGTGTTTGGCCCAAGCAACTGAAAGGACGAAGAACATTAAAAATACAGTGTGTAGGACAGCAGCAGGTACTGGCTTTATGGCTCTTGCTCAGGAGTGAGTCTGTGAGTCTGTTAGTCTGTTAGTCTGTCCTGCAGCCCTCTGCCTCTTGGCAAACATGCTCCCCTCTTGGTTGTAATTGCCTAAATAAGAACAAGTATATGTCCCCCCACCCAACAACCATTAGGTTTTCACTATAGCACAGTCTAAGTTCATACTTAAAAATGGACATTTTTCCCCCTAGAGGAGGCGGTCTGCACAGCTGACCTCTGCTCACACCCCGACCACCCCTTTCCCAATGGTCAGAGTCCTTTACTCCCCGGGAACCACAGATTCCCAAATGTTGCCATTTCCCACCCCGGACTCTGCTTCACATTCAGTAAACTACGTGGCTCTCTGAGCAGTTTCCACAAACACTGTAGCCTGCAGTAAGGGGAAGGCAAGGCTTTCCTGTAACACGCACACACGTACACAGCCCTCCCAACAAGTCTGCAGTGTCTGAAGTGCGTTTTTCCAGTTTCTACCCTGGCCAATAATGGTATCTAAATATTTTGTGGCCCAGCCTCAGCCGGGAGTTAAGCTCTTCGCCACACCGGCTGTCAGAGCAAGGAGCACATGGGTGGTGCTTGGATACTTCCATGCCTTGAAAGGTCTCAGCCCAGGCCTTGCTGGGACTTTGGTCATGCTAATGTCCTTGAGCCCTGGCCCAGCTCTTCTCCTTGCCCGGCATTGAGATTTTCGAGTCTGGAGAAGCCTCACACAGCCCCTACCTGCAGCAGAAATGCGACCATGTGTGTGCAAGTCAAGGAAGTGAGGATCCAGCACTTGATCAAACATTCCTGAGCTGTCTGTGCCGGGTGCCAGAACTAGAATAATGACCCAGCAGTGTGTGCCCTTCATGCCTCTCCTCCATCATGGAATTCCTTGCTTGTATGAATTGGGAAGAGTTTATGATCCCTTGCCAGAGGCTGACAGAGGCTTAAGAGACATACCAAGCAAGCGCATTGTATGGTCCTTCTTTGGATCCTGATAGAAACACACTAAAGGTTAAATTCTTTTTCTAACTGCTCCATAAAATTGAACCCAGGAATGACAATTTTTTGTTGGGTATAAATTAATGCGTGTCCCCCCCACCAAGTAACAGCACAGTGGAGAACCTGGACGATCCCTTCCCCAAATGATCAAAATTAGCATCGCCGACGAGACATGACGTGCCCCTGGACTAATATTCTGAGGATAGGAAATTGCCCATGGGCACATGTGGCATACCTGAATCAAATGGTAAAGAAATCAGAAAAACCCAAATAAAAGAAAATTCTCTAAATTACTGGACTGGGGTGCACCTGGGTGCCTCAGTCAGTTGAGTGACTGACTCTTGACCTTGGCGCAGCTCATGACCTCACAGATCATGAGGTCAAGCCTCACATCAGGCTCTGCCCTGACCGCACGGAGCCTGATTAGGCTTCTCTGTCTCCCTCTCTCTCTGGCCCTTTCCCTACTCGCATGCACTTGTGCTTGCTCTCTCTCAAAAGAAAAAAAAGACAAAAACTTAAAAAAAAGAGAAAAATTACTGTCCTGTATTCTTTTAAAATGCCAATATCTTAAAAGACAAGAAGAGTCTAAGAAGTTGGTCCAGTTTAAAGGAAACTAGGAGCACATGACAGGTAAATGCTGTCTGTGACTGTGGACCAGACTCTGTACTAAGAAATACTATAAAGAAATCTCTACTGAGAAATGTTACAAAGAACATTAGTAGAAGAATTGTTTAAATTGCAATGAGGGCAGGGCGCCTGGGTGGCTTAGCCGGTTAAGCGTCCGACTTTCGCTCAGGTCATGATCTCACGGTTCGTGGGTTCGAGCCCCGCGTCGGGCTCTGTGCTGACTGCCAGCTCGGAGCCTGGAGCCTGTTTCAGTCTGTGACTCCCTCTCTCTCTGACCCTCCCCTGCTCACGCTGTCTCTCTCTCTCTCTCCTAGAAATAAATAAAACATTAAAAAAAAGCTTAAAAAAAATAAATTGGAATGAGAGCTGTAGATTAGATAAACATACCAACCTTAAAGTTTCTGAAATTAATAACTGTATTGTGGTTGTGCAGTCAAATATCCTGGTTTTTAGGAAACACACACCGAGATGTGGCAGTATTAAGGTGGCAGATGGCATGATATATGCAGCCTACTGTCAAAGGTGTGGAGATAAATTGTGGTAGGTGTGCGCACCCACCCGCATAGCCTGCTCTTTCGCCTCGTGCTAGCGCCCTCACCCGACTTGACTCTGCCCCAGCCATACTGCCTTCTTTGTATTCCTCAAGAATCAGGGCCTTTGCACTCACTGTTCCTCTGCTTGGAATGTTCTTGCCCCAGAAATTCACCTGATTGGCACTTCTCATCATTAAATTCTCAGATAACCTTGAGAGAAACTTCCTCTGACTACCAACCGCAAGTGTTTCCTCTTCCCCAGAGTGCTTATCATTGTCTGAAAATATTTCTTGATTTCTATGCTTTTCGTTCTTTTTTCTAGCTCTTTCCTCTGGTATGTACATATCATGGGAGAAGGAACCTTGATTGGGACTCCGTCTCCAGGAACCAGTGTCAGAAACATAAGTTCTCAATATATATTTGTTGAATAAATGAAGATGGGAGGGGGTTGGAAAGGGAGGGAGGGGGGGAGGGGCAGGACTCTAGGAGGAAAGTTGCAACATGAACACAGCTATTGGAGAGACGTGTGTGTGTGTGTGTGTGTGTGTGTGTGTGTGTGTGTGTGTCTCATGTTCCGTCCTATACCAAGTACACTGTTTTAGGAGGGTGAAGGAAAAAGTTGCAAAAAATGTGCTGGTTCGAAACTTAAGAGTTGATCATAATCAGCAGTTTTGGGGAAAAAGAGGAATCAAAAGAGAGGAACTTTACTGACACCCCCATAACTCAATTGCAATGCCAGCGATTTCTTTTTGATGACAGAATCTCTATTAAAATCGCAGCTAGAATGGCAAAAAGGATCTAGTTCCCAATTACATTTACATGGACTGGCTTGTCCTTTATTTTGGGAAATCCCCCTTCCATCGTATCCTGTTCAGAGCAGTGTTATAATTTTTCCCACTCTTCAGTGAGCTGGACGTCCCCTTTGGTTGTCTTTACTGTCGCTTCCTGGTGATGCCTCTATTGGAGTACTTGGATATGTGGACCTGTGATGTGGATCTGAGTTCCCCACAGTGTGCTCTTTGCTTCTCCTGTATCAATGCAGCTTCCTTGGCCCCAAATCAGAATCTCTGGGAGGGGACCACAGGAGAACAGTTATCTTTTAAAAATTTTCATACTTTTTTTTGGAGTAACGTATACACTTCAAAAATCCAAAATGTATGGAAGGATATGTAGTGAAGAGTTTCCTTCTAACCCCTTCTTCTCAGCTACCTTCTTCCCTTTCTCAGAAATGTATATTGTTACATTGTTTTCAGATATATTTTTCCAGATTTCTTCTTGTACCTGTGTATACTCTTCTCCCCACACCTACTGTACAAATCATAGCATACTCATGGTTTCTATACAGGGTTTTCTTTTATGTGCCAATATATCTTAGAATTCATTCCGTGTTGATATACCAGGAACATCCTCATATGCCCCACAGCTGTGTAGATTCCCATGCGTGGATGTGCCACACTTACAAAGTGGCCAATCAATAGCCGTTTACACTTTTTCAGCCCTTTGATAATGAGAACAACGCTATAATGAATAACTCCCTACACATATCCTTTCCCACATGTGCAAGTATATCTAAAGAAAAATTCCTGGGTCAAAGGATATATACATTTTAAGGTTTTTAAGAATGTTTATTTATTTTTGAGAGAGAGAGCGAGAGAGACAGAGTGTGAGCAGGGGAGGGGCAGAGAGAGAGGGAGACACAGAATCTGAAGCAGACTCTAAGCTCTGAGCTGTCAGCACAGAGCCTCATATGGGGCTTGAACCCACAAACTGTGAGATCATGACCTGAGCTGAAGTTAGACTTTCGAGTGACTGGGCCACCCAGGCGCCCCTATACATTTTTTAAGTTTTGATAGCTATTGGTAAAATATCTCCCCTATTTACCTATCGGTTGGTAAATTCACCAGTGAAACATCTGGGCCATGTGATTTCTTTTTTTGCAAAGCTATTACTTGCTGATTCAATTTCTTTAATAGAGAGGGGCTCTTCATGTCATTTATTTCTCTGCACATGAGTTGTGGTGGTTTGTGTTCTTCAAGAAGTTAATTCATTTCATCTAAATTGTCAGATTTCGGGGCATAGAGTTGCTTATATCTTCTTTATTATCCTTTTGGTCTATGGCACCAGCAGTGATGATCGCTCTTTCGTTTCTGAGGTTGGTGATTTGTACCTTCCTTCTTTTTTCCCAAGCTTGGCCAGAGGATTATCAGGTTTTTTTTCTTTCTAAGGAAACAGTCTTTGGTTTTGTTAATTCACTCTATTGTATATCATCAATTTCTGCTCTCATTTTTATTATGCTTTGTTCTTCTTTCTTTAGCATTAAATTGTTCTTTTTTTCTACTTTCCTAAGGCGCAAGCTTAGGTTATTAATTTTAGATTTTTCTGCTTTCCAGCATAGGATTAAATTTCTCCATAAGCATTATTTTTGTGGCATATCTCAAATTTTGATTAAGTTGTGTTTTCATTTTCATTTAGTTGAAAATATTTAAAAATTGCTCTGGAAACTTCTTCTTCAACCCTTGTATAATTTAGAAGTATTATTTAATTTCCAAATATTTGGGGGATTTTCTAGTTACCATGCTGTTGTTGATTTTTAGTGTAATTCCATTGTGATCTGAGAAACCCCTTTGTATGATTTCTGTTGGCTTAAATATGCTAGGGGTAGGTCTTATGACCCAGAAAGTGGTCTTTCTTGATGAGTGTTCTCTGTGGGCTTGAGAACAATGTGTATTCAGCTGGTGTTGGATATAATAATCTATAAATATTAATCAGATCAAGTGATAGTGCTGTTCAAGTCAACTATATCTTTGTGGGTCTTCTGCCTGCTTGGTCTGTCAATTACTGATAGGAAAGTGTTGAAGTCTCCAACTATAATAGTGGATGTGTCAGTTTCTCCATTCAACTTGGACGTGAGCATGTTTAGCATTAGTAGATCTTCCTAGAGAATTGACCCCATTATCGTTACGTAGTGTTCCTCTTTACTCCTGAAATTTTCCCTTGTTCTGAAGTCTGTTTCTCTAAAATTAATATAGCTCCTCCAACATTCTGTTCATCAATGTCAGCATTATCTGTATCTACATCTATTTTTCTCCATCACTTTGCTCTTAATCTGTGTCTTCATAATTAAAGTGGGTCTCGTGTCTTGTAAACAGTAAATGGTTGGGTTGTGTTTTTCTTATCTATTCTTCCAGTCTCTGTCTTTTAATTGGTGTATTTATGGGTATATTTGGATGAATGTCCACATAGTTATAAAGTTGATAACTGTTTTCTTTGTTTCAGGGTTAGAAAGGTAAATTAAACTGGAATATGATGGGGACCATCATCCCTACCTCATTTATTTCTTTCAAGGTGGCACTAATTTCTGTAATTCTTCCCAGTATGTGGTATTTCTTCTCATATACTGTCATCTGAAATAGGAGGCAAATTTTAGAGGCTTACCTTTGGCCATTTCTACCCTAATGACTTTTACTCAACAGGTCAAGGAAAGAACTTAAGGATATATCCCGTTTTTAAGTATGGTCATCCCAACGTGGTACTCAGGGACGTGACAACCAGTGGTAGTTTCATGTACCCATTGTGCCCACTCGGTGATGGGCTTGGGCTGGGGCTCCACAGTCTCCTGGCTTTTATAAGCTTCCCCTATAAGCTAGGGATTATGGTGGCATTTCAGGTGCCCTGACATCACTAGCAGGCAAGGCTGTGTGTCTAATAGCCTTCAGAAGATTTGGGTATTCTCCTTTCTTAGTATATCTAGAAAAAGACTGTATGTCCCTTTGGGAGAGGAATCGGGAAGTGCTTTCTATATGTACATGCAGTGGCATTGCAGGATCCTTTATCCAGAGGATTAGGTTCCTCTTCAGTCAGTAGCTCTGGGTCTCGGAATTGCCCTAGATCTGGAAAATGAGATTGCAAGTACCCACTGTGCTGAGTAATATCAGCTTGGTACTCACAAGCTTTCAATTTTTATGTGGTTCTATAAGCCCAATAATATTCTGATCTGTTGCCCATCTGTAGCGTTCCTACAATAGTAACACCATATTGCCTCCAGTCCTGGCAGGTCGAGGGACCTTGACTATCGCTCCAGCCTTGATCTGCATTACAATAATTATGTTCACCTTGACCCTTAAGATTAGGTGCCACCAGCCAGCCTCTACTCTTCTGGATTCCTATCATCCCAGTTGATAATAGAGAGCCCAGTTCCATGGGAGAGTCTCTTGCAGTCAACTGTGACATATAGAGGACATTACTACTGATCTTCTCAAGGATCCTGGTGCCCCCTCACCAGTGTCATCTCTTATTGGGCTTCTGATGGGAATGCCCTCTGGGCCTTCCTGGAGAACCTAGTTAGGCAGCAGATTCTGTGGTTCATATATCAATCATTCTAACATTTATACTTTCCTGAGCTGACAATACCTTCCTGAATGCTCTGCAAAGGCATTTTCACCATTTCCGTCTATGGCAGACCAACATCGTATCCAAGCTTCAAGGTGTCATCCCAACAACATCTAAGGACTGACTTCAGGTGTCCTTGTCAGAACAGTAAGCCCCAGTTCAGTAAAGACTCTGCCCCCGTCAATGATTGCTCTCTTATCCTGCCTTAAATTCTTCCCTCCCTGTCTAATGTCTTTGAGCTCCACTCCCATAGATGCCCCCATTCCTGCTGATACATGTTGGCCAAGTACTTTCATTCACTGCATGTTTCCAAGAGGAAACAACATGTTTCCAGGGGAGGAATTACCCCCTGGGGTTGTGCTGTGACTTTTCCTTAGTCATTAGTTTGAAGGAAGTTAGAAACGGTGGTGGAGCCAGATCTTGAGAAGGACAAGCACCATTTTGTAAAGTGCCTGCCTTGGTTGAGGTCTTTTGGAGCCCCCAGTGGCATAGAGGCTGTTCTCCTTTAGCGAGGGGGAGGGGGATGTTTTTCCCAACTGGGAGGGTTAAGAGGTATCAGGGTTGAAGGTTGTTAGGCTCGTGCACCCAGATATCCCCCTCTTAGGTCTCTGATTCTCACTATCGTCATTTAAAGTCCTTGACCTTGACATGAGACCTATTTAGGCTGCTGTTCAGTGTTCTTTGAGCCTACTAGCCCGGACATGATTTTCAGCAGAGTCTGTCCCCTGGGCTACCGAGTATAAGCACTTCTTTAAATCCTGCCACGGAGGCTTTCACAGTTTCCCAGGTGTCTTGAGCTGTCTGGTTAACCTGAGCGCATCTTTTTTTTTTTTTTTTTTTTTAATTTAAATTAAAATTTTTTTTTCTTCAAGACTTCTAAGCCTATGAACAAAGGCCAGCCAACTGCACAGTCTTTATAATTATTTCCTTCTTACTTATCACCAGTAATGGAATCCTTACCTGTGGCTGGCCTATAGGTGACCCAGTTCCAAAATCTCATTCTGAGGGTCTGCTTTCCAGACGTACTTCTATTACCAGTTGTTTTAGCTGGTGTTCTTCAAAAAATGCAGAGCCTGAGAAAAGGACCTACTTGATGGTCATTATTTTGGAAAATGATCCTTCCAGGAGCAGAAGAAGGAAGAACAAAGCAGGAAAGGAAGAAAAGATGACCTAAGAGCGCCTCACTGAGTTGATCCACTGTGAGGAATTAGAGGTGAGCCCTGCTAGGGAAGGATGTATGTAAGAACTGGCTGCTTGAAAGGGAAGGAAGGGAATATTTATCGTTGCCCCCTGTTCTTGTATGAGGGTGTTTAAGTCTCTTGCATTTCCAGGTTTTAGAAAAATTATTTTGTCCTTTTGCATTCTTCAAAAGCGATCAGTAAGGGTTTTTTAAAAATTATCATGATAAACTTATGGATTTTAACATACTTTGTATATTTCACTCTCTTGCAATCATGATTCCTAATGGTAACGTTCCATCTTTGGCTATTGGGAGCTCCTTCAAATTGTTGCAGTTAAAAACATTTTTTTTTAAATGTTTATTCATAGAGAGATATAGTGCAAGTGGTGAGGGGGCAGAAAGAGAGGGAGACACAGAATCCAAAGCAGGCTTTGTCAGCACAGAGCCTGATGCGGGACTCAAACCTACAAACCTTAAGATCATGACTTGAGCCAAAGTTGGACATTCAACCGACTGAGCCACCCAAGTGTCCCCAAACTGTTGCAGTTTTGACCATTGAGAGCTCCTTCAGATTGGTTCTTGTGACCTCTCAACATGACCCCAGTGGACTTTAATAGTTTCCTTGTTTCCAGCATGACTAGATATTCCAGGCTCATTCCTGCTCCCAAAAGAAACTCCTCTATTTTTCCAAGAGTCCCAGTTGCTTTTCATGAGAAGTAGTGTTCAGTCTGGGCACTAGGGGTCCTCATTGGGTTGACCGTCACTTCTGCTGCCCTTTCCTTGGGCAGAACTAGAAGTATGTATTCTTGTATGAAAAAGAAAAATACCTCATGAGGATTAATTCTCATACTTCCCATTCAAACAAAACATTACAGTTTTTCTTTATCTAATTCATTTTTTTAATATTTGTATCTCTTTACTCTTGCTCATTAACGTAATTACCTAACTTGCTTTAGCTTATTCTTTGTGTACATATGATAGTTTCAAGCATCATTTGCAAATTACATATTGGCTTCATCCTATTATATACATGCGCATAATAGTTTAGTACTATTTTATTAGCAATATGACCCCTGAATACAACTTAAGATTTCACTGAAATTTTATTTTCCCTTTAGAATACATCCCACTGGGAAAATACAGTCAAATTGCTATATTTTGAAGTTACTGAATTAAATCTTCTCTGTATAGTTATGCCATCAACTTGATATACTTGATATCTTGTTTTCAATTTTGGGGGATTGATGTTTTCCCATCTTGATTTAATTTTGTTTTATAATTATGTAAACCACTTACATGATTTCTAAGTTAAAAGCTTTACCCAAAGTATGTTGAGAGAAGTTTGGCCTCTGGCCCTGTTCCCTTTAACTTGCTTCCTGTTTCCTCCTAAGACTAACCATTTTCCATTACATTTTAATTTATTCTTCCACCTTTGAAAATATATGCATTTTCACATTTCCTCACTTTTTAAAAAAGTTTATTTATTTTGAGAGAGGGAGAGAGAAATGGAGCAGGGAAGGTACACAGAGAGAGAGGGAGAGAGAGAGAATTCCAAGAAGGTTCTGCACTGTTAGCACAGAGCCCAGCATGGGGCTTGAACTCATGACTGGTGAGATCAAGACCTGAGCCGAAATCAAGAGTCAGATGCTTAACTGTCTGAGCCACCCAGGAGCCCCAATATATTTCCTCACTATTTAAAATTGTTTTAAAAATATTTATTTTTGAGAGAGACAGACAGACAGAGCACAAGCAGGGGAGGGACAGAGAGAAAGAGAGACGCAGAATCTGAAACAGGCTCCAGGCTCTGAGCTGTTAGCACAGAGCCCAATGCGGGCCTCAAGCCCACGAACTGTGAGATCATGACCTGAGCCGAAGTTGGATGCTCAGCTGACTGAGCCACCCAGGCGCCCCAATTCCTCACTTTTAAGGTAAAATGTAGAATAGTATACATTTTATGTTGCACCTTGTTTTTCTCACTGAACTAAAATAAACATCATGGAATTCACTCCATAGTGGTACGTAGAAATCTTATTCCTTTCTACAGCTGCATTGTTCTCCACTGTGTGAATTTATCCAGATAACATAGACTTGGAATCAGTAACTTGAAACGTAGAGTTATCACTTGCTCCAATGGGGAAGGCTGCAAAAAGAACAGGGTTTAAGGGGACTATCAGGGGTGTGATTGAAGACATTTTGTTGGAGATGCCTATTCACATCCAGGGAGAGTTAGAGTAGACACTTGTCTGTCCGAGCCTGGAGTTCAAGGGCAAGGTCCAGCCTGGACGTGTAACTTGTAAGTGAATGGCCAGGGAGGATGGTGAAGGATCGGAAGAGTAGATGCTTCAAGCTGGTCGGTTCTCCCCTGTCTTCATTAACTCGTAACTCTAGCTGAGATTGTAGTTGCCTGATTTTATTGTCTTGGTCTTCATTTCCCTGATATCCCTGGTGAACGGGAAGACTGTCATTGCCTCAAAGCAGAGTAAGGAAGAGGCAAGAGGAAATGTGAACTTGTTTTCACTAATCTGTTTCTCCCTGCCAGTCATCTGCCCCAGGCTGTGGCCTACGCGTGCCCAACCCGCTTCAGGTGCGCCACTGCTACCTCCTGAGCTCTGCTGACTATCCATGTCATTCGTTCCTGGAATTTATATCCCCTCTGAGCTTTTCCTCATTTGATTCTAGGGAAGGGAGCCAGCAATCTGTGCCAGGTTTCCGTCTTTGCAGGAAGCAAAAATTCTATTTGATTTCTAAAATTAAACAAGGGGAAGGGACATTTATTTTTTTAAAAGAGAGAAAATATGGGGAAACTCTGGTTTATCATCTCTTCCAAATATCCTATGAAAACATCCCAGAGAAATTGAACCTGATTAGAGTTAAGTTGAGGAAAACAGGCATTCAGCAAAGCTGGGAGCTGCGTGCTGGGTGAGAAAATAAAACATTGACTACCACTAGGAAAAAGAAAGCATTCTTTGTGAAGAATTCTTGTAATATAAAAACTCTGAAGTTCTATGGTGGGAAAACATGTCTAATGCTTCCTTAAGAGATATTTTCCTAGTCATCGATATGCCAGAGGAGAGATACCAAAGTTCATCACAGACTATTTCATAGGAAAATTGGAATCAATGTTAAACACAGTCACCATCAGACTATACAATTAAACTATCTGGCATAATTTGAGGTTAGTAAAATTTAAATAGATACTAGAAAAGCATTATGATAGAAATTAATATCTACATTTTATATGACTTGATTGATGTTATGTTTTTAGTATATTTTCTTTTTTCTATTTGTGTTCTGGTGGCCCCTTTAAATTATTTTATAGGGAATATATGCTTATTATCCACGAATGCAACTGAATATAGAGTCAGAAGCGAAAGCTCTTCTGTAACAGTACTCACCCTTCGTGATGCAACACAATGTTCCTCCCAGAGATAACCTCTTTTGACAGTTTTAGGTTTCTCTTTTCTATCTTAGTTCGTTCGGGCTGCTATAAGCAAAATAGCATAGACTGAGTGGCTTATAAAGATCAAAGCTTTATTTCTCACAGTTCTGGAGGCTGAGAAGTCTAAGATCAAGGTGCCATCATATTTGGTATCTGATGAGAACCTGCTTCCTGGCTCATTGGTGGATGTCTACTTGCTGTATCTTCATGTGGCAAAGGGGCGAAGGAGCTTTATGGCGTCTTCTTTATTAGAGCACTGATTCCATTCATAGGGTCTGCCCTCTTTATATAATCACCTCCTGAAGGTCTCGTTTCCAAATGCCATCACACTGGGGATGAGGTTTCAATATATGAATTTCGAGAGGACACAAACATTCAGTGCATTGCATCTTTATTTATTTATTTATTTTTACCTTTTATTTATTTCTAGGAGAGAGAGAGAGAGAGACAGCGTGAGCAGGGGAGGGTCAGAGAGAGAGGGAGTCACAGACTGAAACAGGCTCCAGGCTCCAAGCTGTCAGCACAGAGCCTGATGCAGGGCTCAAACTCACAAACTGCAAGATCATGACCTGAGCTAAAGTTGGACACTTAACCAACTGAGCCACCCAGGAGCCCCATAATTGCATTCTTTTATATACATTAAACATTTTTACATGTACTCACATATACACACACACAGGATCATTGTATGTATGTTTCTGAAACTTATGATGGATATGTTCCTGTATTACTACGTTTAGATCTACGTCATTATTTTTTTATTCTGTATCATTATTTTTTTATTCTGTACACATATTAACAAATTATGTTTTTTAGACATCCATTTTTTAATTCAAACAGCTCAGTAGAATAATGGGCAAAAGATAGAATTGACAATTCTCAGAAAAAGAAGCACCTAAAAGAAGAAACATATGACAATATTCTCAACCTCAGTAGTAATTAGGGAATTACTACATATATCCTTTAGATTAGCAAAAACATGAAGAAGTCCTGGCAATTCCCTGTGTTGACAAGGATGTATGTACATCAACAGACTCTCTAATACACTGTTGGTGGGAATGATACTAGCACAACAACCTTCAAAAGCAAGTTGCTGTATATATATGTATATATATGTGTACATATATGTATATATATTTACATTTTCAAAGTTTTAAATTAAAAATTTTTATTTTTGGTACAGTTGTTCTTTGCACACCCTTCAACAAAGCAATTCCACCCTTAGGTATCTATTCCAGGAAAACTTTCCCTCAAATAACAAGAATGCTTACAACTGCACTCTTATATATGGAAAATACAGAAACAACCAACATACATTAACAGGAGAATAGCAAAATAAATTATGATATATTCACCCAATGGACAATAGAGAAAGTAGTGAAATATAGCTACATGCAATAACATGGATGAATCCTTGAAGTGTTTTGTCAAAGGGAAAAACAAATCCAGAAGATGATATATATGATACCATTTTCATGAAGTCAGAAACAAACAAAATTAAATAGCTATTGTTTAGGCATATATCCACGTGTATTAAAACATTTTCATAAAGTAAGTGAATTGAAAGGCAATCTTTAGTATCTTGGTTATCACTCATGGGAAGCAGAGAAATCGAATAGAGAGGAAGCATATGGCTACAAACTATTGGGAGTGTTTTAGTTCTTGGATTGGGTATCAAGTTCACAGATGACCACTAAATAATTACAATTGTAGCATATATTCCTTTGTGTCAAAAGTTTTGAACTGATGTGTAGTTGACATAGTGGATTATAACTTAGTTGCAAGTGTACAACATGATGATTCGACATTTATTCATCTTAGGAAGTGCTCACCATGATAAATCTAGCTACCATCTGTCACCACAAAATTGTTACATACTATAAACTATATTTCCTATGTGTACATTGTGTCACTGTGTCTTACCTATTTTATAACCGGAAGTGTGTACCTTTTAATCCTCTTCCCCCATTTTGTGCACCCTTCCCCCATATGTAATGAAATGATACCTGAAAAGATAAAATTAAATGAACCATACCCTTCTTTTATTCTTTTAAAATGAAAACATTATATGTATATAATCTGAATAAGTGGTATCTGGCTCTTTGTCCCAGATGTATCTATTTTCTAATTTGCTAGTTTGTATTTTTTGCTCATTCACTAAAAGAGAGAACAAATCGGCAGATCTATAAGGCTGAGGTGTAGAAAGCAATACATTTGTAAAAGAAGCAAATGGTCTCTTGCATCCTTGATCTTTAAGACGGGGAAGTGGTGAAAAATATATTCAACAATTTCTCAGATGAGAGAACAGCACTGTGGGACTAAAATTAAGGCTAAAGAAAGAATTTGTAAGGGATTATATGGGATAGTTAGAAAAACATGTAAAAATCCTTTCTCTAAGGTGCTTTCTTTTAAGGTTGGCCTAATAAAGAAGAAAAGAGCTTCATTCTCAGAAATGAGGACAAAAACTCGTTCTTTAAGGTGAGTATAGAAAGGGAAACAGAGAGTTCTGTGATGGCCTGGGATAGATCCAAGTAGCTCTAGGTACATTCCTTTCTCTGAAAAAAGCCATTCTTGATCATCAAGCTTCGACCAGTGGAAATGGGCATTTTCAGCTTTTAGATACGCATTTAAGGTCCGTAAGGATTTAGCCTATGCATTGAGAAAACATTTCTGAGAGGAAGGAGGAATTAACTCCATAAAAAAGCCTTCTCCCTAAGGAATGTGAGGCTTGATTGCTGAAAGAGAAATTAACATCAAAGGAAACTTCTTGTATGGGGAGACAAGACTTCATATACCTAAGGCAAATGGGAGGGGGAGAGAGAAAAATATTTTTGATAGAAAAGGAGAAATAACGTCAAGCTAAATTTCTAGAGAACACCGCCTTATATTTCAGGCATATTAAGATTTGCCATATAGGGGCACCTGGGTGGCTCAGTCTGTTGAGCGTCCGACTTCCGCTCAGGTCATGATCTCACAGGTTATAGGTTCGAGCCCCGCATCGGGCTCTGTGCTGACAGCTCAGAGCCTGCTTCAGATTCTGTGTCTCCCTCTCTCTCTGCCCCTCCCCCACTCATGCTGTGTTTCTCTCTGTCTCAATAATAAATAAACATTAAAAAAAAAAAAAGAATTGCCATATGGCATGGGGATTAAGCCTTGTTCCCTATGGCTTTGGAAGGAAGCATTACTATTGCTCGATGGCGGTCACGAGTGGCAGTTGCAAAGTTACTCAACAGCGGGTACCTCTGCCCATCACGGGCTCTCAGGGGCTCATAATACCCGAGCAGAAAGGAAACGACTGGACAGTACAGAAGTAATTCTAACTTGGTGGGGATTAGATTTGCAACATCTGAAAGCCCTTCCAGCACTGAGGTCCAGTGTTATTCAAAAGAACAACCCCAAACCCTCAAATCCCCTTCAGCCCAGCTGGCACTGGACACGGCAGAGAGTGAGGTAGGGTGGGCTCTCTGTGGTGGGGAGACTGTTGGTGGATGGGAGGTGACCTGGGAAATATTCTAGCAGGGCCTCATCAATATAAACAGTTTGACTGAAAAAGTATTGGGAAATTCATGGGCATGTAGGTGGGGGTGTGGTTGCAGAGCTCAGCTAACAAGAGAGACAGCAATGCATTGCACCCACTGGGTCCCAAGCACTAGAGGAGACTTAGACCATTTCAAGGAAGGCTCTTCAAACTGGGGGTGCCCCGAGCTGGAAGGCCCAGAACAGGAACCCTGATTGCCCTGGTATGAAGGCTGTACTTGCTGCCCTTTCATCTGAAATTCTCATTCGGTTTACTTAGAAGGCATGGCATTAAATTTGGTAGATGAATGCTCTTGGAGTCAAATACATTGAGTGAAGATTAAGGAAACCTTTTTGTTTATTCCATTTTGACCTAGATTTTTGCCAAATTTGCTCCTCCATTTCCTCATCTAAAAATGTTTAAAATTTTTATTATTTTTAAATGTTTTTATTTATTTTTGAGACAGAGAGAGACAGAGTGTGAGCAGGGGAGGGGCAGAGAGAGAGAAAGACACAGAATCTGAAGCAGGCTCCAGGCTCTGAGCTGTCCACACAGAGCCCGATGTGGGGCTTAAACCCACGAACTGTGAGATCATGACCTGAGCTGAAGTCAGACACTTAACCAACCAACTGAGACACCCAGGCGCCTCCCACCTCCATTTCTTCATTTAAATTAAAACTGAAGCACATGTAGTTTACCATATACCAGGGTCTGGAGGAGATGATATATTATCAATGAGATTAATATTTTAAAACCCACATAACGATGTAATGGAAGACAGATCGAAAATTAAATTGTTATTTCACTTGGAAGGAATTATATCATGTAAAGCCAAAGGATAATAAATTCTCCAGTGTTTAATACTTCTAACCCAGTTTCAAGGTGAAAGAGAGATGTGCACAGATTTTCTCAGTAAGAGAATTCAATCATAAATATTTAAGGCTGAGAAGAAAAGGAAATTTGTACTTTTAAGAATGGGTTGACATTATGTGAAATGCTCATTGTCAGAAATCTGCCTGACCTAAAGACTCTATTACTGAACGAGAAGGAGAATGTTTTATGTAAATAAATAAACATAAGGGCTTTTCACAGACATGAGAAAGTAGCTTTGTGTACAGTCTGCTGAATAAAAGAATAAAATCTCAGCCCCCGGGGGAGAGGTTAGAATGAAAATATTGTTGATGATAATAAGAAAATAGCTTCATGTAAATCTCTCTAAGAATTTTACTTAATCGTTTGTAAAGCAATGACAAGGCAAACAACAGCAACAAAAAATCCAGGCTCTTTAACTCCAAAGTAAAGGATAGAATGAAGAAAAAATAAGTTTAATTTCATGCAAGAGTAGTCCCATGCACTATTATCTCTCTAATAAGTCCTAATTGGTTTTATTTTTAGGCTCTTCCAAAATTGGGGCAAGTGCCCTATCTCAGCTAGACTGTACTTTGATGCTTTTGATCTTGAGAGAGAAATTTCAGACATCAAGAGGATTACCCACCACCCAGATGACCTTTCTGGCTGTTGTCGTCTGCCTCAGGGGGCCTTAAGGCTCCCAGTGGCCCTTGGCCCAGATTCCCTGTGTCTTTGCCTGTCAGGATGTGGAAGAGAGAGGGCAATTGAACATCCTACAGACATGACTTGGTGACTTTTTTCACGAGTAGGACTGTTTTTCACTCCATATATTACTTTGCTCAGAGCAGGTACTGTGGGATCGTGGAGATAACCCATCATTTCCTCTATTTCCTTTGGGTCACCAAGGGGCATGTTTATTCCTGTCCTCTTAGAACTATGAAAAGATACAAGCATGGTGTCTCCATGAGGAGGGGCTTTTAATGGTGAAGGTATAAAAAAAGAAATCTACCTTCTTTTCCTTTGTGTCTGATGTACAGTCTGGCTTCTGGGAAGAGGCTTACGAATCTTGTGGTACCTTGTTTAAGAACAACAATTAGGAATGGTGTGTTAATCCCCTCTGCTCCCCATTAGAAGAAGGAATCACTCCACGGCTGGATCAGGGTCTGGCTCCATGTCAAGGTATCTATAGCTCCTGTAATAGGTGTTAAAAGCTGGGCTAGAGAAGAAAGTAGCCTGGGAGAGAAGCTTTCTAAGATAGGGCAAGAAGAAGAGGGAATAATACCAGTCGGAAAACCTAGTATGAGAGAACAGACACCCCTCAGGCAGAGGTACACAAACAGAATATTTATGACTGTTGAAGTTTTGGGGGACAGTAAATTAATCCCCACCTTCCCTGCATAGCTCTGACTCAACTGAGGATCGATCAAAGGGATGGGAAGATGGAGACAAAAATATCAGCTTCACTATTAAAAGAAAGCTATGCTGAATAACATGGCTTAGATCTAGGGCCAAAAGGGGCCTGCAGACTCTTTCTTTGAATTAGAGAGACCTACCCCAGAGGACAACTGCAGAGAATAGACCAAAATAAATGCCCTGAAAGTAGGCGGATCGCTCCTAGCCCACTCTTCCTTGGTCTCTCTGCCGCATATCAAATGAGTGATTATACCCCCACTGCCAAATACCTTTTCTCTCGGCTTCCGGGACACCAAATTCTCCAGGTTGTTCTGTGATCTCACTGGCGACTCCGGCTGGCTTCCTCTGCTGGTTCTCGCCCTTCTCCAAGAACCAGGAATGTTGAAATGCCGCAGGGATCACTCTACTACCTCTCTCCTTCCTTGCTCTCCTCTACCACACTTACTCTTTGAGCCGATCTCCTTCGGATAAGGGCTCTATGCTAACAACCCCCCAGTTCACATCTCCACCTAGTACTTCTTCCCATCTCCATGTTTTTTTTTTAATTTACAAAAAAAATTTTTTTAATGTTTTATTATTTCTGAGAGAGGGAGAGGGACAGCATGAGCAGGGGAGGGTCAGAGAGAGAGAGGGGGATACAGAATCCGAAACAGGCTCCAGGCTCTGAGCTGGCTGTTAGCACAGAGCCCGACGCCGGACTCGAACCCACAAACTGCGAGATCATGACCCGAGCCGAAGTCGGACGCTTAACTGACTGAGCCACCCAGGCACCCCTCCATCTCCATGTTTTGATATCCATCTGCCTAATTGCCATTTCTACTTGCATGTCCAGTTGGATGTCCAATTTGGCACACCCCAAGCCAAACCTTGATCTCCTCTTTCCATCCTGGTCCTCTCTGTCTCCCTTTCAATGTTTTTTCCAGTTGCTCAGGCCAAAAGCCTCAAAGCCTCCTTAATTCTTTCTTCCACAACTCACATTCAACTCATCAGCAAATCCTGTGGGCCCTGTCTTCAAAATAAATTAAGAGTCTTACCACTTCTTGCTCTCTCCTCTGCCATCATTCTTGTCTAAGCCATCATCAGTTCTCACTGGGATTATTGCAGTAGGCAAACGTATTCATCACCCCTAGCATCCCCAGAGTCTGTTCTCAGAACGGCAAAGTGATCCAAAGGAATCCTTTTGAAATTAAGTTCAGTCAACACTTTTGCACCCCCAAACTTTCAAAGTCCTACTTAACATAGACTATATGCCAAAAAGTCTTTACTTGAGTCTACTATAACCTGGATAACCTGCTTCTGCTCTGGCCATATCTGATCTCATATCTTACTGATCTTTCCTTAGAACAATCCTTTCCAGCCACATTTTTGCTCGTCCTTAAATAGGCCAGGCTTCTACCTCCAAGACTTTTCATTTGGTATTCATGCTGCTTCCATAAATCTTTGTTCAAATGTCACCTTCTCACCGAGATTGTCTCTAACCATCCCCTTTAAAATTGGGCACTCTGCCCCCCTCACTGCCTGCAACTTCCATCCTTTATTTCCCCTTCCTTATTCTTTCTTTTCTACATAACATATATCACCATCTGACATAGATGTATTTTATTTATCTACCTTTCTCCCTCCCCAGCTCCTCTGCTCCCACAAACACATACACCAGAGGGCAAGGAGTGTTGACTCTTTTGTTTGATCTCATATTCCCAGCATCCAGAATAGGGCCTGGAAAGGAGTGGTCACTCAAATATTGGTTGAATGAATAATTTTTAAAATGAATGTATGTATGAGTCCCAAAGAGGAAACGGCTCTGCTAAGCATGCCTTCTTTCCTTCTTCTGAACTCACCAATCAGAAAACTCACTTCTTCCATGATGCTCTAGCAGAAATCTGTCTGTAAGGAAATCTGAGCATCAGGGAATAAGTGTCCCCCCAGAAAGTGATGGAGAAAAATATAACAATCAATTAGAAAACATCTCCTCAGGGGCGCCTGGGTGGCTCAGTCGGTTAAGCGTTCGACTTGAGCTCAGGTCATGATCTCATGGTTTGTGGGTTCAAGCCCCGTGTCGGGCTCTGTGCTGACAGCTAGCCCAGAGCCTGGAACCTGCTTCAAGATTCTGTGTGTCCCTCTCGCTCTGACCCTCCCCTGCTCACGCTGTCTCTCTCTCTCTCAGAAATAAAACACTTAAAAAATTAAAAAAAAAAAAAAGAAAAGAAAACATCTCCTCAAATAAGACCAGCATTAGTATTTAAGACTAGGGAAGTAGTGAAAAGATTGTTTTTATGCAAAACCTTCCAGGTGAAGAACAAAACTCAAGTTTGTAAGATTCACCCAGAGAAAGAAATAAAATGAGACGATCTGTGTTAGGAAGGAAGACATAACTTTATGCAAAAATCTCATCTCTAAGCAACCCATCTTTGGTCTTTAAGGCTGGAGTAAGGAAATAAAAAGTCATTGCTCAGAAGAAAGAATAAAATTCCCGGGTCTGGAAGATTAAGATATCAAAGAATAATATTTATGATAAGAAAGAAGAAACATAAATGAATGTGATTTTATGAATTGGGTAAGTAAAAAACAGCTTTATAGAGAGTTTTGGGAAAATTTTCTCAGAGACTTTAGTTCTTTAAAAATGAATTATATTTTAAAATATATTTTTAAAGTTTATTTATTTGTTTATTGAGAGAGAGAGAGAGAGAGAGAATGCCATGCAGGTTCCACACTGTCAGTGCAGAGCCCAGCGTGGGGCTTGATCTCATAAACTGTGAGATCATGACCTGAGCTGAAACCAAGCGCCAGACGCTTAACCATCTGAGACGCTCAGGTGCCCCAAGGATGAACTCTTGAAAAGAAAAGAAAACAAAATAAAATAAAATAAAATAAAATAAAATAAAATAAAATAAAATAAAATAAAAGGAATGAAAATATTTGTGGTGAAAAAGGTAGCGTGGATGTATTTGTCTCCCAGCCTTTGGATGGTTTGTGGTTACATACATCCTGTCAACTCTGCCATTGTGATCAGTCTTCTTGAAACCTCAGAGAACATTCTAGAGACAAATGAAGCATCGTATCAAGTCCTGTGTTATATTAAATTCCAGGCTGACCAGACAAGCTCGCTGCCAAACCAAGAAAGCCAGGTAGAAGTAAACAGTAATCAGATTTTATTCGATTATCTTAGAGGCAAGATCCTAATGAAAGCTATTTAAGAAATAAGTTTTTGATCATAAGGTTATAATGAAAAATATTTAAGGGATAATTTTTAGGATAAAGATTTCAGAAATAATTTTTAGGTTTAATATAATTCAGTAAATTATAACAATGTGCTTGAAATAAGGAAAGCTGAAAGTGTTAATTGTATAGGAATGAAAATAATGGATAGTATTTTTTTAAAATTCTCTTAAATGTTTGTTTGTTTGTTTGTTTATTGAGAAAGAGAGGGAGACAGAGAATCCTAAGCAGACTCCAGGCTCTGAGCTGTCAGCACGGAGCCTGATGCAGGACTTGAACTTGTGAACTGCGAGATCATGTCCTGAGCTAAGTTGGACACTTAATGGACTAAGCCACCCAGGTGGCTCTATTTTTTTTTTAGAGAGTGGGTATGTGCTTGCAAGTGAGGGAGGGGCAAAGAGAGAGGGAGAGAGAGAGAGACTCTTAAGCAGGCTCCATGCTTAGCTTGGAGCCCAGTGCAGGGCTTGATCCTACAACCCTGGGATCATGACCTGAGCCAAAATCAAGAGCCTGACACTCAAGTGACTGAGCCACCCAGATGCTCCTGGATAGCATTTAAGATAATTGTGTGTTAGAAAAAATATAGTTTTATATGGTATATTTCATATGGCAGCCATTTATATTCTCCTCATGGCAAGTCAATATAGAGGGAAAGAGTTTTATTTCTGTACATTGCCTGTTGGGCTGTCTCCTAAGGCAATGGTTCCACACAGCCCAGTGGCATCACTCGGGGCGTGAGAGAGCCAGGGAGCCTACGTCTGTGTGTTGTTTGGTCCAGGACTCCTGTGGACGCAAGCTGCCTGTGGCTACAGAGAGGCTGGCTGCTGATGGCAGGTAGGCATGCATCAGCCTGGGTGTGGGTAACTGTCCCATCTACAGTCAGCCTCCCAGGAGAAAACATATGAGTTCTGTGAGCTCTAATCGTTTGCAGAATATGAGGAAATTGGATAACCCCCATATTTTCTTTTGCTCCAGAACAGGAAAGCAGGTGAGAAATCAGAATCTGTACATATACCGCCTGAATGACAAAGCATGAGAAACCTCCTCGACCATGATGTCTTTCTTATAACGGCTCCCTCTGTGTCTCTTCTTGTCTTCCTTCAATTTATTCTCCACATAGCAGCCAACTAGATCAGATCACTTTTTGATTAAAGTTTTTCACATCACAGCCTTCCAGGCATCTGTGTGATCGGTCTGGCTCCCATCACTTCTCATTCTCACCACGAGCTCTTTGTGGAGGAAACACTGGGTTCCTTCATACAACCAAACTCCTGTCTGACTCGGGCCTTTGCATGCACCATTCTTCGGCCTTTACTCAGCCAACCTTTACCTGCCCTTCAGGTCTCAGTTTCCCAGAAAGCCATTTCCTGCCCCCCGACGTCCCCACCCAGTCCCTACCTATTGGATGTTCACTCTGTAATCCTCTCTCATGGTACGAGGTTCTTTTCTTTCATGGTGTTCAGTGCCATTTGTAATGATACATGTTTTATTACTTGCTTGACGTCCATCCCTCCCTGTAGATTGCAAGGCCTTGCTGCTTCTGTTCAGTATGTTATTTATTTATTTTTAAAAGTTTATTTATTTTGAGACTGGGGTGGGGAGTGAGCAGAGAGAGAGAGAGAGAGAGAGGGAATCCTAAGCAGACTCCATGCTGTCAGCTGCAGAGCCCAATTTGGGGCTCACACTCACACACCAGGAGATCATGACCTGAGCTGAGATCAAGAGTTGGAGGCTTAACTGACTGAGCCACTCAGGTGCCCTATGTTCACTGTTTTTTTGTTTTTTTTTTTAATGTTTTATTTATTTCTGAGAGAGAGAGACACAGCATGAGTAAGGGAGGGTCAGAGAGAGAGGGAGACACAGAATTCAAAGGCAGGCTCTAGGCTCTGAGCTGTCAGCACAGAGCCCGATGCGGGGCTTGAACCCACAAACCATGAGATCATGACCTGAGCCGAGTCGGATGCTCAACTGACTGAGCCACCCAGGCGCCCGTGTTCACTGTTTTACATTCAGTGAGTTCACTATGAGTTCTTTCAGTGCTGCTGAAAGAATCGACCAGGAGTGGCCCCCTTGAGAAGGATATAGCCTGTGGACTCCAGGAGCCCGGCACTTGATATAAGGGTCAACACTTCTTATTCTGTATGGAGATGCCTTATGGAGGTGCAGAGATGAGAGTCCTGCAGGTAATTACCACACAGGCTGACTCCACCTGACCAGAGGGATGGGGGAGAAGTGACAGCATTAGGCAGATGTGGTATATGTAAGTACTACCAAAGCGCAGACCTGCAAAGGGACTGGGGTTCCCGAAGTCAGGCAGGCTGGGTGCTTGGACCACAGCACTGATGGCATGAGCGGTGGTAAAAGGACTTAAGAACGTGAATCAAGGAATGTGAACTTAGGGGCAGAGAACATTCCTTAATTATAAAAAGTCTCTCCTTTTTGAAGAACTTTTTTCTAAATTGATTTTATTCTACTCACACATGAGTCATTTATTCATCAATTCACATTTATCCAATATACACCTGAGAGCAATGTCCTCTGCATTGTATAGGGCTAAAAACGATACAAGAATCTCACTTCTCTTCATTAAGAACTCAACATTTAGAATGAGAGTTCTAATGTGGTAGACATATATTAGAATCATTATAATACGCAGTTGCCTGTGATAAATAAGAAAGGCAGAAGAGTCAGTTACACAACAAACCTAGTTTATTGTTTTATTATTACTTAGAGCATTTATTATTTATTATTATTATTTAGAGCATGATTTAGGACATAACCAGTGAGCTAGATGTGCAGAAATGAAAGACTCAACCAGGGGTATAGTCTAGATGTTAATAAACCAGTACCACATAGGTTCTGACCATCAGAACATGTCTGACTAATCATCTAGGACTCTTGACCAATTAGAGCAATTGTTGGCCAACTAGCAGCTACATTTAACGCTTGAACACTGTCAAGAATTGGGTACCATCTTTAAAAGGGTTTTTAGTGTGGTTACTATGCCATAAGTCAGGCAAAGATTACAAATAGTTTTCAGTTTTTAGGCCAAATCAAATTGATAGGTCATGACTCCCCAGATAGCTGAGCTAAGGATTTGGAAGCTGTGTTGGCTCACTGTGAAAGAATATGGTGGTGACTGATGTGTGCCAGGGATGAAGAAAGACAAACTGCAGTCCACGTGCCATGTATTTGATATCTTTGCCTGTGATTAAAAAAAACAGACAGACCTGCATTCAAATCCTCCTTCTAGTGTGAAGGAGCTGTAAGACTTTGGGCCAGTGGCTTTATCCATCTAGCTTATACATCCTCGTTGTTTGGGGTAAGACCTAAGTAACAAGGCCCCTGTGAGAATTAAGGAGGGACAATGGCACACATTGTGTCAGAATTCCACTGTGTGAAGTGATGGCTTCCATGGAAAGATTGTGCCCACTGTAGGATGGAGGGAAGATTCCAGCCTATGTCAAGGCAAATGGCAGCAAGAGGCAGAACAGGGAGGAGAAGAAAGAGCTTATAAGTGGGACAGACACAGGGGGGTCCTGGTGGAAGAAGAAACAGTGATAGATCCAGGAGGCAAGGACCCGGGAGAAGAGAGATTGGTGAAATCCTAGGAGTACCCTGGGACTCCACCCCCTGGCTTCCTTAAATCTTCAGGAAAACTACACAATTCACAATATACTTGGTCCACTGAATTTTTTTTTTTTTTGAAAGCTGGTGAAGGGCAGAGTTTTGGATCAAGGTTGGCAAGGGTTAAAAACAATGTCTTCTCCTGTAGGAGATCAGCGCTCAGTACATGGTAACTATCGGCATGCCTGTTCTACCACAAGTGCTTTGGTAGACATAGGAACAAGCTATGATGAAGGCCTACATGAAGGAGAGCCAAGTTGCCCTGGGGAGGTCTGTCCTTAATTATACTGTCATTCTTAAACATATGTTCCAGCCAGAGACCTAAGAAGAAGCGATTGTTTAAATCTCAGGGCCCAGAAAGCAATTTATAGTCTAGACTCTAGAAAGTTCTATATGCATGAATCTAACCTAGACGAGCCCTTGTGTTTTATTAAAGGGTGCTCTGAGAACACAAGCCCTACAATAAGCCACACAACTTCTGGTCACAAAATCAAGTCGCCTGTGATGAGAAGCGAATAAGCCCCATCGCTGGAATAAACGGGAGGAATAGAACCCCATCGCTGTCTATTCCCATTCTCACCTTGACAGTGACATTGAGCCCGAATGAACTCTTATCCTCTGAAACCACACGAATTGTGAGGTTGTTGATTAACAGCAACAACCTTGCCCTGCTTGATTTGCAAAGTAAAAATGGAAATCTCTGTTTAATGAAAATACTGCATTTGACCTTGAAGAATAGGCAGCATAGCATGGGTATTTTCCTAATAGTAGGCAGGATAGCATGGGTATTTTCCTAATAAAGAGTAACATAAAAAGAGAAGAGAGACAGTTTTACCTAGTTGCCATTGCATCCAACAGCTTTGCCATGTTAACAGCGTTAAAACATGAAGTGGCGTTGACTGATAGGAGACAGGGGAAGAAGGAGCAGTTTTCTTTCTTCCTTTCTTTCTTCTTTTCTTTCTTTCCAAATAGTTTATTGTCAAATTAGTTTCCACATAACACTCAGTGCTCATCCCCACAAGTGCCCTCCTCCATGCCCATCCCCCCTCCCCCCCACATCCATCAGTCCTCAGTTTTTGTCAGCATTCAAGAATCTCTCATGGTTTGCCTCTCTCCCTTTCCCCCACCATTTCCACCCTTCTTCTCCCCCAAGGTCCTCCGTCAAGTTCCTCCTAATCCTCCTATATGTGCAAACATATGATATTTGTCCTTCTCTGCCTGACTTATTTCGCTCAGCATATCACCCTCAAGGTCCATCCATGTTGCTACCCATGGCCAGATTTCATTGTTTCTCATTGCCATGTAGTATTCCATGGTATAGATAAACCACATCTTCTTGATCCATTTGTCTGTTGATGGACACTTAGACTCTTTCCATGTTTTAGCTATTGTTGAGAGTGCTGCTATGAACAAGAAGGAGCAGTTTTAAAAAGAAGTAGAAATGGCCAGGAAGCCTGGAGGTCTCAGTTGTACCAAGAGGGAGGGGTTGTAGCTGCTGGCGGACACAGCAGCACTGGTGCCAAGAGGAGGTGGTGAATGCTGACGGGAGGTTCACAGCCAGCAGAAGTGGTGACAGCATCCAGGGAATGTTAAGGATTAGATGACCAGATGTGATCACGAACCCATGTAGGATGCTTAGAGATTTTGAGCAATACTTGGCATATCACGATGGTAATAAGAAGCAGCAAGTGTGAGTTCCCTCTACCAAATATTAGAACCCTGGAAAGTTGGGAAGGAACACTCCCAGTGCAGTTCAATGTAGGAAGAAGAGAAGGGGCTCTTCTGGCTTCAGTTATGAGTTCCAGAAATAGAACTTCTACTCCTCGTAGCAAGGACAACACTCAGGCAGGGTAGGCTGGTTAGGCTGTCTGCAGGCATCCCTCCGGCCACCCCTTGCTTCACTTCTCCCGGAGGTAAACCAGGTTGGGAAGTCAGGAAGCCCAGGGTGTTTGCATTTTCCACAGTGACCTCAGTGGGTGTCTGGGCAGTGAAGGTACGTTCCTGCAGGTAACAAGAGAGGAACTTGCAGGTTTTCTCAATGTAAAAGGCAAAGATCTTGATTCATGTGGTGGTTGCTCTGAGTTTTTTCCCTTTAATTGGAAGAAAAGCACATTAACATTGAGAAACAATGTTTTAAGCTGGAGGTCTTGCATTAAGATGCAAAAAAAAAAAAAAAAAAAAGTCGCGGATGGAAGAGATTTCTGGAAGGGCCAAGGAAAGGAAAACAAAGAGGGGGGCTGCTCAGGGAGCCGAAAGGGAGTCTTCAGCCTCTGCTTCCCCCTGAAAAGCATTTGGGCAAAGCTGGGGTGATTGTAGGGAGAGTGTAAATGCCACAGAGATTAGGCATGGAAAGCTGAGGGGCTGGAGAGGAGACAGCTATGGGGTATGTGTACACTCACACACATTTATGTGCTCACACATAATTGTGTATGCACATTGGTGCTTTTGGTGCCTATGCCATTTGAAGGAAAAATTTTAAATCAAACTTTAAACTGTACAATATTAGTTTACTTCCCTCACGTAAGAAGCACATACCCTTTCATTATGAAAAGGGGATAGGTGATCTCTTTCCTTTCTGTGTAACCTGGCTGTTCCTGCCCACCTGCTTTCTCTTAGAAACTCAAGTTCCTGTTCTTCTGCAGCTAAAACTGACATATCCTGCATCCTGCTCACTTTAAAGTTATTTTCCTCAGTCTCCATATCTCAAGAAGGTGTTCCAATTAGCTAATCTGGTATCAGGCAAGCCTCTACTGGCTCACTGTGGCCTGTGATGCTGCTGGTCCAGGATGACCTACATAGATGTAAAATATGGTTTTTAATCAGACCTCCAGAGAGATGGCAAAGAGTAAAAATTTGGGGTCTTGTAGAATGCTGTAAGAATAAATGAATAAATTACCAATCCGTTAAATTATTATGAAATGTACCATCTGTTATTAAATTATTAAATTGTCAAAAATTAATCACTTATTAATACAAAGGAGAGCTAACACTTATACGACAGGTACTAGGTGTCAGGCACTCTTCTAGGTGCTTTGCATGTTTCCATTTAATTCTCAGGACAACTCTGTGGGATTGGAACTATTTCTTTTTTTAATTGTTTTTTGTTGTTTATTTATTTTTGAGACAGAGAGAGACAGAGCATGAGTGGAGGAGGGGCAGAAAGAGAGGGAGACACAGAATCTGAAACAGGCTCCAGGCTCTGAGCTGTCAGCACAGAACCCAATAAGGGGCTCGAACTCACGAACCACAAGATCATGACCTGAGCTGAAGTCGGATGCTTAACACACTGAGCCACCCAGGTGCCCCTGGAAATATTTCCTCCCCACTTAGCAGGTGAGGAAATTGAGCAGAGAGGAAATTGAGATAAAGCAAGAAGCCCTAGATCTGGCAGCTAGGAAATGGTGGAGTCAGGATTTGAACTCAGTGGCCTGTCTCCGGCCTCTGTGCCCTGTCCAGAATCCATGACATGTTTTTGTGTGGAAAAGGGTGAGGGGATGTGAATTACACCCACAGGATAGTCCTACTGACGGTTTTTCATGGGAATGAGGCAGAGTCCAAGAGAGAGGTAACTTAGAGCTATTGTTTGACACTAAGAAGTCACATCATCTTTCTAGATGTTAGTTTTCTCTTCAGAGAAACAAGGAGGGTGGACTAGGTGACCTCTAAGACCCGTCCCAACTCTGAGATAAATAATATCTTCAGCGTTCTTGCGCTAAAATGCTGATCTCTTGGTGCCTGTGGGTAAGAAGCAGGTCGGTTCCTGCTTTCTAGACTCTTTAAGCTAAGAATCTGCAGGGTAGAATGTCCAGCAGGTACCTGGGAAGACCTGGAAACATGAGACGAGGGTTAGAGCTCTAGGAAACCTCACCGTTTACCCAAGAAACAGAAAGAAACACACTTACTGGGTGCCTACTGGGTGCCCTGTATCTTACACAGATGATCTAATTCTCACAGTAAGCCTGTGTGAATCAGGTAGTGTCTCCATTTTAAAAATGAAACTGAAGCTTAGTCATGCCAAGTGACTTGCCCAAGATGGCCCAGCTGGCAAGGCACGCAGGTAGGATTCAAATCCTAACTCCAAAGCCCACGCTCATTTCACCACCGGTGCCTCCCTGAATACCTGCTATCTCATTCCAAGCTCACTGCAAGCCTCCGGGATAGTTATTATTTCCCCATTTCACTGAGCAGGAGGAGGGTGACTCAGAGCAGTGAGGTGACTTGCCAGGAGAGGGGTCTGGCTCGAGTAGGCGGGGGAAAAGCCCGCAGAAGCGTGCACGGGGACTCGGGCGCCGCAGCCCCGCGCCTCCCCCGGCCCGGCTCTGCTTCGCGGCTCCCACCTTCCCGGGTCCCAGCCCCGCGCACGGCCCGCTGCGAACTACACTTCCCGGCAGGACGCGGGCGCGCGCGCGCGCACGCGCACCGGGGCCTCCGCCATGGCGACTGTGCTGTCCAGGGCGCTCAAGCTCCCCGGTAAGGAGGCGCAGCCTCGCGACCACCCTGCTCCCGCGGGCCCCGGGGAGACCGGGAGGCGAGGCGCTGGGGGCGAAGCCGGTCGGGGCCTGGCCCCAGCCGCAGCCCCAGCGTAGATGCGGGAGCGCGGAGGCGAGCGGGTGCAGCCCCCACGGGCTGGGGGTCCGTCGCCACCAGGGGGCGAGAGGGGTGCAAGGCTGGTCGGGGGTCGCGGGCGCGGGGCGAGCCTGGGCGACTCAAGGGAGGGACCGCCGGAGGCGCGCGGGGCTGGAGGCCGGGGCCAGGCGGGCGCTGCTTGCGTTCGGCTGTCAGAGCGCGCGGCGCCGCCATCCCGAAGGAGGGCTGGTGAGGGAGCATCCTTTCCTGAGCGCAGCCCGCGGAGTCCCCAGCTCCTCTGCCGTGGGCGGACCCCGGGAGCGAGGGGGGCAGGGGCGGCCGGACAGCGGGCCACCCTCTGGAGCAGCGTCCCCACTTCATGGCAACACTGACGCAGCCCTAGGGTACGTAGGACAGGTGTTTACCCCTTCGGATTTACACAGGAGGAGAATGAGAGTTATTTGGCTGATTGACGTGTCCCAAGGTCGCAAAAACAGTATTGGAAAAGCCTGGACAAAACGTCGGGGGGTCTTTGGATTCTAGATCCTGCGCTTTTGATGCCTCTTGATCAGCCTCTGGCTGTCGAGGCTAAGTGTTGAGGAGGGAAAGGATTGGGCACCCGAAAGTTGCAGGTAAATTGTGGAATGTTCTTTAAGGAGGCACTAGTAGTGATGACAACTTCTAGAGCTAATTCAGTACTTTGGGCAGCGGCTTCAAGTTTTTAAAAAAATTCTCTTAAACCTCCAGGATAGGCCTGTGCTGCTACAAACTTGCTATTTGAATAAAAGTATGTTTATCCTGTCCATAAAATTTAAACATTAAGGTGTAAATATGCATTTAGTGATATGGTGATAGTGAGAAAAGCAGGGTTAGTAGGAAAAACAGTTGCTTTCCTTGGTATCATTAAGAAAGGGCTAGTTCGGTGTCTGGTGGGTAACCCAGCATGTGGCATCACAGGGTGTATCAGGGGACTTTAAGGAGCTCCAGTCTTTTGGGCATGAATTTGCATTTCTGTCCCCAGACCTCATGACCTCAGACATTCCCCCCCCCCCNCCCCCCCCCCCCCCCCCATGGGCTCATTAACACTGGAAGGAACACTGATAATATCTGCCTTGGAATGAAGTAGGGGATGGATGTGTGCCTTTACCTGCAGGATTAAAAAAAATTTTTTAAGAGAATGCAGAGAGAGTACGAGCGGGGGAGAGAGGCAGAGAGAGAGACTCTTTTAAGCTGACTCCACACCGAGCTGGACATGGGGCTCGGTCCCACGACGCTGGGATCGAGACCTAAGCTGAAATCAAGAGTTAGACACACAACGGACTGACACCCAGGCGCCCCAGGATTAATGAACTTTAAAGAGAGTACCTTTGTATGTCCTTTGTGTAGGATGATACCCTCCCCCGAGGATAATGAGATATCAGACATATTTAGATTTATTTCTTTCCTTTTTTCCAGCATAGATAAATATTCTTCTCTAAGGATGGGAATGCTAGAAAAACACTTTGCAAACTCTTGAGCTCTTTTGCATTCTCTCGTTCTAAGGCTGTGGCATTATCACTCTGGAGGGTTCAGTTGCAGTAACTCGGTCACCTGACAGGGTAGGGAAAGTACAGTCTGGTCCTTGGGCCTGTGTTTGGACAGTGCCTCGGGCCTGAGCACCCAGGTATGTCTGATACTTTTTAAGGCCGAGGTGCAATGGCCGTGTGTTTTCTTTGGTGATGCGGGTCGTGGGTTTTTTTTTTGTTTTTTGTTTCTACTTTTGCCGTTTCTCCCCACTGCCCCAAATACAATTTTTAGCTTTTCTATTAGGTAGAAGTTGCTTTCTAAATAGCTTTTGTTTTGAATTTCCTGTGATTGGGAGTGTGAGGTCGCTATCCTGTTCAGGCTACTCTGTTATGTTACCTTAGTTAATGTTTCTCTCTCTCTCTCTCTCTGTTTTTAAATTGAAGTCTAATTGACATATCCTATTAGTTTTAGGTGTACAATGTAATGATTTGATATTTGTATGTATTGCAAAATGATCACCACACGACATCCTCACTATTTCTATGTGTAAGGAAGTGCACTAGAATAGTAACTAAGAGCATGAGACAGCGTTGGGTTCAACTCCAGTGTTTACCAGATTAGTTATTTAATCTCTTTAAGCTTTAGTTTGTTCCTGTGTCATGATACTATTATTACAGAACATTCACTATGTGCTGCACACTCTATTACATATTTACCTCATGGGGTTATTTAGCTTTTTAAAAAAACCTTTTTTTCAAACTTTTAAAGCTTTTTAAAAAAGCTTTTTCAAAAAAATGAATAAAAGTTTATTTATTTTTGAGAGAGAGAGAGACAGAGTGCGAGCAGGGGAGGGCCAGAGAGAGAGGGAGACACAGAATCTGAAGCAGCTCCAGGGTCTGAGCTGTCAGCACAGAGCCCAACGTGACGCTCAAACTCACGAACAGTGAGATCATGACCTGAGCCGAAGTTGGATGCTTAACCGACTGAGCCACCCACGCGCCCCAGGGTTGTCTAAGAAGAACGGATGTAGTGAAGAGATTTGTTAACCTTTGACACATGTTAATTATTCAGTAAGTGTTAATTCTTATTATCATCTTCGTTAGCACCAGGCTCATTTATGAATGTGCTACCTGAAGGAAGGCTGAAGGTAATAGTGAGCTAATGACAAATGTCATCAACCTTGTGAAGAAAGAGCAGTTGCTTGGAATCTATTTCACAGTCTCATGCCCTTCCACTAAGCCCAAGATGGAAAGATGTTTGGCTCACATGCATATGATATAGGGTTAATTAGTAACGGAAGGGCAGTGTGACATTCATAAAGCAGCCTGTGGAACAACTTATCTTAAGTATATATTTTGTTAGTCCCTTTTAAAGTTTGAAGGTCAAATCCTGAAGAATATATCAGAGCACAATGTTACTATAATGATCTGTTTTATTATGTGTAATTTAGAATCATTATGTGCTCTTGAATAATCTAATCCATGATGTGATTTACCTTTAATTGCACTAGAGTGTATAGTATAGTGTATGTGAAGTATAGTACATATCATAGAATGATGTGTATTACAGCATATTTTCCTGAACATGTCTGGGGAAGATACAGTTGCATCTCCTTCCTGTTTTCCCCTGTAGCATTTTGGGAATGCTGTTTAACTGGCATCCTCAGCCTTCCTAAGAGGAAAAGTGATTGCTGGGGAAAGCTCATTTATATTGATGTATTATGAAATCAGTATCCTCTCCTTTATTCTTTGAAAACTTTTCATTGATTAAAAATGTGGGTGGTGGATGTAATCAGTGGAGAAAAGAGTGCTAAAGTGCCCTGCCTTTTGAAGCATGGATTTTTGATCATGATTATAACTTTAGGCAAGCTGGTGTACTTTATACTTCACAATCCCTTGTCTTTCTCTGAGTAGATGGCAGGAATATTTATGTAGGAGTTCTCTGATCAAGCTAATAGTCTGTAATAAGTAAGCTGAGGTTTGTCTTTGTAATGTCTGGGAAAATATACTATCTTTTAATAATATAGGTTACTGCAAAGAAGTTAGCCTGATTTTTGTTCCCACCTTTAGTGACTGGATTCTCTTTCCCTTGGCTTGGCTGCTCATATATGATTCTTTTTTTGTCCTTGAAGTTTAGCACCTTTATTGCAATATGTTTCAGTATTGATTATTCTGTATCAGTTTTGCTCAGGACTCAGTGTACCCTTTACCATTTTGGGTCTTGCTATATTACAGGAGCTTATTTGGTATAACTTTTAATTATTGTGTTTGGTTCCATTTTCTTTTCTGTTCTCTTCTTCAGTTATGCATATATTGGGTCACCTTTGCTGTCTATATCCATACCTTTTCAGTCTTCTTAAAAGCCTTGCTCTTTTCCCCGAGAGACCTTAAAGCCAGACTGCCTGGATTTGAATCCTTCCATTATTGCTTGCTTGCCGTTCAGCTGTGGGCCCAGTTACTTAAACTTCCAACCCTCAGTTTCCTCATCTTGAAAATGGAGATAATCATGTGTCTGCCTCCAAGAGTGCTTATGAAGATTTGCAGAGATAAGGCAGTAGAAGGGTGTGGAAGGGTGCATACTCAGTGCCTGGCACGACCAGCCATTCTGGTTGCTTCCATTTCTTTTTGCTTGATTTTCCACCAGTCTGCCCTTTATATCTCGGACTCTTTTCAGCCATATCTGCTTCTTTTGCTCGTTCCAGTAAAGGTTTCTTTTCTAAACCTGTTTTATTATCTTCTTCCATTGTTTTCCTGAGCCCTGCTTGTTTGCTTCTCATCTTCTCTATTGAGTTGTCATTTATTCTTAGAAATATTATGTGTTTTCTGTGAACTCTTATTTCAGAGAAGACTGTTTTCTTTCATTTCTTGGATTCCCTGGGGAAGTATCTGTTCATTATTTCTTCTGTTTTGCGGCATAATTTGGCCAGCATTGGTGCCTTAGCAGATTTTGTTTGTTGTGTTTTATTGTAACTTCTTTCTTGAATATTTCTAGAACTTTGAAGTATCTCATGGAACAAGTACTAATGATGGCTCCTTTATGATTATAAATCATATTTAATGGTCATTTGTTTTACAGAGAGCTCTCGGCTGACATGTAGGCAGAGGCTGGGGGAGTGAGCTTGGGCACTTAGAAGCTAGAATTTAATCTAATTGGGCCCAGCAAGTAAAAAAAAAAAAAAAAAAAAATCCCCCTCTTCAGGACAGTTGTCTACAGCTACTTTTCTTACCTGCCAGGCTGACAGCCTGCTTCTTGTGAACATAGAAGCCTTTCTCATTTAATCTTATCTTGCTTTTGACTCCGTGGTGTTAATGGGGCCCATTGATGCCTGTGCGACCCCAGACTTGGTCTTTCTAAGCAAGCGATAACTAGTTTGGCTTTATATCCGAGGAACAAGGGAGGTAGTATAATTGATTGGTTAGGGCTGTGGACTCTGTAGTCAAACTGCCTGAATTTGAATCCTGGGTCTCTTTCTTCCTAGTTTTGTGATCTTAGGCAACTTACCTCTCTATATTTTCATTTCTTGTTGGTAAAATGGGAATAATAATAATACCACCACCAATAACAATAATGATACCTTCATATAACAATACCTATACATATAACCATACCTAACAATAACGCTGCCTTCCAGCGTTGTCATGAGGATCGAAGGAATTAACACGCACTTGCTTGGACCAGTGCCCAGAACAGTAGGCGCTCCGTACTTTCCAGTTACCAGCACTGCCGTCATCTTTTTGCTGTCATTATTAGCTCTGTGAACTCTGCCATTGGGGGGACCTGAGAATCACGTGTCTACTCTTACTGTGCTTCCTCAGTTGGATATAAGTTTCGGCAACGAATTTTCATAAATTGTAGTTTGGGAATGTGGCTGTTTTCTTTTATCCTATTTTTATTACCACTCCCCCCCCCCCGCCCCCCAGTTTTTAGGAAGGATGCTGACAGAAATGCTTTCCTTTGCCATCATCAACTGGAAGTATATATTCTTTTACAGGGACCAATTCAACAGCAGCTGTTTTCCAAAGGATGCTTGCAAATTATTTTTAGAGGTTTAGTAAAGATTTTACTAGTTTCTGTAGCATATGGGGCCAAGTTCTCTTCCTGCCTGTGATAGTGTGTGATATCATAAAAATGCATTTCTTTTAAACTGTTTCGTTAGCCAGTATTTTAGAAACGGTTTTACTTTGACTGTCTTAGACTGGTATATTTGTCACAAGGTGGCAACTGAGTAGCAAGGTTGAATTTAGTAAGTATCAATGCTAAGTTTTTCACTTGCTGTTAAAATCCAATTGTACCATTATATAAGGTGGCTTGAGTGTATATAGAAAATACTCGGGAGTTTGAGCTGAATCAGTTGCGTGATGTGGCTGCCAAGAAAGCTGGCAAGATCTTAGGTTACAGTAATCGGACTGTAGTGTACTCTGTGGACTAGGGAGGATGCGGCCCTGCCCTCCCCTGGCCTGACCAGACTGCACCCAGGGGATTGTATCCAGTTCCGAGAACCATGCTTTAAGAAGCACTGACATATCACACTGTGTCCAGAGCAGAGTGACCAGCATGCGATGACACGTGAAACAGTGCTTCTTCAAGTAATGAGTTGAAAGAAGTGGAGCCGTTTAACCCGGAGAAGACAGGATTGAGCAGTTGGGATAAATATGCCAACAATAATAATAGAAGCTGAGATTTGTTGAGTGCAACTCTAAGCCAGCCACTAAGGAGCGTGCCTGTGGTACCTTATTTAATCCTCAAAAATAGTTATATGAGGTAAGGAAAAATAATTACCCATTTCAGAAATGGGAAGAATAAGGCTTACTAAAGCTAAGAAATTTAATTGAGGTCACATGATTAATAAGAGATAGAGCCAAGATTTGACTCTGTCTGCCTGCTTGTAAAGACTGAAACTCTTAAATACCATATCATACTTTTCTTATGATTGGTATCTTCAAGTCTTGAAGGACTTGCATGTGGAAGAGGGGTCCCGGAAATTAGAACTAGGGCAGATAATTGGCAAATGCCCAGAAATAGATTCTTGAATCAGTGTGCGGAACTGCTTTCTGGATCGGAGGGCAGCGGGTTTCCCTCATACTGCTTATGTTTAGGTGTGCGGTGGGTGTTTGATTATGTGACCTTCAGAGTCTCCTCCTCCCCTGAGATTGGGGCTGCCACATATGTTTTCTTCTTTGTCCGATATATTCTTTTTAATTTTTAATTTAAAAAATTTAAAATTGTGGTAAAACACACGTACAAGTTACCATCTTAAGCATTTTGATATGTGCCATTTTAAAATGTAACCGATTTTAAGTGTATTATGTATATTCACCTTGTTGTGCAGCCAGTGTCTAGAACTTCCTCCTGCAAAGCTGAAACTCTCTAAGGCATCCGCCGCTGTTTGATGGTTTGCCTTCTGTCACTTTGCTTTTATGAAAGACCTACGTCAGTGCCTGTTTTCACTAACCTACAGAAATCTGAAGAGGATTTTCTCTTCTCTGAAAAAAGACAAAAAGTGGAAATAGTATTCAGCGCTTGTTTTGCAGCAAGTCCTTAGAGAGGCAGAGCTAACCCCAGCTGTGAGAGGGGCCGTGCCACGCGCCGTGCCTGGGACCCACACTCGGCGTCTGGCCCCAAGCCGCCAGGGCTCTGAACTCTGAGTGTCTGTGCTCTATCTCGATTTATTTTGTGCCTCCATTAGCAAGATGTGTCCTGAGATATCAGAGAAGCCTAGGAGAGGTTACTGCTTGGGTCTGGGAAAGCTCAAAAATGTTTTCCATAAAACCAACTTGATAATAAACTATTTGTAAAAAAAAAAAAAATGTTTTCCATATAAATTAATGGTAATTGCTTTTTTGTTTTATGCTATTATAGCTTAGAGGAGTTTGACAGGAGCACTCTACTTTTGGATAGTGAAGGAAACCTGTACCCATTAAATAGTAACAACTCCCCATTTATCCATACTCCCAAGCCCTGGAAACTACATTCTAATTTGTTTCTATGAATTTGATTAATGTAGATAAATACCTCATATAAGAATCATACAGCATCTCTTTGAGATTGGTTTATTTCACTTAGCATAATGTCTTCAAGGTTCATCTGTATTATAGCATATGTTAGAGTTTCTTTACTTTTTAAGGATGGATAATAACCCATTGAACATATATATCACATTTTTAATCCCATCAGGTATATCCTTTTAGTTAAAAAAAATTTTTTTAAGTTTTCGAGTTAATATTATTACAACAGCCTATGGTTCTTTTTGCAAGTTATTATAACTAAAATTCTATGGAACAGTTCGGGAATGGTGTACCCTAATTAATAAAATAACTTGGTTCGCAGAGGAGATACATAAATTGTAGAAGATTAGCTTAAACCTTTATTGACTTTATGGCATAATTTGGAAGTACTATTTTGAATTAAATTCCTAATAATTGATCTATTTTCTTACAATTTGTGCCTTTACAAGTCAAATCCAATATTTGTTGATAAAATGAACAGCTTTGAAAGTGAAAATACATAGAAGTTTGTAGCTAATAGAATGCCAGTTCGCTCAGTAACTTCCATGCTTTTTTTGTAAAATATTTAATGTTATTAAATACGTCTGTGTAATGTTTATTTTTTAATCAAATATTTATTGATTTTCTGTGTACCAGGCAGTAAGCTTTACACTAAAGATTTTACTTCCCATATTGGTTTCTATATAGTGTTTTATTGCTTCATATTATGTCTTGAGTAAATGAAACATAATATATGAAGTGACATCACCAAGGTCACAGTAATAAGAGGCAGAGATTAACATCAAGAATTCTTTTTTCTTTTTAATTAACTGGGTTGTATTTTCTTTTTTATATTTCTTTTTAAGCTTTATTTATTTATTGATAGATGGAGGGAGGAGTTGGGGAGAGGGGGAGAAGGAAAGAGAGAGAAGATCTTAGCAGGCTCCATGATCCAGCATGGAGTCTGGCGGGGGTCTGATGTGGGGCTTGATCCCACGACCCTAGGATCAGGACCTGAACTGAAATCAAGAGTCAGATGCTCAACTGACTGTGCCCGTTTACATTTCTTCCTAATAAAAGATTTAACAATGGAGTTTATGTTAGTACAGCCTACCATGTAATTTCCAAAACCAGAATTTTTTTTCTTGGTTTTTGCATAGTTATAGCATGAACTAAAGGCATAAAATAATTCAGTCATTGCCAGTGAGGGTCAAAGAGTGGCTTGGGAGGAAGAGTTGCTTAAGCTCTCCTATAATTTTCACCTATCAGCCACCCCAATAAATGTAGAGTCTAAATAAAAATAGGGCGCTTGTTGGGTAAACCCTCTGTGAGACAAATCCTTTGTCTCTGCATTCCTGCTTGATCCCACCCCCTCTAAAATACTTGCTCAGAATAGCATTTTTAAAGGTAAACACTGTTTACGAAAACATGTACTGATGGGGCGTTAGAATCATCAGGAAGTTTCTCGGAAGTGAGTTTTTAGCAGAACGTCTTCAGGTGACCGTGTTCTACTTTCCAAGCTGTTTCCATGGAGACCATGGGGAAGCCACAAGTATCTGACTGTGAGAAGCAGTGCCCAGAGAACAATTCTTCTGAAGTTTAGGCTAGTTCCGGGAAAGATTGGAACATCACAGATCTAAGAAAAATCAAAGGAAATCTGCACATAAGGCATATGGAAGGTTGATATAAGAGCCATGTCTTTTTCTTTAGTGAGATTCACATAAATTAAGAGTTTTTTTAAACTAAAAAGGTATATGAAATTTGCCACTTTCTCTGTTTCTTTTCCAACTTTTTAAACTCATAAAAGCAATAATTCTAGAACACTGATTTTCTCCCCCCCCCCACCCCCCATTCTTTTCCCATTTTGCTGGCATCTGTTTTATGGATAGCCATCAAGATCTAAGTTTGTAAACTTCAGTTGTTTTGTTTTCTGTGTATTCTTTTAGGTGTTCACAGTTGCCATGTAGTTGGTGAGGGTTTCTCCTTCCTAGTTCTTCCTGACACTCTGTCTTTCTGTGTTTCAGGGAAGAAAAGTCCAGATCTAGGGGAGTATGACCCCCTCACACAGGCCGACAGTGACGAGAGTGAGGATGACCTTGTGCTCAACTTGCAGCAGAAGAATGGAGGGGTCAAAAACGGGAAGAGCCCTCTGGGAGAAGTGCCAGAGCCTGACTCGGATGCCGAGGCTATGGGGGCTGCGAAGCCGCATCTTTCAGAGGTCACCGCAGAGGGGTTCCCCTCGGAACCTCTTGGGGGCCTGGAGCAGAAGGCAACCTCTTCCATCGTGTCCTACATACGCACATCTGTCTTCCTGCTAACTTTAGCCATCTCCATGATCCTGGTGCTCGTGTGTGCTTTCCTGATCCCCTGTCCCCCTAGAGATCTGCACAGCACCTGGAGCCGCCACCTGGGCCCCCAGACAGGTGAGTTGTAGGGTTTCCAGCCCCAGTTCTGTAGTACTTCAAGTTTACATGGAATTCTGGAAAACTCCTGACGGCACGGAAAAGTCTCTCCAGGCCTTCACGAATAAATGGGTGCCATTTAGCATTCTTCTCCATGTGTGTGGAGGTGGCTGGGAGGTTAAAACTGGAAAGAAAACAAAAAGACTGATACAGCTCCAGAAGCTTGAGAAGGTCGCTGCTCTGTTGTGTGTCTGTTGGCATTGGTCTTAATTAGATGCAGATAGGACAGAGCATTGGTTTGCTGGGTCCTTGCAGTGTAGTCAGCTGCCAGGGCGAGCAATGCTGCGAGATGGGCTGTTCGCAGAGAAAAGTAAGGCTTGAAGTTTAGCCAGACCCGAGGCCAGGGCTTTGTAGGACCCTCAGGCATTTGTTGATTGTAGGAGCCTGACCCAATTTGACTTTTTTTTTTAATGTTTTTAAAACAAATTTTTTTTATTTCTCAGAGAGGGAGACAGCATGAGCAGGGGAGGGTCAGAGAGAGAGGGAGACACAGAATCTGAAGCAGGCTCCAGGCTCTGAGCTGTCAGCACAGAGCCCGATGCGGGGCTCGAACCCACGAACCATGAGATCATGACCTGAGCCAAAGTCGGACGCTTAACTGACTGAGACACCCAGGTGCCCCCCAATTTGACTTTTAAAATAATTTCAAGCAAAGTGGATTTGCTTTCTTGCAGTAAGTTTTCTTTCTTGCTCCTAATGGTCAGGTGAGTGCCACCCAAGTAATTCTAGCTATTTTGTCTCCTTCTGGAGCAGGTTTCTTTAAAACAGCTTGGCTGGGTCAAGAATGGGAATTCCGTCTGAGCTGTCAGTGCCGAACAGTCCTATGTTTTGTAAACTGCATTGGGGTGCAGGAGTTCAGAACACACCACCATAAAATATGTCACAGTAAACAAAATATTGTTTATTTTGAGTTGAAGGCACATAAATAGCAGCATATACAAGAAGGGCACTCTGACCTTGACCGTGAATTCTTCCCTTGAAGCAGAAGATGAGACTCCGATGTGAACGATGCCCTCCCAGTACCAAGAGGAAAGAAACATTCTAATCAATAGAGACAGGAGGTCGAGGCTGAGGGAAGTCTGTGCAAACAGACCTTGTTAAAATGACTCTTCTCTTCCTTTGGTCTCTTTAAACACGTTAGTTCCCGTCCCATGGCGCCCACGCTTTGTTCACCCCGTACGTGAGCACTTCTCCAGGTCTTTCTTTTCCTGTGGGGGCTCCCCTGTCCACGTGAAGTTTCATTCAATGAACTCTGAGTCCTTTTCTCATGTCAGTCTGTCTTCTTAATCAGTGACCTCGCTATGTCCTATCAGTCCCAGCTAGAAGCCCTAAGAGGTTAGAGGAGAAATTTTCCCTCCCCCATGGTATTCCCAGACCCCTACAGCATCTTCATTTAGAAATATTTTACCTCTGGGGCGCCCGGGTGGCTCAGTCGGTTAAGCGTCCAACTTTCGCTGAGGTCACGATCTCACGGTTCGTGGGTTCGAGCCCCGCGTCGGGCTCTGTGCTGACTGCCAGCTCGGAGCCTGGAGCCTGTTTCAGAGTCTGTGTCTCCCTCTCTCTCTGACCCTCCCCTGCTCATGCTCTCTCTCTCTCTCCTAGAAATAAATAAAAATATTTAAAAAAAAAAAAAAGAAATATTTTACCTCTGACACTTCACTAATCCTAGTTGATTTAGTTTCTGGTGAGTTCTGTGTTCTCACCTTTACTTTCTCCCAAGGCAAGACTGAGTAGATGTGACGTATGCTATGTTCCCACCACACAGGGTATCTCTCCCAGTCTTCCTTCCCTTTTTAAATAGTTTTAATTTATTTTAATTTTTTTTTAATTTTAGAGAGAGCTCCAGTGGGGGCAAGGGACAGAGAGAGAGAGAGAGAGAGAATCTGAAGCAGGCTCCACACTCAGCACAGAGCCCAGAGCCTGACACAGGGCTCAATTGCATGACCCTGGGATTGTGACCTGAGCTGAAATCAAGAGTTGGATGCCCAACTGACTGAGCCATCCAGGCGCTCCTCTTACTTCCTTTTTGGTTCTAAGTGAGCTCTCGTAATATTTGTATATGGTGTAAAGGCTCGGAACAAATCATTGATGTATCTGCCACCAAGTTTCAGAAATAGGACATTATAAAGACCTTTGAAATCTCCACGTGTCCCTCCTCACCAAAGCCACCTCTCCCTGCCAGAGCATTCTGCTGCCCTGAGTTTTGTGTCATTATTTCTTTACTTTTCTTTAAAGTTTTACCACAGGGTAAAGTAACTTTGCCTGTTATGAATTCTGTATAAAAGTAATTAAGCAGTATTCTATGACTTGCTTTTTTTTGTGTAGCATGTTCATAAAATGCTTTTTGAGGTTCATCAACATTGATACGCTGTAACTGGACCTTATTCATTGTCACCACTGATTTCCCCTGGTACGAGTATCCCATGATGTATTGATCCATTTTACTGTTGACGAACATTTAGGTGGTTTCTATTTTCTAAAATATAAACAGTGCTGTTAAGAAGATTCTTATACATGTTCCCTGATGCAGTGAGGGAGCACTTCACTAGAGCATTAACCTATGAGTGATACTGCTGGGTCCTAGGGTGTGCCTGTGTTCAATTTCGGTTACATTCTTTTCCGTTGTGGTTGTGCCAGTTTACACTTCCACCAGCCGTGCATGAGTTCTCTCCAAATTTGGCAGGCGTCCTCTGACCTGAGGGTAGGGTGGCACTGTCAACCTGCCACTCACTGCTCGGTGGGGTGCCCAGGCTCCCTGCTAGGTGTCTGCTGACACCACCCGGGCAGGGGCAGCACGGGCCACCTCCTTAATGCCAGTTAGGAGTAGAACTGTAGGCTTCCCTTGTGTGTGGATGGCACCAGGCAGGGTGAAGGTCCTGGCTCCCTGCCTGCCTTCTCCGATGTGAGCCTGGTTGGGGTGGGAGAAGGGTACCTTATTGCAGCTGGGCAGAGTGGAACTCCAGGCTCTCACTTGGCCTTTGCTGCAGGGGTGGGCGTGGGGGCACAGTTCTATCCGTATGGTGTTTGGCTGGAGTAGGGCAGTTGTCGTCTGAAACTTTCCTGTCTTGCTATGCTGCTCCTTTCCTGGGCCTCTGGCTAGGGGAGCCAGCTTTCCTTGGCCCTTTTGTATCCGTACCTGCTGGCGTTTCTGGATTGCCAGCTTCTGTAGCACCTTGTCTGGGACGTACTAGGCCAAAGGAAAACCCAGGGGAGTCATCACCTTGTCATTCCTTGGGTTTTGCCATCTCTGGCCAGCCTATCTTCTCTCTCTCTCTCTCCACCTTCCAGAGTCTTTTTACATTTGTTTTGTCCGTAATGCCCAGGGATTTTAGCTGTACTTAGAAGAATAGGTGGTACCATGTGTACTCTGTCTTATCTAGGAACCCGGAGTCTGCCTGTTCTTTAGGGAGGTGCTGGCAGTGCTCTGTGTCTGGTCCCTTTGTAACCTGGAGGAGGGAACTGGCTTGTGGTGACTTAACTCAGGGCTTTTTTGTTTTTATGTGTTTATCAGGTGGAGACCTGTCTCCATTGGAATTGGCCGATGTGAATGGAGATGGCCTGCGTGATGTACTTCTCTCCTTTGTTGCTTCGAGGAATGGGAGTGCGGTCGGTAAGAGGCATGTCTTACAGAGGCTGCTACAGGAGAAGCTCATTGATTGCAGGGGCTGTGAACTAAGAGGAGACATCAGTGCTGTGTCTGGAAGGGCACTGTAGGAAAGGATCTGGAGTGAATAGAAAGTCATCATGGGTCTATTGTACGTGACAAACCTTATCGGAAAGCTCCCGGGTGTAAGCAGAGCTCATTTCAAGAAATCATGGAGAGTTGTAGCTGGAAGAACTTTTAGTGGGTCACCCAGTCTGGTAAAGAAACTGAGCTCCAGAGATGAAGGGACTTGTCTACACACCAATGAACAGCATTAATTTTTAGGGTTTTGAGTTTTTTTCCAGCCAATTTTCCATTGCTTCTTAGATTATAGTAAATATTAACCCCATCCTACCTTCCCATCCCCAGCAGGCTTCTGTTCGCGTTCTAACATATTTGTACACACATATATCTTGTCTGGGTGCTTTCTTTTTACTCCCTCTGTTTACTCCTCTCTCTCTGGTCTCCACCCTGCTCTCTGCATTGGAAGGCCAACCAGTAGGCATATGTTAACAGGCTCCCTTGTCTGCCAACTTCCAGTTGGGCTTGGCCAATAGGGAGCACAGGCAAGAAGCTGGAGGAGAAGAGAGTGAGGAGAGGGTATTTATTCCGTTGGCTTCCTCCCTGCCACGGTGACTGGTGACTGCAGGCTGGCTATATCCTTGATCATGAGCACATCTTCTCTTAAGGTGGTCTTCTCATAGCACTTTCTTTTTCAGGACTTCAGGAGTTACTTCCTCTCCTGTTTCTTTGGGCCTGGGAGTGGTAACAGTTCTGAGCGGTTGCACTCTCCCTTGTGGTTTCTCTACACCCTGACCACATCTTTGTAAACAATCTCTTTATTAAACCTTATACAGCCTGGGGCGCCTGGGTGGCTTAGTCGGTTAAGCATCCGACTTTCGCTTAGGTCATGATCTCACGGTTCGTGGGTTCGAGCCCCACGTCGGGCTCTGTGCTGACTGCCAGCTCAGAGCCTGGAGCCTGTTTCAGAGTCTGTGTCTCCCTCTCTCTCTGACCCTCCCCTGCTCACGCTGTCTCTCTCTCTCCTAGAAATAAATAAAAAAATATTTAAAAAATAAATAAATAAACCTTATACAACTTAACCTAATTGAATGTGCAGATATATGTCAACTGCAAAAAAAAAAAAGTTGCATTTTCAGTGTAGGTACTTCTGGTTTGTCCTATAGCCTCCATTAAGGTGAATTCAAACTGCAGTCTGTAAACTGATACAGGAACTCTGGTTTGAGGCTGAGGATGCTCTAGTAGCTATTTTTCAATCATCCTGCCCCTGGACTAAGCATCTAGGTATGTTTTAGGGAATTCTAAGGTGCCCGCTTCTCTGATATTATTAGAAAACCTTTCTGGGTCTTGTGTAATATGTAGAAGCAATTTAGGAATAAATCTGTTTACAGAGAGAAACTTCAGCCTAGAGGGTTGACTTTTGACTTTAATTGACTTTTATATGATTGAACTTTAATTACACCCTTGTTTGGTCTATGACTCATTAGCCTTTGAAGTAAAAATTTTCCCTATCCCCTTTTAGATTTGGAGATGTTTTAAAGTTATTGTTTTACACAGATTGTCCTATATCAGGACTCCTAATGGCAAGGCCATGGGTTTGGACACAATACAGACTAGCCTCATTTGGTTATAGATTATAAAAACACTGGAGCTAACGTATGGTACTTCCTGTATAGTATGCACTGGTGTAAGTGTATAACATATGTTATGAACAAATTTATCTTTCAACATAATCCTATGGGGTAGACTAATATTTTTATCCCCTATTTGCATATGGGGAAACTGAGGCATAGGGAGTTTAAGGAATTTACCAAAGTTCCACAGTTGGTAAATGGTAGAGCTGGGATCCAAACAGTATAGCTGCGAGACTGTCTCAGGAGTTCACGTCCTTGACCCTTATGTCAAACTGCTGTGCCCATAACCCCAGCCAGTGGGTTCAAGGATCTGTGCCACTGAGCACAAGAAGGATTGTGGTAGTTATTTCTTTATTCATTTGTGACTCCATTTATTCAACAACTATGTATTGAATACCTGCTTTGCACCTTATATAGAGCTTTGCTGGTCATTGAGCTGAACAAGAGGAGTGTGGTCTCAGCCTCAAGGAACCGCAGTCTAGTGGGGAAGGGATAACCTATTACCACCTGGAAGAAGATGACTCAGAGAATTGATCTGGAGTCTCAGTAGGGTCCTTAAAGAGGAAGGACAGCACAGTACATTAATCACAGCAGCCCTGGGAAGTCCGGAAGCTAACATATGTTACCACAGTTTGTCATGTGTATCAATGCTGCTGGCAACAAAGTCTGAAACAGTGAGCCACAGCTTGTCGCTTGTTTTTTTGGTTGTATATTTAATTAGCAGTGCTGAGAAATAGGTACAGTGAAGCTCAAAACCTAATTGCTTTGTCCGTATTGGTTGTTGCTGGAAGTGGAAAGTGTTGAGATGAGTCAGCATCCCTATCTGAAAGTGAAATGTAAAACTGGCAAGAGAGAAAGTTGTTATTCTGATTGTTAATTAAGTGACATAAAGGATTATTTACTAAAGAGATGAGCTACTCTAATCCCTTTCTTGAAATTTTTTCTTTTAATGTTTTATTTTTTTCTGAGAGGGAGAGAGAGACAGCATGAGCAGAGGAGGGTCAGAGAGAGAGGGGGACACAGAATCCAAAGCAGGCTCCAGGCTCTGAGCTGTCATCACAGAGCCCGACGTGGGGCTCCAACCCATGAACTGTGAGTTCATGACCTGAGCTGAAGTCGGACGCTTAACCGACTGAGCCACCCAGGTGCCCCAGAGCTCCTCTAATCCCTTACCAGCTGTCCTCAGACCTACGCATTAAGTTTTCCCAAGTATTCTGTCCTGACTGGGGCCATATCAGCTGATTCCATGGGACTCTAGACCAGGAAGACCTACTGATTATTGCTAAGTATAGTCTTCAGGTTTATTTTTAAAATGTTTTATTTTTTCTGCTCTCAGGGAGCACTTGCTAGCGATGATGAGAACTCAGGTATTTCTTTATTTTTTTTTTCAAGTTTATTTATTTGTGTTTAGAGAGAGAGTAAACAGGGGAGGGGCAGAGAGAGAGGGAGAGAGAGAATCCCAAGCAGGCTCCACACTGTCAGCATAGAGCCTGACATGGGGCTCGATTTCACAAACCGTGAGATCATTACATGAGCTGAAATCACGAGTCAGAGGTCTTACTGACTGAGCCACCCAGGCGTCTCAGAACTCAGGTATTTCTTTGCCTCTTGCTCTGTACATGTTCTAGATCAGTCTGACTTTTCTGAGCATGCCTTTCCCTCTTGATTGCTTTTGTTCTCAACAATGATCTCCCATATTCTGGATTTTGCTCCTGTCTTTTATTTAGCAAACACTTGGTTGCTCTGTGTGCTAGGCGCTTTGCGAGGCACTGAGGATACAGAAATTAACGTGACAGACTTTATCCTTACGAGTATCATTGTTTAGGGCGGGCCAAGGTGGGTGACAGACATGTAAACAAGCATGTTGGGAAGGGTGTGGGATGCACACAGCGTGTCCTGGAGGAGGCCCTACAGCCTCTTGTCTCATGTGAGAGGCGTGTTGAGCAGATAGGAGAGGAACTCTGTTCTTGGAGCCAGAAATATGGGAGGGAGCGGAATACACAGGTGCGAGGTGCTGCCTTAGCCCCGTTTGTTTGTGGCTTTCTGGCCTCTTGCTCACCTGTACTGTTTATCTTCTCTACCTCCTTTCTTTCCTTGTGTCTCTTGAGTGCTTTTAGGCGTCTCAGGGCCAGCCGCTGTCCTTGTGTGCCTTTCGGGGATGAATGGCAGCACACTGTGGTCGAGTCCCCTCCCCGAGGAGGCCCGAGACATTACCTGCTTGGACCTGATGCCGGGACGCGTGGCTGAGACCATCTGCCTTGTGACAGGGACACATAAGATGTTCAGCGCATTCAATGCAACATCAGGTAAAGACCATTATCCACAGAAGTCTCTGTTCCAGTGAGTCACAGTCTCTGATCAGAACAGCCTGTATGGAAGGGGCCTTGCCGCTGTCGCACGATGGAAAATCTGATTTTAACTACTTGGGAAAGTGAGTATTAAGGTAAATAGAGAAAGGGTTTGAAGAGATTGAGTAACAGATCCACGGTTAAACCTGTTTGGTGTTAGGTTGGGGCTTAACTGAGTTACCCAAACAGAAACTACCCCGAGGCTTTCGGTTTCTAAGCAGTCTTCCTGCTCTGTACAGAAGACAGCCGAGCTCTGTCTCTCAAATCTGATATATACAGGGTCGCTGCGTAAACTTGGCCATTAACCACGTCAAAAAAGGTCAGGGAAGAAACTAAGCTTTGTTGATGCATGTCGATTTGGTCTTTTGACTTATTACACTCAGATATCCATGTCACAAGGAATGAAAAGGAATCAAGTATAATGAAGGCCCCCGACACCATCATAAGCGCACTGCTTATTAACACCTTGGACCCGGGCGAAGCTGAGTGAATGTATTGCAACCTTCCCAGTTTCATTTATTTATTTATTTAAAAAAAATTTTTTTTAATGTTTATTTATTTTTGAGACAGAGACAGAGCATGAGTGAGGGAAGGGCAGAGAGAGAGGGAGACACAGAATCTGAAACAGACCTCAGGCTCTGAGCTGTCAGCATGGAGCCTGACGCAGAGGTTGAACCCACCAACCATGAGATCGTGACCTGAGCCGAAGTCGGACACTTAACCGACTGAGCCACCCAGGCGCCCCTGCAACCTTCCCAGTTTTAGAGGTTGGAGTTGGGTAGCGGGTAATTTTGAGTGAAAAAATTTAAGTGTGAGTTAGCCCCAGAACGGAAGTCATTTTGAAAGCCTCCTACAGTTTCCCTGCTCATATGAACAGTTGGCAGCAGGAGGGAGACATGTCTGGTTGGCTGCCCCCGGATGTCTGCTTATCGTTGTAATATTCTCCTGCAGCTCAGCTCCTCTGCCCCAGACAAGTGGGCTCCTCTCTCTTGGAGAGACTTCAGCACTTCCATTTTATCCAAAAAATCTAAGCATGAAGTTATCATACAGGTTTTTGAGTCAGACACTTGAGGATTTCAGCTTACACTCCCTGCTCCCTTCGTCCCCAGTAAGATGAAAGCTAAAAAAGTGAGGAAGAGCTGCTGTCTGTCATTTGCCCATTCGGTTTCTCTTTTCTGATCCGGGAGCGTGGCACCTGCCTTTCCCAGAGTCCCAAAGCTGTAATTGTGATCAGCCTACTTGTCCTCCTCTAGGGAAAGCCATTTGGACTTTAAACCCAAACTACTTATCCAACGGTACCCTGGCTGCCCCAGGGGTGGTGCTGCCGGACTTGGATGAAGATGGCGTTAGAGATCTTGTGGTCCTGGCTATTGGGGAATTGCAGGTATGCCCTGTATTAAATGGTCTGTATTTCTCATAGGAAATGCTCCAACTGTAGTCAGCTCCTAGCCTTGTTATTTTATTATAAATGCTGCTCAAAACCTTTTTAGGAGGGCTTGGGTTTAAGTAAATTCTCTTTGTGAGACTGAATGAATAAATTACCATCATGAACTCATTTTCCCAGCAGCCTCATTATGTTGCCATTGACTATGACGTGGTGGAGCTCTGGAGCCAGTTAGGTCTGTGTTTCAGTCCCTGCTCTGCGGTAGCTTTGTGGCCTTGGGCAAGCCGTGGGATCCAGCTGGGTCTTGGCCGTGGGAACGTTCTGTGTACTCACAGGATTTGTTGTGAAAGTTGGAGCTAACGTATTGGAAGTGCCTAATGTAGTGCCTATTTTGGACCATGTGTATGTATTATTATATATACTTAATTTTTATTTTACATAAAGCATAAGATAGACTGATGGTTCATATACATCAAGAATGTTGTGAATTGAATAAGTAATGACAACAATGACCTAAGAAAGGGTAGTTGTAACACAGGCTATGATAATACAGTCTTTGAGTCTAGTACGCTAGTCCTTAAATGATGCTCCTCAGTTATGCTGTACTGGAGCTGAGGGTACTGGAGCTAGTTATTCTGTGCACAGAAAAATAATAGTAGTTTTCCCTCCTGATTCACAGGAAAGAATGCATTAGTGAGCAGATTTATCTCAACTTTAAGTTTTACTCCTAAAGCTTTTCTTCAAGCTTGCGTCAAAGTTCCTCTAAGACTTTTTCTCAGACTTCCTATGTGAGTTTGCTACAAACAATTGACAGATTAATATTTGTGGAAAACTGTGGGTGTAGATAATTTTGCTTTATTTGAACGCTTATTTTAATTTTTAATAGGCCTTGTGTTTGCTGTTGTGATTTTTGTAATGCATATACGTGGAGCATATTATAAAATCTGCAAGTAAAATTATTTAGAATAGAATGGACTCTATCAGTCCATGTTTTATGGTTTTCTGCCAGGAGCACCAGAGACTAACAAAGTGCTTCACCAATCACAAGTTTTGAGGAGCACCGCTCTAGGACCCCTGGTGATACTTTGTAAGATAAGAACAAAGATGTTAGGTCAATTTCTGAAGGCTAGTTTTTTTTAGGGTACTTTCTGTTAGCCTTTCTTCCGTGAGCCAGTTGGTCTCAAAGTAGATTGAATGAAGAACTCAGCTATTGTTTACATAATCTTTTTATTACAGTCATTGTGAATAAAGAGACCAGGGTCTAGGGAGAATTTTGAAGACTGTGCCCATCAGGGAGTGCTTATCTGAAGGCGCCAAAGTGGAAAGTATGGGGAGTTTCTTTTCAATGGAAGTATGGTTAGCAGAGACATAGCAAGAAATTGAAAATATTGCTATATCCTGGATAAGTTAAAAAATCTCGTCCTTAATACCCCATTTGGCTTCTTATTAGCCAGTGGTGGTTGACAGGCTAGGGGTTCTGGCTTTTAAGGACCCTCCATAGTGAGGACTTAGCTTCTTGTCTACTCCTACTCTGTGTTTTTTTTTTTTCCTTGTCATAACTAAACAGCAAAAAAAGTGTATCACCCAAGTGTGTCACAGAATTGAGTTATTTACGTATAGTGGAGAGATAAGAATAGTCTCCATTCTGCCTGACAAGTTGATAGATGGTACTAGAAAAATCTTAGTGAAGTGATGGGTTTAGAGCAATAGCCTCATCTTTCTACTGACTTGTCTTGACCATGATGCCAGCAACAAAGAACCTAGGGACCTTAAGCTCTGATTTACTCTAAGCTACAGTATGGAAGGCTCTCTCTTCTTGAGGAATGGAATGTATAAGGTCTATGACTTAGAGTGATCCCATTCTTAGATCTGGGCTTCGAGTGAGGCAGACTTGGCACAGAGGGACCAGGTTTGGGGTTAGAGGAACTGATCTGGTCTAGAACAGTTTGGGTCTTCTAGGTGGCAAGGGACCTTTAAAGCCATGTGGTTAACCCTCTCCCACTGTGCTATAATCTGAAATGGTATTCCAGACACATTGGCATCAATACTCTCCTTGAGTACTCAAGCTAATGGGAATATCGCTGGTTTGTAAGGAAGTTCATTTCATTTTTGGTCAGGTCTAGAAAATTCTGTCATCTTGGTGAGAATTCTGTTTTCTCAGAGCTTCCACTCACTGTTATAGCCTCAGCCCCATAGAGCCAGTCTGAATGAATCTAATCCTCTTTCTACATGAAAGCCCATTAGTCCCGCTAAGCCTGCTACTCTCAAGGCTAAATACCCCCATTTCTTATACTGTCCTCTGTGCAACATGAAGTCTAGACCCCCTCTCTTTCTTGCTTTCTTTCCCTCTGCACCCCATTTTATCCATATCTCTTTTAAAATGTGGTACCCATAGCTGAAAACAGTATGCTATTTGTGATATAACCAGTTATACCTGCATAAGGAAATTGTTACTTCTTTAGATATAGGCTTTCTGTTTCATTGATGCAGTTGCAGATTATGATAGCCTTTCTAAGATATGGTTTTTGTTTATAATCAGTTAAAACACCCACACCTTTTAATTAATCAGCTAATTAGTGGCCCCATTTCTTCTTTCAGATTTTGACCAATCTTCCAAACCTAAGACTTGTTTAAATTTTGAGTTTGTCATATAGCTATTAGCTATCCCTTTCAGCTCTGTGATGAGCCTTAGATAAGCTGTTCATTCAAGTCTTTGATGAGAATGATTAGTAGGAATGGGATAATGGCAGAGTGCTATGACATCCCACCAAAAGACTTCCTTTTTTTTTTTTTTTTTTTTTAAATGTTTTATTTATTCTAGGAGAGAGAGACAGCGTGAGCAGGGGAGGGTCAGAGAGAGAGGGAGTCACAAACTGAAACAGGCTCCAGGCTCTGAGCTGGCAGTCAGCACAGAGCCCGACGCGGGGCCCGAACCCACGAACCGCGAGATCATGACCTAAGCGAAAGTCAGACGCTTAACCGACTAAGCCACCCAGGTGCCCCCAAAAGCCTTCCTTTTTACTGAAAACCATACCTTTTTATCTCGTCCAGAAGAATTCATGATGCTAAACTTCATCAAAAGCTTTGCTGAAGCCAGGATATCAGTACAGTCCTCATATTGTAGTGACTGGTGACTCTAGTCCTAAAGAAAACCCTTTAGGGCAAGGTGTGACCTGCAGGCCAGATTTGGCCCACTGCTTGTTTTTATAAAGTTTTATTAGAGCACCATCACGCCTCTTCATTTATTATTATCCAAGGCTGCTCTCACACTATAGTGGTTGACTAGGTGCTACAGAAATCATCTGAGTTGCAAAACCTAAAATATCCACCTTTTGACTCTTCACAGGACAGGTTTGCTGACCTCTGCTTGAGGGTTGATAGTGGCCAGGCTAGACATGTACTGTTATGGTGGAAGAGACTGCCTGTGTTGATTTTAGTTGGGACCAAATATTACTGGGACTTTCTGGGTGTGAGAATAGAGACCCGGGAGTCCGCCGTCCTCTAGTTAGCTCTCAGCTAGAATTCTGTGCCTCAGAAGACTGCTCATCAGTGACAACCATGCTTCAGAGAAATTGCCTGAACTACTATGAAGGTGCTTTTTGCACATTATCTAACAAAGGATGGGCCGTTGGCCTCACCGTCTTGCTTCCAAGGGGGAAAAAGGGGAAGCAGGTTTGGCTTTGTGCTGTGCAACTTTGGGGAGTATTTCTGAACCCTTAGCTAATCAGAGTACAGTGACTTCTGTAGAAACTTCCTGATTAGGACACGATATGGCATCGATTGACTCCCTTTTTCCGCTTCTTCAGCCAGATCTGTGCTTTCTGCTGGTGTCTGGCCGGACAGGGAGTCCGTTGGGCCGACCTGTGAAGTACAACATCGTGGGCGTGGGGAATCTGATTGGTCCTCAGGTTTACGTCACCACAAATGGGGCTGTCTATATCCTGTTTGGCTTTGGTAAGAAGCAAGGCTAATTTTGCCGCTGTTTCCCATTGCACGCGCGTGTGTGTGTGTGTGTGTGTTGGGCCTCCCTTTTGAGACGGTGAAAGCTCGGGAATTGCTGACACCAGCCCTTTTGCCACCTCTCGTCCCAGGGGCCCTCGCACTCTCCCCCACCCGTGGCCGGTTATTAATGCTGCTTTCTCGGCTGCCTTCTCCAAAGACGCCGTGCAGCATCCGCTTAATCGCTTGTCCAGTCACTCCATGTTGGATTCGTCTGGGTGGGCTATATTAGACCCGTCTGATTAGGTTCCATGTCTCTCGCTCAGATTCTCACCCTGGGAGAGTTCTAGTAAATTCAGCTTCTCAGTGTTGGTTCTTCCTGTGGTGCTAGGAAATATCCAAGCTGTCGCCCTGCGGGACATTTTTGTTCAGGCCCAAAATCGAGACAGCTTACCACCTTCTCTGCAGATAGAAGAGCCAGAATGGGAGAAGCGAAGATCCATCAACCTGTCTGAGCTCATTGACATTTACAGGTAGGGCAGATGTCTGAGCTTGTCACAGTGAGATCTGAGAGCGCGTGTGTGACGGAGTCTCCAAGCTTGTTTGGGCTGGTGAATGAGCAGGCTGAGGTTTGCGGGGAAAACCGTGCGGGCCTTAATATGCCATCTTCCGATCTAGTGAGTTAGAAACTTCCTTTTCTTGGTAACATAATGTGTCGATAGCTGCGTGTTGGTGATCATGATTTGTGACCACTCTGCACATAGGTTGCAAGGAAGGCTATTTGTGTAGCGCTCCCAGAGCGGGACCAGGTGAGACTGGGGAACCCTTCAGGTCAGGAGACAGAGCTATTTAAAATACCTGCTTGTAAAACTGTGCTGAATCATCTGCCCTACTCTTTTTCTGTGTTTTCCTCTTAGTCGAAGGATCATTTTGGCAGAAGCAAGGCTAGCATCCATGAAATCTGATTTTTTATTCTTGTTTATTTCTTAATCAAAAGCATGTCATTTGCCACATGCAGTGGATTTTACTCATTTAACCTGAGGCCTGCATAGCAATTGGCTTCATTCTTTTCTATTGGAAGTTACAAATCATTTTCTAGCCCTTTCTCAGGCAGTATCACATTGTTTCAGTCAATTTGGCAGTTGTTAAATAGAATGGTCCCAGTTGTCCAGACAAAGAAATAATCTGACGCAGCGACGAGTGAGTTGTCCAAGCTTAGTGACGTTTTCAGGCCTCCTGTCCACGTTTCCATCCGCCTTCCTTGCCGTTATCCTTCGCTCTCTTACCTTTCCCAAGCATCTAACATGAGAGATACAGCTCTGCAGCACTTCTCCTGGGAGCTCCTTTTTTACTTGCATGAGTTCTTTGGGGATGTTTGGTTTCTAAACTGAGATTCACCAGAGTGACCGAGCCCCGCCTGATAGGATAACGGCAGGGGATGAATACAAGAGCACAGACAAACATGTACACCAAGACCAAAAGCCCAAACTGGTGGGTCGGGAATCTCATCCCAGCTGGAGGCTAACTGTGGGGGTCTTGTCCAATTCAGTGATGGTGTCGAGCTACTCCAGATGGTGAAGGCACCTGATTCCAACTGCAGCAACCTCCTGATTACAGCCAGACAAGGCCTTATTCTGCTGCGCGGGCAAAATCTGACACCTTCCTGGACACTGAGCCTGCAAGGCCTGCACAGGTTTGCAGTGTGTTCCTCCGAGTGTTTGCCGTTTTGATCCGCTTTCCCATGTGTCAAAATTCCTCAGAATGATAGCTTGATATCTGGGGCAGTGTGAGAGAAGAGAAAGAATTCCTTGTTTTCCTCTTCTTCTTATTTGAAAAAAATTATTTTCAATGTTTATTTATTTTTTAGAGAGAGAGACAGACAGAGCACAAGTTGGGGAGAGGGAGAGAGAGAGGGAGACACAGAATCTGAAGTAGACTGCAGGCTCTGAGCTGTCAGCACAGAGCCCGACGTGGGGCTTGAGCTCACGAACCGTGAGATCATGGCCCAAGCTAAAGTTGGTCGCTTAACCACCTGAGCCACCCAGGCGCCCCTCCTCTTCTTCTTAGTCACCACTGATTATTTTGTTCTCATTTACAGCCAGCCTACTCCCGGGTATTTCACCGACGATCAGACATTAGATTTCTTTCTACAGATACAGGATGGAGTTGGGATGAAAAAGGTAAAACTTTGGGACTCAAATCAATTGAAACATACATAAAGTATATAATGTTGTGTCTAGCATATGTAAAAAGAACCTAAATTCCGGTCCCTTCCTTCAGAGAGCTCCAAGACTGGCTGATGGATAGATTGAAAACTCGGAATTCGGTGCTAAAATCTATAGCATTGGAAGCCTTTCTAGCTAACTTCCTTCCTGTACATGAGTTCCCACTTCTGGATTCTTAACTCACAGTTAGTCAATAGGAACCTTCTAAAGTCTCTTGGTGGGGAAAGGCAAGCATAAATAAATTTAGTACTTTAGTACATATCTTCCCGATTTCAGAGAAGGCGGGATATCTGGGGTGGCTCGGTTGTTATAGAAGACTTAACAAAGGAGGGAAAGATGATGAGCCAGGACCTGGAAAGTTGAATCACATTTATGTGAGGAAGGGTGGTGGGGAAGGCATGTCAGGTTAGAAACACTGACACCAGGGGCCCGGAGACAGAATCCATGTTCCAAGGATACTGAATAGGTCTTTTTATGTGAGGTTGCATATTATGAGGATATAATGATTGGATAGACCGTTTTCATTCTGATTACAGGGAGAATTAGTTTTTAAAATTTCTTTTTTATAATTGACCTAACTTTTCATTTCTCTTTACTGTAACATATGTATTTATATATTATGCACTCTTCCCTGTGAGCAAACCCAGCACTTAATCATCCCCTCTAATATCTGCCAAGTTCCGTGCCAGATGCACAGATGACGTCAGTGGAGGCATGGCAGTAATGAAGACGAGGCCCCAGTCTTGTGTAGCTCGTAGTCACTGGGGTGCCTGTATGCACACAGTCCTATTGCATCATGGCGAGGGCCGTAAGGGAGGTCTGCACGATGCCATGGGGATGTGGGGGGCAGATAGAGTACAGGGAGTCAAGAGGTGCTTCATGTTGGTTGCAGGATTGATGTTCAAATCATGAAAGCAGAGAAGTGGTTTGCTGGGTTCATATATAAGGGTAGACCAAGGGGCATTTCCTCCAGGGAGATCACAGTGAGCTCAGCTGAAGAAGGAGGGCCCTGAGAAGCAGGGCTGCAGAATTTCGGAGACGAATTGGAGGCAGTTAGGGTTATTTGGTCGTGAGTGGGGGAGGGAGCCAATGATAGAAGCCTCACTTCAGGGAGCACCTCCAGCAGTGCTGTACAGAGAGGAAACAATGTCTGAATGTGTTTCAAAAGGATTTCAGGCAGAGATTGGAATTTTCATGGGCATTCCATCAGGATTAAGGGAGAAGGGTACATACAGCTGGATTAAGAGCTGAGATGCTGAGGGTTTGGACCTAGAATTTAATCCTGGCTCCTCTCCTTATTAGTGACCTTGGGCCAATTACATAATCTCACCCAACTGCAGATTCTGCATCACTTTATGAAGTGGGGGTATTGCCTATCTTCATAGGGTTATGATGACAGCTAAATAGTGTGTGTGACTGGATAAAGTTTTTAGTGTAATGTCTCAAGACTTCTCCTCAGACTACTGGAGAGAATCTGGAACTGCTGGCTTAGGGGAGTCTGTCTCTCCACGTGGTTCCGGGACCTTCTGTGAGGTAGAGTCCGAGCACAGACATAGACGGGCAGGACCGAGAGGCTGGAAGAATAGGGGAGTGATTGTTGACCGAGCTGAGGTCCTTCCATCTATCGAAGAACAGACACTGAGGAGAGGGGCCGTAAGGGCAAGGACTAGAGGCGGGTGAGGAGTTTCTTGTGGATTTTGGCTGAGAAGAGGCTCTAAAACTGAGGTCTGAGAGGTATTTGGGGGGAGAAGGAGATAGAAGTGCGTCAGGGATTATGAGTTCAGGCCCCTTAATTGTCCTTTGAGGGATGCGGCCGAGGAGTAAGCTTCCTCTTAGTTTCTATGTTCTCCTGTTTAGATGTGCTCTTTTGAATTTGAGACCACCCTGGAGCTGAGCTGCACGTGACACCAAGGAGTCAAACCCAGAAAGCTTTTAGCACCGCGCACAGGACTTGCGTCCACTTAGTCATTGTTCCCGGCGGTGGTGGCTGCAGTGGCGAGGGGAAGGAGCGGGAGGGGGGCACCCCTCCCAAAGGCCGCCCTCTGTCCGAGCACTGTCACGGACTCTGAGCAGCCTGAGTCCTTCACTGTCCCCGAGCCTCCACCCTCTCAGCTGGAGAATGAGAGGTGGATCAGATGATTAAGGTCTCCTTCCCGCTCCAGAATTCTACAGTCCTTTAAACTCTACAAAATGGGCACAATGGCCGCGGAAAACTGGGGCCTGGTCCCTAGGCCTTTAATGCTTTCCGAACACCCAGTTTGTTCACATGTAGTCAGCTCAGCCTGTTAATAACACGTGCTGTTTGGATCTGCGCGGGTTTTCATTGCTCTGTGTGTTTTCTCGGGCCGCTGCCCTCCTGGAGACGGGCTGCACTCACGGGCTCCTCTTCTGCAGGCGATGGTGGTGGACGGGGACTCGGGCTCCGTTACCTGGAATTACCGCACTCCCTGCCGCGTGAAGGGAACGCCAGCCACCTCGGCGCTTACTTCAGACCAGAAGTCTGTCTTCCTCTTCTGGGCCGAGGGGCTGTCCGCTGTACCCCTCAGTTCTGTGAGTGAGCCTGGGGGGCGGGGGGTCTCCTGTCACTTGGTGGAGGGACGGCTGCTCTGCTGGGCTGATTGGGCCTGTGGGGGCTGCGTGGAGCAGCCATTCTTCCAGGGGCGGGGGGAGTGGGGCATAGGGCGAACACAGCCGCCCTCGCGCAGGCAGGGCAGGACCCCGCTTGCTCCTGAGCCCCCGTGCCCCGGCCTTGCTGTCGGCCGGGCAGTGGCTGCCGACAGCGGGAGGTAGATGAAGGACAGGCCTTCTCAGTCCCAGCTGGTCCGCCTGTGCCACCGCCGAAGAGAACTGACTGACTGGTCTGGACTGGGCAGAGGAGGTCTCATGGCGGGTGAGGCTGGGCTTTGAGGTGACTAAACGGAGTCTGCAGAGACAGCGCGGGGCTGGGAGGGCGAGCAGTTGGATGGGATGACAAGGCCGAGGTGGAGAGTCCACCCGGGGGAAGTACGGCCGAGAAGGTCGCATGCCCAGGAGGCAGACTTTGGAACGGCTTCGGGGCTACACAGCAGCGCTTCACGGGCGGGTGAGGCAGGGCGCCGGCGGTGTTAGGTGCCTGCGAGTCTTTGGCAAGACCCACCCTGAGCGAGTTCAGGGAAACACATCTCGACCAGCACCTCCTCTGTGCCAGACGCCGTGTTCTCTGAGGGACCTAAGGATGGACTGGACAGAGTGCGGGGTCCTCTAGAGGAGAAGGCAGATGGTCCCCGGATGGGGGGGGGGGCGGAAGCACGAGAGTCCTGAGTTCAGCAGCCGGGCACTCTTGGACGAGCCACCTCACTCTTCTGAGCCTCGTGCCTTTATCTGTCAGTGAAGGTGCTAATATGTTCCCTCACTTGGAGGATCAGACTTGCTCAAAATCTCGGCTTGCATCCTAACTCGGTTCTGCCCTCACATGTGCCCACTGAGAGTTTGCCTAACATTTTAACCTCCCGGTTTCTTCATTTAATAAAACCAGGGGATTGGAGCAGGTGACTCTCAAATGTAAGTGCCTGTAAATAACCACAAAACAAGAGGCGTGTCCCAAACACTGTAATCGAAGCACAAATGAGAGGTTTAGGCGGAAGCACAAAAGGGGAGGGTATTAATTTTGCCTGGGGCAGTCGGAGAGCTGTTGGGGAAAGAGGTGGCATTTAGGTGTGGGAGCGGAGGCCGAGAGTTGTGTGAATGCATGGCAGGGGCCTGCAGGGCTTGTTAGACAGCCTGAGGGGGAAACGGGTTGGCCGAGGTGAGACGGCATGGGTAATGGAGGTTCCGGAAGCCTGGGTGGGCAGGGACATAAGGTAGGAAGGCTGGAAACGGCAGATTTGGACTAAATGGGGTAAGGCCTTGGTTTTCAGGCTAGGAACGTGGGCTCCCCTCCCCAGGCAGTGAGGAGGGAGTCTGGCTCTTTGCTTGTCACGTGGCCAGAGCCACAGGCCTGGGCTCCTGAGCTGTGTGGAAAATGCCCTCTTCCGTGCGGGGGTGGGGGTGCGGCTGCAGGCCTCCTGCCTGTGGTTTTCCTCACGTATGGGCTTCCTATGCTTAGAACAGGGGGTTCCCCTTCCCCCACCCGCAGAGCCCCAGGGTGCTCCCAGGGGACGGCCAGTCACTTACTAGCCCGTCCGCGGGCTTCTCGTGCAGTAACGACCGCATGGCCACACGTGTGCGAGAGCCGGAGGTCATCGCTGCGCAGGAGTCCCACTGGTCAGCGAAGGTCCTGTGTGCGTCTCCTCTGCTGTGGGGACTTTGGAGACTGACACTTGGGCCTTGGAATTGTTTTCTTTTATAATGATTTGTTTCTTTGTAGTCGATGCTCTGTTTATTTCAGGAACTGAGAAGATTTTTGTGGATTTTGGCTCGACACTTGTAATTGGCTCTAATATCCAGTGAGAGGAGATGTCTTTTCAAACATACATTTTGTCTCCACAAAGCCCCCCCGACTGCAGGAGATGAGCTGGTGTTGTTAATACCCCCACGGGCAGAAGACCGGGAGCCGCAGCGTCACATTTCTCTCCTGGGGCGTGCGCGCTTCCGTTCTTTTTTTCTCAGACAGAAGAGAGCATTTTCCAGCTCTAGTGGTCTGAAGAAATTAGTGGGTAGTCTGTTTTGAGCCCTTTGAAATATGTGGAGTTTTTATATGGGAGCTTTTCTCAAACACATGCTTGTAGTTGGGGTCAGTCATAGCATCTAAGAGGAATGAGTAATCACCACTGTCCCCTCTGCCCTTTTCATCTGAGGACCTCACATGTGGGAACATAGAGTGACCCGTGTTCTCCCTTTTTGCTTCTCATGGTCAGGACGCCATCCCGGGGACTGGGCCACCCGGCCTTCACCACCTCTACCTCCTGCACCCAGCATTCCCCTCTATTCTCCTCGATCTGGCCAATGCCACAGGCACAGTGACGGCTTCAGAGGGTAAGTCCCAGTGACGGCGGGGACTGGGTGCACAGTGAGGGGAGAAGATGTGCTGGCTGTGCGTGTGCGGGCACCGCTGTCTAACAACTAAGGGATGTGTGCTTCCACGTGACAGCTGAGCCACCCCCGTGCGTTTTCCCTGGCGTCCCTGGTGCCCAGAGCCGTGGCCGGAGTGCTCCCTCTGGGAGGAGCACCCGGCTCACAGGCTGAGCACCCAACTCTCTGAATAGGGCTAAAAGCCCAGGGCAGGTGCAGCCCCATGTCCCAGAGGTTCTCAGGGGTCGTGATTCCCACAGCCACGCCTTAGGCAGACGCTCATTGAGCATCACCTGTATGTCAGGTGCTGTGCCAGGTGCTAGGAATTCAAATAGGACTGGTTTCTTGACCCTCCAAGAGCTTAGGATTTAGCATCAACTGTGAGGGGTATGAGGAGGAAGCACGTTGTCTCCAGGGCATTGGTTTAGGATCAGTGGGAGGCTTTCTTTCGACTAGTGCAGGTAAACGTGCCCACGGCGTAGACATGGCTGCCAAGAGAAAAATCAAAGGAAGAAAAAAAAATTGCCCGGAATCTGACCACTCATTATCACTATTCACATTTTGGAAGTATTCCTCAAGTTTATATGTGTATGTAAACAATACTTTACATTAGAGTTTGGATCCTATATTAGAGTCCTGTAATTCAGGTGGGCAGAGCTCTGGAAACTCAGCCGCTGCTACCTCCTGGTCTGGAAGGGTCTGATGGTCTCCTCCCCAGAGATCCTTTGCCTCACTCTGGCCTGAGGGAGTCTGCAGTGCTTGCTGTGGGGAGGGAGACCGGACTGGCCCCTTTTCCTTTACTTCTTTCTGTGTTCTCTTACATTCACAGACTGGCTCACTATTTGCCTTGAAGTTAAAGCCAGTGCTTGTGACTTTCCATTAAGATACATAGGGAAGCACACCTGATCTGGAACTTGCCAGCACACTGGCCCGCTGGCTTTGTGTGTGGTGGGGGGCCCGGGTGGCGGAGAATCCTGTGATTGGATCTAAATGAGCCATTTCTCAGTATTAGCATCAAATATTGTTCAGTGAGCACTAAATGATGGTAATAAAGAACCAGACCATTTTTATTATGACACCTGTTTTAAGCGTGAGGCTTAAATGAGCACTGGGGAGGCACATGGCTTCTGTGACCGTGTACTGACTGTCTGGGAATTCTGCTCAGAAGTTCTCATTTGTTGTGCTCACTTTTCTATCCAGTTGTCATCAGAGCTGGCATATCCTCATTTCCTGATTTGGGGCTTTCTTGGAAACAGCTTCAGAGAAGGAAAGGTCCAGAGACGGAGAGGAATGTGCTGGTTTGCCGGCCACCAGTCATTCCCCACTGTGCACCCACTGCCCAGCTCAGTGCCCTGCATTTATGAGGTGCTCAATAAACTGTGTGTACAAATTAATGAAGGAGTAAATGAATGAATGAATCAGGCTGCTGAACCAAGCCACTCTCCTGTTAGCAGAAGTTTTCGGTCTTTACGTTAATTGCTCTTGTTTTTGTCCTTCCTCAGTTGGAATTAACGACCTCTGGAAAGATGCCTTTTATGTTACCAGGACAACAGGGCCCAGCTCCGAAGGCCACCCAGCACCCCTGGTGGTCAGCAAGCTCAGTCTGCGGTGGGCGCTGATGGAAGGCCAGGTGGTGCAACTTGAGGATGCCACGCCCAAAATTGGCCGTGGCGAGCTGCGCAGATTCCTCTCGAGGATAAAGTTTGTTGATCTTCCCCACCAGGTGAATCGCTTCTGAAAGAAATATTTGGTTACCACTGAGGGATTGGGGTAAATACTACCAACTCCAACTTTGTTCTCTAGAAGGTAGGGAGAGTGGGAGCCTTCTGGGTATCAAGAACCAGTTGTTTTAGAGCAGCGCCATATTCTCAGGGTGCTTCATGACCATTCAGAAATAGTCCATTGTTTTTAGCTGGGAATGGGACCATGTCCCTTAAGGGACATTTGGAAATGTGGGGTCGTGGTTTCCATCGTCTCGGTGACTGAGCTGGGTGGATATTACTTGAATTTTCTGGGCTGGGGCTGGTGGCGCTGACATGATGCAGTGATGGTAACAGTTACCTGCTCCAGAGAATGCTAACCCCCCGCCCTCAAATACGGTGGTCTAGTTCAGGGTGCAAGAGTTTATCATGGAAAAGGGTAAAGTCTCTGGACCATTCTGGAAAGACTTATGAACTGGGGCTAGACAGAAATGTAGAGGAATAGCCTGATCTTTAGGTTTCCTCCAGTTCTCTACCATGAAAAAAATTAGTCTCTGATACTTGCATTCTTTCCCCTAGATATAGTCTGACGGAATCTTCAGTTTCAGAAGAAGTGAGCAGGGTGGTACCCTCTCTCTCCTGTCAGCGCAGAGTCAGTTCTTTGGAGAGAAGGGAGACTTCAGCCTCATTTTACCACGTCTGCGTGATGCAAAGCACTTTGGGAGGTGCATCAGAGTTCTTTGATGACGGCACCATCCATTTGGCTGGAGTATCTGACCTACGTTTTCAGTCCCTGCATTAACCCCTCTGGGCACTCTGTGGGTAGTTTGGAAATGTGAATCTTCCATGTTGTTTTTTGTATGTCTAATTTATAAAGTCTTACTGGGAAATTCCAGTGACGTTCTTCCCCAGAACATTTTGTTTTGCATTATGCCATGTGTGTATATGTATTAGTATTGTGACAAAACATTTTCTAAGTCTGTTTTAAGCTCCAGGGACATGGTTTCTTGTCCTTCTGAAATACATCTGGTATGTTTGGTCGTCTTGAGATGTCTGGTGCCCTGCCTCTGATGTTCAGGGCCACTTGTCATTTCCCTCTGTGATCTTTCACCACCTGTACCTTGGCTTCTTCCCTGCTCTAACAGCAGGAAGAAGACTGGCAGTGGGAGGCTGAGGTAGCCCATCCAGCACTTTCTATCGTACGCAGCCTCCCTCCTCACACTTTCCACCTCTATACACTTAGTTACCATAACCACCACCATATTCCTGTCAGAAGGGGAGCCAGAGAAGTAAGGTTAGGGACCCACCTCTAACAATGGTATCATGTGGTCTTGATTGTTCTGCCCTGACCATCATGACCTTTTCACGGCAGTCGCTTCCGGAGAGCTTGTGCATGTGTGGTCCTTATGCGTGTGAAGTCAGGAGCGATTGAGGCAGGTGGCCTTCCCCTGCCTCCTCTGCACACTGCTTTCTTAGCATCTCCTCCTGGGCATCCTCCTTAGCGCCTCTCACTTGCCCTCTTCTATTCAGAGCTATTTTTTGCTTTGCTTGCATGAGAGCAAAGCTGTTTCTGGGTTTTTACTCTTGCTTGAGTCCAGTATGCTACCATTTTGCCTGCACATCTCCGTCCTCATAGAGCCTTTGAAGCACTGTATTCTGGGGAAATGCCCATGTACATATTATAACTTTTATAATTAAGTTCTTAGGAATTATTTCCAGCGCTTATTTTTTCCTTTTTCTATAAATATGTTTCTTCTATTAAGGTCTCTCCTAAACTTCTAGGTCACTATTTATATAGCAGAAAACCCCACGTTAGCCGGTGGGGAACTGCTTTTCTTCTTGAATAATTTTGATAGGTCATGCCCGAGTGCAACTCAGGTTTCTGTCTTTGCTTGAGCTTGTGTCTGTTTAGCTTGTATGACTAAAGGAAGTCCAGAAACTTTAGAGATTACAGAAATTTAGGGGTCCCAGATTTGAAGGGATGGATATTGCTTGCCCACTGGTTGGCATTATGACAGAACACAAGTTTGGTAGCACTAGCAGATCGGCCTCCCAGGTTTCTGGGCACCCCCTGGCCGTAGCCCCTGAAAGCAAACCTGGTTTCAACACTTTGGGATTCATGTGTGGGTCCAGCTGATTGTAAACTTTAGGGAACAGTTAATTAGAGGACAACCCAAGAGGATGGGGACATTCTAGATTCACTGCTAGAGTCTGAACCTACTTGAGTAGAATAGCCTAGGATCTTTTGGCCTAGTAGAGAATTCTAAGGACTCATTTACATATACTATCCGGTATAGTCAACCGGATACCTAAAACTTGGGTTGTGGTCCTGTGGCCTGGGCTGAGCCATCTATGCCTAAACCTCGTTCTCTCCCACGCTGAGCCTCTCTGGGAAGCCAGCCACTTTAGGTGGAGGTAAAAAAGGGAAGGCCATTTACTGAGGACCTGCTCTGGGGGAATCCTTTTCGGTAGAAGGTTGTGCTTATGCTGGGTGAGTCCCAGAACTATGTCAGCGGACGTCCCTAAGTTCTTTGTGGTGTGTTTACAGACTAACTTAACGTAGGTTGTTTGGACTATAAGTTTGACTCTCTTTTTGCTAGACACAGGACAAGCTCTCCTCCCTCCCGCAGCCAGCACAGAGGGTAGAAGCGGTGGCCAAGGCCTGAGGAAGCTTCCTCTGACCAGCGTGGGTGCTGGCCTGTCAGATATGTCCCTACGGTTCCTCCTCGTGACAGGCACCCACCCAACCCGGCATCTAAGAAAGGAAGAGCTCCTCCCTTCCCCCACTCGCAGCACGGGATGCCAGCAAGGCCAGTGTGACTGCCTCTTAGGGATAGTAGTGACTTCTGCAAATGCAAGGGCCTTCCTTCTTCCCAAGCTTTCCTCCTTGCTGTCCTTACAGCCCCTTCGGTCCTAGACAGCACCCACCCATCCCCCAGATGGCCTCTGCTCCCCCTTGGCAGTGCGGTATGCTGATACCAACCCCCTTGAATGTGAATTGCTACTTTTATTGCCCATACTACGGAAGAGCCAGCTGGTATATTGTCAGGAAGCACTATTTAAAATGTGAATTGTTGCAGAACAAATAAATACGATGTATAGGAAACACACTTGTGTGTTATCCTCATTCTTCCTAGCCATTGGAATGGTTTGTTTCCCCTTATGGAAAAGAGAAAGGGTAAGTGGGTGGGTGAGTTGGGGATCCAGAGAGGAGTAAATGCCGCGGCCTTGGGGACGTCTCCCTTACCATAAATCCCACAATGAATAGCCTCAGTGGACCAATTTTGGAGGTGGGCCTGTCCCTGCATGCTGTGGGAGCCTTCTCATGTATACTGGTCTCCCGGTGGTTTCTTAGGTTAGTACTTAATTAAGCTGTCATTGGATACCCTCCTACGTGGATGCAGGACACTGCAGCAGGCAGCGTGGAGGACATCTGCCCTACATGTCCGAGCTCCCGGAAGGGCCTTCGTCTTCCATTCTGAGACTTCCCGGAGAAATCAAGTGCACCATGGAAAGTTGAGCCGCAGTCAACAACTGTTGAGTTGCCCACTTCCATTTCTCCACATCCCTGGTAGATGAGCAAACTGATAGACCCCTAAAGGGCAGGGACTGTACTGCTTAGCCCAGAACCTGGCACATAACAAGCAACCAGTATAGGAGAGGAGGTGATTCTGAATGGGGGAGGTAGGGAGATGGTGAAACGAGGCATGCGATGGAGCTGGAAAGGAAAAGGGAGCGATGGCATCTGGGCACGCACCCCTCTGGACTTGTACTTTAGGAGACTCTTGTTCTTAACCTATGAAAACCATGTTCGAGAGACAGACTTTGGCTTAAGTACATGTTGATAATGAACATGTAAGGTTGGGTTCAGCCTGCCCTCTAAACCCCACTCACTACTCCTAGCAGGGTTCTTCCTCTGCGAGTGACCCAGCCGCCGCCTCCTCAAGCCCCTGGCTGGGTCCTTGTTGAAATCCCTTGTTGCGTAGCTCTGAGTAGAAGTCAACTCCTTCAGAGATGGAGCGGATGGGCTGATTGTGGTACTGCTGGTAGTCGGTGCAAGGACCCCTTGTGTGGGCTGCACAGAGCTGCTGAAGGAAGCATTGGTGGTGATGTGGCAGGCAAATCAGGTTTCCTTTGAAGCTCTTACTGTGCTTGCACTTGAACTCCAGCACCAGCTTGGTGTATGTGTTGAAGGTGGTGACAGCCGATGCCATGCAGCAGGTGAAAGAAACCCAGGCCGTGCTAGGGGTGAACAGAAAAATTGGACAGTAAGACCCTGACCTCCTTACAGGTTTCAGAGAAAATACCACGATCTCTTCCTATTAGTAAACTAGGCCAATGCCCCTTAGGGTTTAGGGGCCTGAGTGTGTTCCCTCATGTAGGTCAAGAACCATGGGCAAGAGGCCTGAATTTGGTCTTAGTAGGATACTTTCTGAACGTTTTGTGGTCCAAGAGAATGACTCTTGTAGTCAGTAGTGTTAAAAGCCAGACGAGGAGTTTAAGAGATTCGTTTTCACTGGATTGATAGTTGTCAGCTCTGAGCTCCTTATTCCCAGTGTGCCTGTTTTGTATACATATGTAAACACACACGCATGCAAACACACACACGCACACACACACACACAACTTTCTGGACTACTATTTCCCAAGCTGGAGATACCCTTATAATCTCCCAAGATTCCAGAAACCTGTAGTTTAGCCATACAGAGTGGATGTAGCCCAGTGAACCGCCTCCCGCCCCCACACATCCTGCCAAAGATTTTCCTTTGTTCAGATCAGACGCTGAGAGTGATCATTCCTCTTCCATCTTCCTTTGTTTTGAGGTTAGCATTCTTTGGGTTCACAAATTGAACCTTTGAGAGTCATTCAGGAAATACTCACTACAAATCTGGAGACATTATAGGTTGTACTAGTAGAACTTGCCTATTATGAAAACAGTGTGGCTTTTGGCTTAAGGGGGTTTATAATGGATGGAAGAGAAGCTGGAGATTTAAGAGAAGCTAGATGGATTCAACAAGTAAAAAACAACAACAACAAAAAAAACCCAACAACAACAAAAAAACCCAAACCGCCAGGGAACCATATCAAACACATTCCTAAAAACTTGGAAAGTCAACCCCTAAATCTCTCCCATGATTCTGGGAAGCCCAGGAAACAGGAAGTTGTGTGAGGTTAGTGAGCAGTTTCATGAGGTCAAGTCATGGTTAAAGCCAGGCCACCCCCTGGCACAGCGTGTTCTTATCTGCTGCCTCTGACAGACTCAATGGACTCAGGCTGGCGACACTTCTGATGGGAGTTTTGTAGTCTGAGCTCTGCAGCTGTTAATGCCAAGAATGGCTTAAAGATGGACGCAAGGTGCAAAACCATGTGTCTGGAAAATAAGCCCTGGTGGCTGGTGGATTAGCCCAAAGACACCTACATCAAATGACACGTTTTCCATCATGAGAAAAGGGGATAGGACCTCCTAACAGACAAGGATAGGCTTCCATGTTGCCTCCCTGAGCCCAGCACAGTGTCTTTTCAGCACAATCAGAGTGCTTCACACTTAGCCTAGACGGGAGTGCAACTCCAAGCTAGTACCCACGCAGTGGAGAGAGCATGTTCCTCAAGGGAGAATGTGAGGAACTCTCAAAGGGGATATTTACTTTGAATGTGTTTATTTTGTCATGGTGGCTGCCTCTCCAAGAGAAATTGAAAACAACTGGCCCCTTAATTCTTTACGGGTTCGGGAATGACCAACAGGGGAGGTTTTCTTTCTCACACAATTTGGTGGGGTAAGAGTGGAAGTAGGAAGAAGTTACTCTTCATTAGGGGAGGAGAATCAACCATCCACAGGTGACGGGATTTCAACCAAACCCCAAGGCTAACTCTTCGTTGCTCTGTCCTCCAATACCTGAAGTCACAAAATATACAAAACACAAGAGCATCGCTTCCATGAGCCACACAAAACCAGTCTTACTTCCCAAGGCAACATCAGAAAAACTGGACAAAACAAGCCAGAAAGAATCCTCTCCGTAGCTCCCCAGGAGGCGAGGAAAGAACCGGTGTGACACCATGGGCCAGCCTGCTGGTCCACAGGCCCCTGGGATGAGGGATGAAGACAGGATGACACCAAGCAAGCATCTACTTGAGGGCGGAACATCTAATGCAAGTTGGCTGGAGAAGGGCTAAAAGGCTCAGGAGACGGGTGAGCACTTACTAGAAGGCCCAGCCATAATTCCAAGCGTGTGGCCTCCAGTCTTCTGGACCGAGGTTGGCAGTTGCCTGGAAGACTTGTGAATACATCATATGGGCCACCATCCCCAGAAGGCCTACAGAGGGGACAGGAAGGCAGCGCCTTTAGAGATCCAGACACTGGCATCGCCATTTACAGGGAATAGGAGTTTGGAGCAACTGCCTCGTTTTGCATCAGGTGAGCCTCAGTTGAGAAGTTCCATTACCCAGCTGCCATCACATTTCCGGGGAGACTCCTCTGCAATGGGGGCTTCTCCTCGAATGCATAACTTTGCAACAGGCTGCCCCAGGCTGTAGGAGTATGGGATAGGTTTTTGAGCCAATGGTGGACTTGGGGCTTTTGTTTCTTCCTACCCAGGCCCTGTATGTGAGCTCTGCATCTCTTTCTCTTACTTCATCCAACAGTCTTGAAAAGCTGTGTATATGTACAACTGAAAAGTAAATCAAACCATATTTCACACACTGAGAAAGCTTGCAAGTAAAAAGAACCTAGAGGTAAATCATTTTGCAAAGCACATACTGCTCTATTACAAAATTTCATTCCAACGTAAACATGCCTGTAACGTGTCTCCTATGTCCATTCTTTTTTTTTTTTTTAAATGTTTATTTTTGAGAGAGAGAGAGGGAGACAGACAGAACATAAGCAGGGAAGGGGCAGAGAGAGGGAGACACAGAATGTGAAGCAGGCTCTAGGCTCTGAGCCATCAGCACAGAGCCTGATGTGGGCTCGAACTCATGAACCATGAGATCATGCCCTGAACCGAAGTCGGAAGCTTAACCGAGCCACCCACGCGCCCCATCCTATGTCCATTCTTTTTTTTTAAATTATTTTAATGTTTTATTTATTTCTAGGAGAGAGAGAGAGAGACAGCGCGAGCAGGGGAGGGTCAGAGAGAGAGGGAGTCACAGACTGAAACAGGCTCCAGGCTCTGAGCTGGCAGTCTGCACAGAGCCCGACGCGGGGCTCGGACCCACGAACCGCGAGATCATGACCCAAGCGAAAGTCGGACGCTTAACCGACTAAGCCACCCAGGCGCCCCCCTATGTCCATTCTTTATACCACCTGTGGGTGCCCCCTTCCTGCCCTCCCGACAGACACACATGCCCTCCAGGGGTGCCTCAAAGGCGGCCATGACATGCACCCCCTCCAGCCCAGGAGGCACGCACCGGACAGGACGGAGGAAATTGCGGCGAAGGCGCTCAGCTTGAGCCCACAGCCCGGGTTCCCAGTGAACAGCAGGTCCATTAGTAGCAGGAGGAAGCTGACGAATTCGAGTCCGATGGAAGAGAACTGGGCTCCCGTTGATAGCCATAGGATCCCTGTCAGAAACCAGAGGAAGAGCAGCCCTCACCCAGACAGTTAAATACCTCAGCCGGGTACAAATGATGACCGTCAGAAGGGAAAACCTCGCAGAGTCAGAGAAAGGCAGAATGAGAGACAGAGCTGGCACCTGCTTGGGAACTTCCTCTAATCTGGGTCCTTTGCTGTCAGCCCCTCCGCTCACTGCCTGGTATACAATATACCAAGCAAGCAAACTTGATGGGCTGTAAACACCGTTAGAGAGATTCCAGAAGAAATCATCTAATTGTCAAAAAATCTTCCAGGGGCATGGCTGATGTGGATCGTTTTTGTCTCTCTCTTTCCCTTATTGAATTTGGAACCATCAATTATGTTTCTTTCTCCACCCCCCCTTTCCCTTTTTCACTCTATTCTATTAAAATATATATATAGAAAAATACATGTTATATATTGGAGGGGGAAAAAACCCTCCCAGCTTTTCAACATGGTTACTAGGCAACAAGAGGAAGTTAGAGCTGTTGGCTGGAAGCAGTTTTTCTATTCGTGAACTTTATTTGTTCTGGCTGTTCCTTTTTTGCATCCTTGCACAGGAATGAGAGGCAGCTCTGGAAGGAATGTGTGTCACCCTGTGGGGCTCAGAAGAAGAGAAAAGGAGATCACAGCAGTTGGGCCGGAGAGGCCCAGGTCAATGGCAACTAAATTTGTTATCAAACCCACATACTTGCCACATGCCCCAAGGGAGGGTGGGGGAGGAAAGCCTTCTCCATCAACCGCTTCCCTCCAAATCGGAGAGTGGGGTGACATGAGCCTTGCAACGTGGTAAACTCCAGTAGTCCTTTCTCACCTCTCTCGGTTGGTGGTGTGAGTTCAATGAAACTTCGGCACCTCTCCCCTGCAACACAGATGAGGCCTCACTTCAGGGAGGGAGGAAAACCTCGCCCCCGTCTCCCACCTGGCGCAGCTCCATCCATTCAGACCAGTGCCTGCCGCGTGGACAGTAGGCAGGCGATGACATGGGCTAGAATTACTCGGGATTAATTTCTCCCCGCGCCCCCCGCCCCGATTCCTGACAGTGAAGAAGAGAACTTTGCTGAGAAGGCTTCCGCAGGGAAAGGTCCTCATTTCTCACGCCAGGAAGGGTTAACAATCCCAGTGTTAACCAGTGCCACTTGCGGCCCGCTGCGCCCCTGGAACGATTGTTTCCAGGACTGGGGTTGGAGCAGTGCTAAGTGGCACGTTCATCCTAAATTTAAATATACACGTATTTATACTTCTCTTCCATCGCCTTTTTCCCTTAGCCCAAATCGGGAGAAATAGCATGTGGTTAATTGGACACACTTCTGGGCTTTAGAGAAACTTCACTACCAAGTGACCTCTTGTATGCTTTGAGCAGGGGGGAGGGAGGTGTCCTTCGGCCAACTGCTCCTAACCGAGAACCCCGAGTGAAGGAAAGCACAGTGAATGGCACTGCTCTGCCAGTATGCGCTGAATGGCAGGAGACCTGGGTGGGTCAAGGGCACCTCCTTGGGCTTCACTTCCCTGACCTTGTAAATTATAACGATAATACTTAGCAGGAGAAAACCCTTTGGGTGGGGTGGGGGAGGAAGGGGCTTTACAGGTAATCTACTCTGATCCTTTCACCTCAAAGCCTGCAGAGAGGAAGCTGCTCATATAAGTTCACAGCTAGCCAGAGCCAGGGCTTTTTCTAGAATCATCTCCTCTCCTCCCTTGGTCTCCAAATGGCAATCCTAACTTACCAGAGTGGGAATTCTCATGATGTTGCAAGTCTAAATGAAACCCTCTAAGGGTAAGGCTACTTTAAACCAGCAGGTCTACTAGACAGTCAGGAGGGGAAAAGCCAGGAGGGCCTTTCAGCCCTACTAAAGGGAGGCGCCGAGTGGCTTATTTGGTTAAGCGTCAGAGCTCATGTGCTCACGTGCGCTCGCTCTGTCTCAAAAATAAATAAAACTTAAAAAAAAAAAAAAAAGAGTCCAAGGGAGAAAGGACACAATACAGAGATGGGAGATGCGGACCCAGGGGGTGAGGCCCGGCGGGGTATGGCGAGCGCTACTTCCCACTGCTGCTTTGCCTGTGGACAGTCCCCTGGGTGAGGAGCCCACCTGGTTCTTCCACGCTTTCCTCACAGGATAGCCACATGCCACTCCGGAAGGTATGGAAGGTGAAGCGGTCATCCCCAGCCTCCCGGCTGTATTGCACCACCTCCTGGGATGATGTGTTGCTGGTGCTGCTCCCAACCAAGGGCACCCGCACGCCAAAGCATTTGGTTGCCAGACCTTCTCCGCACACGGGCTTGGGCACCTTCTGTGTGCCCACAAACCAGTAGTTGCTGAGCACGGATGTTGTGGAGAGGCCGAGTGATAGCATGTTGAGGATGGCAGATAGGAAAGTCCGTTGGCCAGAGAAGCCCTTCGGGAGTTCCATCTGTAACAGACCAACAAGGGGCAGAACCTGATTGCGGAGCCTTCTTGGAGACCTGGACAGGGCGCCTAATCCTGAGGCTCGCGGGGCTCAAGCCACGCCCCTCCACGGTGCGGGGCACAGCCAGCCCTGGGGGCTCAGGAGTGGCCGGGAGTGGGCACCACAGCGATGCTGTTTGTTTGAGCTGGACCTTTTTATACTAAAATGTTTATTGAGGATGATCTGAATAAGTATCAGGTAATAACCTCAGCCAGAATGTGATTAAGCCGCTGAGCTAGTATACATCAAGCTGAGTAAAAGACGTGTGGTCACTCTAATACACATGCTGAATATTTTTTTTGATTTTGCCTTCATTGAAAGGTTGTAGCACTGACGGGCTGAGGGATTTGATATTGTAACCACCCAAATTTTTGGTGCCCTCTTCTCTGTATTACAGAGTAAAGGGTCCTACTCCTTTACAGAGTAAAGGCCCTATCTATAAATATTAAACTGGATCACCCCAGTCGGAAGGTGAGAAACAAGGATGAGGGTCTTCAGGATTAAAGAAGGCAGCGGACCAGCTGCGACGTGGGGTCCTTGAAACCCTGGGAGAGGAGATGGGGCTATAGGTTCTGAGAGAGGGGTGGTCTGGGTCCAGCTTTCACACGCTGCCACAGAGATGACAGAATCTCAGATGGGAGGTATCTGTGTGGTGCCCGCGGAGACTGGACACCAAATGCCATGGTCACGGAGCCCCAGGAAGGGTGCCCTTGGCCACTGGAGAGGATCTGGAGGGGCATCTCCACTGCTTGATGCAGCAGTGGTGACTGACTCACAGTGGGGACAGTGTGTGGCAGCAGAGAGATCTGTGGCCCATGTGGCTCTGGCCAGAGCCCCTGACCTCTTCCTCATTTTTAGCCTAAGAGGAGACCCAGCTGAAAAATGACAAGTATTAGATATTTCAACCTTGATGAGCAGTGGCTTGGAGCCAGACTGAACTTTAGAAAAATAAAGAAATCTGACAGGTCTTGCACTTTGTGTTTTGAAGCAGTTTATACAGTTACATTAATACATGCGGAACGGAAAAGAAGCCCATATTTAGTCGCTGACAGACGCTTCTTAAAGTAAACCATCTTGAGCTTCCCGGGGAATCTCTCATATCAGAATTAATCAGCCCTAAATCTCCTTAGCTTAAGAAACGTAAATAAAACCATAGCTAAATGGGACAGGCTCATAAATCTGCCTCATCATCTCCAGCTTTGCATTTTCTACATTTAACAGAGAAGTTTAACTTAGAAATATAACAGTTGTTACATGTTCTTCAGAATTTCCAGGGACTAAAACAGTGCATACCACAGACGAAGTACAGATGATTTATGGCAATAAGAAATATACAAGGTTCATATGCATATAAAAATCAATACATAAGATATATTCTAAAACAACTTCTGGAAAGCAATCTGCTAATATGACTTTTTTTTTTTTTAAGCACTCAACAAATTAAATCCACCAAGAATTGTCGGTCTGTGCAAGACTGTGGGTGACCTTGGTAAAGACTGAAAACCACAGCATCCGGAACGAAGAAAGATCTTGCATTACCAGGTATCAAAGTCACATATTGCCTCTGTCCTCCCAAAAGAATGTTTTCATCTTGCTTTTAGTTCTGAAATCCTATTGGTTTAGTCCCTGTTCTGTTATTCTACATTATTCTTTCTAATTATTTTCACATCCATTCTTTGAACAGGCAATGGACTTCCAGGTGAAACATCCTCATTAATCATTCTGTGTAAAGACTGCACTAATGATTTGAGCAATTCTATATTTTCAACAACTTTATTTTCAATCTAATATGGCTTGGAAATTTGTCCACTATCACATTCGATTTCTTTCCTCTACCCTCAATCCATTTCAAGTTACACATATTTGTAAGTTATTCTGCAGATTATTGAGAGGTAAGAATAATGAATCCCACACCATGGTATAACCACTTTGCAGCACCAAGGTGATAACGAATCTAAGGAAGAAGAGATCTGAGAGACAAAGGATGAAGAAAAGCTTGGAGTAATGCTCAAAGAGGCTGCTTCTATGAGTGTGCAACCAAGGACGAACACAAGGAGCCTCATTCAAGAATTATCTTGATCATTGAATGGGACTTTTTGCCTTTTTAAGAATTATCTTCAACACTTACAGTACTGTGCCCTTCATCCTGTATTTTACTTCTCCTTCTAAACATGTCCTTTTCTCTCCAGGATTCAGATACTTCTTGCACTGGAAGACCAAGTCTAATTTTGCAATGGTCTTTCTGAGGTCATCATGAAGAAGTAGCGGCCACAAGAAACTTCTATCATTGCATATAGTGAAAAGTCCTATGCCAAGGTGACTCTTTGCTCTTGAGAAAAGGGACAGAGAGTGCCTTCCCTTGAAACTCTCTGGCTCAGCGCATAGGAGCCAACATGTCACTAATTCTTCCAACGACAGAGGTTAACAGAAAATCTCAGAATTAACATAGACAACAAATTGATGAGACACACTATGGAATGTATGTGCTGAGCAATAAGAAAGAGCAGGAAGCTGGGTTACCTTGGCCATGGTCAGTGTCTTGCTGCTTGTCTGAAGGACCACGGATGCCATCTGTGCCCCAAATCCCTTTGGTTTAATGTTGACAGAATGAAACTGCCTTCCCACCCTCCCGCCTCCCTTCCCCTCCCTCCTCCTTCTACCTCTTATTTTTTTGGAGTGCCTCATGATTAAACACTGCCTTGCAGTGAACTTGGGCATTTAATAATTGACAATGCATCATGACCCAGCTGTTCTGGAAGATTACACAGGAGAGCTGGACAACAGGGATCCGGGATTAAGCACAAAGAAGCAAGGACCTGCCTTCGCAGAGGGAAGTTTCTTTAAAAAGTAAGTGAAGATCCAGTTTCCATCTGGCTGCCATTCCCTAGGTAGCTGGTGGGACTGGACTGGGCTTGATTTCAATGGGAGACACAGAAAATATTACAGGTCACCATTACTACGAAAGCTCCCATCCCCTTGCGTAGGGCTTTCCATCCCTTTAATGAGCTCTATTACCTGCAGTGTCAGGCCTCATAGACCCATGGGTATGAAAGATCTTCCCTGTGTCACGGGTGGCCAGTTGGCATCATTAGTGAGGATTATTAACGGTCCACACAGGGCGCTGAGATAGTGCACTGGATGGGGTTGGGGGCAAAGCTGCAGATGGGGTAGAGATCTGGAGAGAAATGATTGCCAAGGTCAGCCATTTCTGTTTACCATTTCTACGTCTGTTTATGCTTTGTCTGTTTACCATTTCTCTCCCAATCATCAGGCAGAGGAATGAAAATCTTTATTTTTTTAAAAGGGGTTCTAAAACTTTAAAAAAGTAACTTGACAAATGATGAAGGGGTGGATTGCCTATCTTCTTGCAGCCAATCACCTAAAAACCAGGAAATCTTTCCATGCGCAAAAATTGTACCAATTAATTGGGACGACAAGAGCGAAACACGTTCTGCTGCTGCTTTTGATTCTCCGAATACCCCAGGCCCCGCACTTCCGTCCTGTGTGCCTTTGCAGGTGCTCGTGCTTCTACCTGGAATGTCTTCAGTCTCTTTTTAAGAGCGACCTGCCTCTTATCAAGATCAGTGCTGAAGTCACTCATTCTTGGAAAATGTTTCTGTTCTCTCAGAGCACAGACCTCTCCTCTCTGTCCTTCCACACTGCACGCCTCTCGTGATGCTTTCTATGGCACATGATTGCTGGCTTGATTGTACAGTCCTCAAAGGCCACTCCTTTTCTTTTCTTTTTTCTTTTTTTTGAGAGAGAGAGAGAGGAGCATGAGAGGGGGAGGGGCAGAGAGAGAGGGAGACACAGAATCTGAAGCAGGCTCCAGGCTCCGAGCTGTCAGTCAGCACAGAGATCAACGCAGGGCTCGAACCCATCCAACCACGAAATTATGACCTGAGCCGAAGTCAGAGGCTTAACCGGCTGAGCCACGCAGGTGCCCCACAAAGGCCACTCCTTTATTGGAGAGCAGTGGCTCTCAATTCTGATGGAGCATCAGAACAACCTTGGAAATGGAAAGATATCAGGTTCCTGGGCCCCATCCTGAGATTGCACAGTAGGGCTGAGGTCCATGAACCTCCAAGTTTAGAAAGCTCTTCATATATACCCAGGGATGGGCTTCTGGTTTCTGGTTCCACATGTAAGGAGCTTGGAAGTTATCATGTCAACCTTAAAACGAACAAAAGGCCGAACAGACTGGAAAGTCTACAGCCGGGGAATGAATGTACCGTAAAGTAATACCCGTTTGATTCATTTTGGGGCTTAGGTTTAATGGACCCCTTTGCATTCTGCCCTGGCCCTCCCCCACTTCTTCCAGATTTGCCACCAACCAAGTCGCAGTTTTCCTCTTCTGTATTTGTGCAGTCAGTCTGGGGAATCAAAGGCAGGTTCCCCTCGGACTGAATGAGTCCAGATTGTAGGCAGATGAGTCTCTCCGGATCTTGCTTCCTGCTCTTCTAGGACTGATGTAACAGCACATTTGACACGCATGCACTTACGCCCAGGCGTGATTCCCCGTTTCACCCAAAGGACCCTTTATTCACTGTGGCAAGAGCTCCCTCTCCTTTGGGAGAAGGGAGGAGGAATTTTGTGGTCACTTTTCATGTTTCTTCTTCTCTTTCTCTTACAGCTTTTGGCCTGACGCTGGGTGGCGCTGTCTCCTCATACTTTTCCTCTTCCGCCCCGAGCTCCAGTCCTCCGGAGCGGGAGCCGGTGGTGGCTCCTCCCTGTGGGATGGCTTTTTTTTTTCTTCTTCTTCTTCTTCTCTTGGCCTCCTCCCTCCTCACTAATCTATAGAATGCCCTGTGTCAGCCTTTTGGAATTCAGGGCTCAGAACGAATTCTGGGAGCACACAGCTGCTCCCTCGAGGACCGCCTGCAGGATTATTTCCTGTAGCACATTTTTTTGTGGCCAGTTCCAGTTTCAGTGACTCAATAGATCCTCAAATACTTCCCAGGGGAAATACAACCCCACAGTATCAGAAAATAGAGTTCGCCAATGTTTCCTGATGAGTTTTGCGCACATTCTTCTTTACTGAATCGTATCCCCGTTCCTTTTTCCACCCCAGAACAGTGAACAATTCTTTTCCCCCCCGCTCTGTGCTTACACCCTTCAAATACTTGCAGACACTTCTCATATCCAGCTTGAGTCACTGTTTGGCACCGTCTGAGGTCTTTGGTTTTTATTGCCTCTGCTCAGGAACCGCACCCCCTCTGCCTTCAGAGCCTGAAATGTGCCTTCTCCAAGGAAAAGGGGATGGGAGTGGCACAAGCTTGAGGTTATGTGAGGAGGCCCAGAGGTAGATTGAGTGAAGCCAGAGACACTTTGGCTTTGAGGGTCTCTCGCTTACTCGGGCCCCTTCCAAGACCGTTACACACTTGTCATTTTGTACGATTTTTCTTAAAGAGAGCCTCCAAAGTTCCATTATTTTAGGCCTCCCCAAAGCCTGAATCTACCCCTTAGGAGGCTGGCTTTTTGCACGGCTGGGCTGGCTGCTATCTGTGATCCATCTCGACACCCTCCCTCCCCGAGGACCCTGTGCCATGATGTCTAATTTCCCCTTTTTGATGGAACATGAGTTGCTCTGCCTGGCAGCCCACTCACTTCCTTTCATTATAATTTAGGCATGTTAATATATTTTTCTTCTTCTCTTTCCTCTCTCAGAACAGAAAAAAGTCATTGCTAGTCAATGCAACATGACTATAATTAGGTTGGGCTCAGAAGCTATGACTCAGGGCAGACACAAAGATTCCATATCCCAAAACAGTACTTAACTTCGGTATGTTGGACTGTTACCATGTCAGGACGATCCCCATGGGGGTGTATATGTGATTCAGCATTTGTGACATCACAAAGCCAAGGGTTGGGACTAACCTATCCTCGCTGAGGTCCTCAGTCCCCGTTCCCTGCACTGTACACAACCATATTAAGTATACACAAAGGGAAACAATGGTTTGGGGGACACCCCCACAAACTCTGTAAACAGGAATCCAACTTACTCCTTTGTGAATACACCGTCCATTAGAAATGATTAAAACAATGGATAAGAACGCCGAGCCAGAGAAAGCTGCATAGCATATCGCTTGCCTGAGGCAAAGCCCAGTGGCAAATCCCATTTTGTCTGCCCCCCCTACCCCCCATTATCGATAGTGGCATCTTCTCCCAAGATAGGTTCCTCTGCCCTCCTTGGTAGTAGTATCTCTGTCCTTTGCCCAGGAGTCAGGTATCTGAGCCAGGCCCCATTAACTACTCCCTTGCTGTTACTCAGCAGACAAAAAGGTAGAGTGGAATGTAAAGTGTTTCTGGCTCCGATCTACCTGCGCTCCTCCCCCCCCCCGCCCCCCCCCTTCTTTGTTCCTGCATGCTCTACTGTGTGCCTCCTCTCAGGCAGCTCATAACATGCTCGCCTGACTTTCAGTTGCTGGAGACAGGAGCAGCTAGCTGTGTTTTATTCATTGTTGATCCACAGAGCCCAGCACTTTCTAACATCCAGGAATGAATGAATGAGGTTTGTAATGGAAACCAGGCTCAGAATACAATGAGGAAGCCTATGCGGGAAGAGGAGATGTGAATAAAGGAAAGTGTCCCAAAGAGTCTTCTGTTGTTAAGGGACACTGGGATCCTCCTGATTCCCATACAGAAGAACAGTGAGAAGGTAGAAGGTCCACAGGCCCACAGGCACACCCTGTGACTTTCTACACGGATACACCCATAGTTACATCGATCAGATCCTCTGCCAGTACATTTCCTCCCACCTGTGGAAACATTCCTGCTTTTTGATGAGCAAAGCCCAGAAAACAGCAATGATCTCATGAACGAGTATTATCTTTAGTCCACAGATACCAGGGGACAGATTGCTTAAAAGCCAGTGACGGACTGGAAATGCCCTGTCCTTTCCCAAGCTCCGTGATTCCCTAGTGATTGGGACCCATTTGGACGACGTATCTTGCACCATCTGAGACTTCACAGCTCCGCGTCTTTGGTTCACCGGCTCACGTTTGGCTCAGTCGCTGATGAAACAAGGAAGGGCTTCGCACAGGACATTTGATCTGCCTCCCAGCCCAGAAGGGAAGAGTAATGCCACCAAGATGCGCATGCTGAGTGTCCAAAATATTAACCTATGTAACTAAACTGCAAGTGTTTAGTGTCCACATGGCCCCCGAACGGGTGCGGGTGGGATAAAAACGACTCCTTTCTTTCTAACATGGGTGCCCAGCTCAGTTCTGGGAACACTTCTACCTATGTTCAGTGGGAAGGGCCCAAGAAAAGCATTTTGGGGCCTCTCGTCTTTGTGGCCTTTCCCTTTCCGCTGTTGGTGGAATTGTTAGAGGGCTTTTGCTAATGCAGTCATTTCCAGGAGAGGAAGCGGCCTTTCTTCCATGCCCTGAGCAGCTGGAGTGAATCAGACGGGCAGCCGCATCTGCACATCCTGTGGAGCAATCGCTCGCGCGGGCGACCGAGCCCTGGCGCTGCTGGGGGCTGGGGGCTCAGGGGGGCCGCGGGCGCAGCGGGGCGGCCTCCCCGGGGTGCTCAGGGCTCGATCCGGGCCGCCGCATCTGCACCCCGCGCGCGCCCCCCCCCCGTCCCTCCTTTCCCTGCTCTCCCTCCCTCCCCCCTGCAGCCGCGGTGTCCGAGCGCGGCCGAGTCCCCGCCGGGCCCCACCCCCGCCCCCCTCCCTGGACGAGTAACACCCCAGCCTCCGCTTTACTACGGCTGGGCGGTCGCCCGGCGGCGGGCGCGCGTTGCCATGGCGACGCGCCGGGGCCTGTTTTGAACTGTGCGGCGAGACCCCGCCCCGGCGGCGGAGCGCGGGGCCGGGAGCGCGTGGGGCGGGGCCCGGCGCCCCTCTTCCGCTCCGGGCTGCGGCGTCGGCCGAGCGCGGCGTCCCGGGCCCTCCCGAGGCCGGGGCGGGCGGGCGGGGGGCCGGGCCTGACGGTCAGGGGCTTCGGGCTGCGAGGAGCCCAGAGTCCGGCGCCTCCCAGCCCCCGCCGTCCCCTAAAGGTGCAGGTGCCCGGCTGCCGTTCTAAAGCAGCACTGTGTCCGCCTCGCTCCGCGGGCGCGCGAGGGGAGCTTGGAGACCGCGACGCCTCAGCCGCCCTGGGTTCCCGTCGCCGCTCCACCGCGCCTGCCCTCGCGACTTTGGCCAAGTTACATAACCTACCTGAGTGGTTCCCAAGTAGCTCAGGAGAGCCGCGCTGTGAAGCCCCAGAGGCCGGGCGGAGGTGTGGAGGGAGGGGAAGGGAACCGACCGCCTGCGGACGCCTGGCTCGGCTCCGCACAGACACCCTCCTTTACCCTAACAGGTCTAGAGGGAGCGTTTGACTTGCTCCAGGCCGCAACGCTGCCATCAGTACTCAAAGCCTCTTGCTTCATCCCCAGGCTACCCCTCTGTGAAGGGGAGGCGCACACACTTGAATAAAACACACGGATTCCACGACAGATTATGGAAGCTCACACAGAAGGATGCGATCGATGGACTGTGTTATACTTCAGAGATACGCTGATACCCTCTGCCATATTCCCTCTGTCTCCTAAATCAAGAATCAATAAAATTGACCATGCCTGGCTTTTTCTATTTTGTTCTTACCCATTTCTGTGGGTTTTCCTATTTAGGATCTATTCATCTTGGGTTGCTATCCTTTCTTTTGAGAGCCCTAATACCCAGCCACTGAAGGGCACTCCATTCTGCTCTCTGTGCGTGCAAGCGGGTGTGGGTTTCATTTGGCGAACTGGAAGCTTCATTGTTCTCTCCCGAGAAAGGCAAGGAGTATGAGAATGAACCACATTTGCTTTCTTAGTAACCCTCTGGGCTGAAAGTTGGCAGTTCCCAGCTATCTCAGATGGGAGGGAAGACATTTCCAGATGTGAGTTCTCCTAAACGAGCCAAGACATCGTTTGCTGACTGTGAGGGTCTTTCTGGATCTGGAAGGATCCCCGCGGATTCTCCCAGGTTCCCTGAGACTAGAAAGAGCCCAACTAAGGTTGTGCTCCCCTTAGTTCCAGAAGATTCCAGGTCAGAGCTCACTACCAGCAGGACCATGGGGATGCCTCACCTTTCTCTGGCAGAGAACTTACTATCTGCTCTTTCAGTTCAGTTCTGTGTTGCCTCCGCTACGAGGAGCTGGATTTTGGCAGTGGGAATCACACAGATGGGAGGGGGTAAAGGAGAACTAGAGGGTTCTAAGCAGTCCTGGGAGCAGCGAGGAAAAGTAAGATGAAGAGGCAGAAAAGGAGGGAAGGGAAGTGTAGTGGAAGAAGAGGAAAAAAACAAAGGCCCAGGTATGGACACCGCCAGGTTTATCAATGAAAATGGGACTGGTGTAACACATTTCGATTCTGTTTCGTACAACCCTACGGTGTGTTCTCAAGCTCCTTACCGTGAGCATGTGAAACAAGGCAGTGAATTTTTATAAGCTGTATTACAAATCCACCATGAAGGGTATGATGCAGGAGAGAGTCATGAGATTTCAAAAGTCTTGTTGTGACGAGGACGGGGGGGGGTGGGGGGGGTTGTATGGAATTGTTGAATGACTGTACGTTAACGAACTGGGTTTAAATAAAAGTGAAAAAAAAAGCTGGTACCTACCTTCTGGGTGAGGCAAACATTTTGAGTCAGTGGCGAGGGTTTGCTCATTCACTTTGACGCTCTGAGGCAAAGGTGTTTCAGCTTCTCTTCTGCTCAGTTGCTCGGAATGAGTTTCTGGTGTGAAGATGAATCAGGTCCCCTCTTGCCAGCAGAGGGGGGAGGTGGTGTGAGGTGGGCCAGAAGAGATGGGAAGGATATCCTGCGGCCCAGGGTGGGCGGGGCTGGCTGACACAAGAGGTTTTCTCTGTGACATCACAGTGGCAGGTAGGGACCTCTCTGCTGCCCACCCCCCGCCTCCTTGCCACCCCCAGAAGGATGGGGGCCACTCTGGGGTACCTACCAGGGGCCTGGATGTCTTCTGAGTCTTCCAAACCAGAGCTCTGTTCCTGGACAGAAGAACCCCCCCCCCCCCCCCCCCCCCCCCCCCCCCCCCCGCCCCGGCTCCCTCCACCCCTTCCCTGCCCGGGATCCTTGTAAACTAGCAGAGTCTGAAGGTCTGGGATAACTCCCACATGTTGCTGACCACACTGAGTCGTGAGGCTCTAGACCAGTGCTGTCAAAGGGAAATACAATATGAGCCATACATGTAATTTAAAATTTTCCAGTAGCCACATTTTAAAAAGTAAAATGGACACACATGTTGCAAGGCAACAATGATACCTTACTGGCTGGTATCATCGGAGTAAAATGTAGTCCTCCTCCGAATAGTAAAGTTGGGTTCGATGGAAAAATGGCTCACACCGCCTAAAATGAAATAAAATCAGAAATTCAGCTCCACGGGTGCCTAGGTGGCTCAGTCAGTTAAGCGTCTGACCCTTGATTTTGGCTCCGGTCATGATCTCACGGTTTGTCGGTTGGAGCCCGGCATCAGCCTGCTTTGGATTCTGTCCGTCTCTCTGGCCCTCCCCTGCTTGCTCGCTTATCTCTCTCTCAAAATAAAAACAAACTTTAAAAAACCTTGTTAAAAACAAAAGAAATTCAATTCCTTAGGTGCATTGGTCACCGAAGGGTTCGATAACCACATGTGACTAGTAGCTACTGTATTGGATAACACCGCTCTAGACCATTCCCAGAAAAGGCAATAACGTGCAGAAATTACCATTCCAGTATCTGGAAAGCTAGCTGGTGTTCATTAATATAATTTGAAGAGTATATAATGAGGATCTGGGAGCTATTAACACTGAGACATAACTGCGGCTTAAAGAGCGGGGTGGTGTCTTTCCCATTATTCCAGCTAAGAGTCTGGATGGGGGCTTTCTGTCCTGAGACAGGTCACCCTCCGTCCACCCCTGAGCTTTGCCTGCCTGCCCCTCACCGGGATCCCCTCCTCTTCTTTGCCACCTCACCCAAATCCTGTACACAACCTTCAGGACGCACGATTCCAGTCTCTATTCAGCCCAAAGCCTTCTCTTGTAATTCCAGTCGTCTGTCTCTCCCTTTCCTCTGAGCCTGCAAAGCATGTATGGTCTGGCTGTACAATGGGGAGCTTCATATTAGCTAAAATACCTAAGTAAATGCCTAAGAGAGGACGCCAGATCCAAATTATCTGTCGATAATTTGAACAAAAGGAATTAACATGCCTTGTTCTTGGCATGTTTCAACTTGATCAAGATGTCAGTTCTCTCTAAGTTCATTTACAAATTTAACATAATCCTAACAAATACCAAGGAGCATTTAAAAAAAAATTTTTTTTAATTTTTTTAAATGTTTTTATTCATTTCTAGGAGAGAGAGAAAGAGACAGTGTGAGCAAGGAGGGTCAGAGGGAGAGAGGGAGTCACAGACTGAAACAGGCTCCAGGCTCTGAGCTGGCAGTCAGCACAGAGCCCGACGCGGGGCTCGAACCCACGAACCGTGAGATCATGAACCAGGTGCCCCTGGTTCTCATTTGTTGACTTGAAATGGATTGAATAAGATCAGATTGTTCTAGTATCTGAAGCTGTTGTGTGGAGGTCTGGGGAAAAATCTCTTCAAAGTCAAGAAGAGTAGTCGAGGCAGGAACATTTCCAAAATCTTCCCTTTTGAATCTGGTGAAGGTGGTATAAACAGATCTGGGTGCAGTGTTTAGCCGAAAAAGTGGTTGCGGGAGGCTCAACATGCAACCCCCCCCCCCCAACCCGAAACAATATTTGCATCCTGATCTCTAGAGCCTGTGAATGTTAACTTACATACACACACACACACACACACACACACACACACACAGAGAAGAGAAGAGAGAAGAGAAGAGAAGAGAAGAGAAGAGAAGAGAAGAGAAGAGAAGAGAAGAGAAGAGAAGAGAAGAGAAGAGGACTTTGTAGATATAATGAAGATAGGGTCCTTGAGATGGGGAGATTATCCTGGATATCAAGGTGGACCCTAAATGTAGTGACGTGTGTCCTTATAAGAGAGAGACATAGGGAGACCGGGCACACACAGAAGGAGACAAGGCAATATGGCCGTGGAAGCAGAGGCCAGACTGATGTGGCCACAAGCCAAGGAATATGGCACAACCAGGAACGCGAAGAGGCAAGGAAGGGTGCTCTCCTGAGCCCCTAGAGGGGATGCGACCCTACTGACACCTTGCTTTTGGCTTAGTGGAATAGCTCTCAGACTTTTGGCCTCCAGAAGTCTGAGACAGTAAATTTCTGCTGTTTTGAGCCATCGGGTTTGTGGTCATTCGTTACAGCAGCCTTAGAAAACTAATGCAGTGGCGGAAATGGAAATCGCTTCAACCTTCCTCCTCACCTTCAGCTCATACACAGACTTGCAGGAAGGCAAGTCTACTCTGCGCCTCACTGCTTTTAATTTATCACAGAAAAATGGAATATGCAGGGATTCTGTGAGTAAAGAAGCAAAGGTCCTCAAAATTAGCCTCATCGTGTAAGCCCCTTGTCTCTCCCATACATAAAAGGTAGGTGGTTTTCAGCCTTGCCTTCTTCCCCGATCCGTTCAGACATCACAGGCACAGCGTGACCCAAATGGGCTATACGAATAATTCTACCTCTTGCCTTTTCCTTTCTTAAACCATTGTTTGGTTGAGAAAGGATCCAATTCAGAGTTTTTTAAGGAAAAAATCCGATTGCCTATACTGATTAGTCATCCTCTCCTTAATTAAGTTCAATATACTCAAACTCCTCATGAATAGTAATAATAAGATAATGATATCACATTATTAATAACATAACATCATATAATGTGATGTAATACAATACTGGCTGGCTAGTATTCATTGACTCCTTGCAATGTACTATGCTATGGGCGGTTTTGTTCACGGCTTCCTTTAGTCCCCATAATGCAGTCAGGTGGACTTAGTAATATTATTTCATCCATGAGCAACCCGAGGATATGACAATACAGGTCATGACCCTTGACCTTCTGGTAAGTGACATCAGGACTGTAGTTCTCAGGGGGTCTTTGTGCAAGCCAAAGCACCACGGCTTGAACACACATGTTACCCAACTTACTAGGATGACTAACAAACATGGAGGAAGCTCAGAGAAGGTGGCTATCCATGGAGGCAAACTGAGAGTGGACAGGGCTTGCAGGGAGGGATTCCCAGGGAGTTTGGAGTCTGAGTCACTGGTGATTCCAACATAACTGCTAGTGTCGGGTGGTGAGTACTCAAGCGAGTCTGCTCAAGGTTCCAACCATCTCTGGCACCCTGTGCCTTTGAGAGAGTCCAGGGCATGAGTTTTCTCAGATGTGGGTCATTTTCAGCTTGGCTTTGAAGAGTCCAAAGCACCTGCATTCTCTACTGGGTAAAGGGTAGAATTTTTAACATTTGGATGCGATGCTACTCACATAGCAAATAACAATTTAAAAACGCGTGGATTGCATTCTTGCTTATACTTTGGTTTCAAAGCCGATTATAATATTCCGGCTTCTCCTCTTCATGCACGTAGTGGCTGGTACCGTGGAAAGATGATGGGGTAGATTGTTAAGTGGAATGGGGTTGCAGGATTAGTGCCAAAATTCTTAGGTAAGTCGCTGAAACTGGGCAAATCCATTTCTTCATCTTTAAAATGGGGTTAATAAAACCCTTCCTAATTACTTCATAAGGGTGTCATAAAGCTGAAATGGAACACTATAAGCTTTGGATTTAGACAGATCTTGGTTCAAATCTACTTTTTCCTTACAAGCTTGCGTGAGTGTGGGCAGGGTCATTCAAAGCTCTCTAGTCCTCAGTTTCTGTATCCAGAGAGTAGAGCTAAAAATAGCTATTTCATAGGGTCTTAGAAGAAATTAAATGAGGTAGTAAATACAAAGCATTTAACAGTGCCAGGCACATAGGAACCGTGTAATTAATGGAAGCTGTTATTATTAATAGTCCTAATTGACATAAAAAGCATTTAAAGGATAAAAGGAAGTGTGCAGTGTATTAGCTATAGTAGTAGTAAATGCAAGGCTATGAAATCAAAGCATGCCTTTGAAACTATGCAAGTGCATTTTTATTTACTAAGGATGGCGAGCAAGGCAAATATGCTTGTTCACAGCAATTAGCTTTAGGTGTAGAAATATGACCAGACCCTAATGATGTTCCCGGGGACAACGTCCACCTATGTTTAGATTTCATATACTCCCATTCACGCTGGCATTTTGTGAAACATTTTATACCATGTGTTACTTGATATGCATCTTCTACTTCCTCTTAAGACTGTAAATTCCTTGAGAATAAAGACAGCATTTACTCTGTGGCCATAAAGCCCTGCAGGGCTCGGTGAAGACTGCGTGGGTGTTCCATACATTAGGTACTAATTGGTGCCGGAGTGCAGCAGGGATTAGTATTAACTTTTCTACCCAGTGTGATTCCGGGCAGTTGTGTGTAGTGTGTGCGGGGAGTCAGCAGGGAGACGTTAATGATTTGCTAGGTATTTAGAGCCTCGTATGCAGGAAAGCTCACATGCTTCTCTTCCTTGGGGCTCATATCCACAGTGGCGTAAATAAATTAAATTCCAAAGCAAAGCAAAAAGCAGTGGGTGGTGCTTCTTTCTTTCTTTTTTGAAGTACTGCCTTTCATTAATTGAGATGAAAGTCTGTGTACGGTCGGACACTCCCTAGCCGTGGGAGCTTGACTATGTCATTCGGTCACAGTGAGCTTCAGTTTTCTTGTTCTTAAACCAGGGGTGGTAGTATCAGTTCTATCTACTTCATGGGGTTGTTATAGCATCCGATGAGGTACCGTACATCAAAGCTAGGCACACTGTAAAGCCTGATACACGGGCTTTAGCACACACAGGTACTATTATGATGTCACTCACCTGGGGCATGCAGCCTTATTGGTGGCTTCTTGCCTAGAGGTGACAGCTACGCTCAACGCATCATGGGCTGCACTGACTTTTGGGAGGCACTGGTGTACAGGGCCCTTTAGCGGATGTGTCCCCTCAGTGGCCCTGGTTCACAAACTGGGCTCTCAAACAACACAGACCCAAACCCGGCTCTCCGGAAGCAGCAGGAGACGAGCTCAGATATGTTCCCTTCACTCCAACATGTGTGTCTGCACTGACTAGTGACTGTTTTGTCCAGGGCCTGTGTGGCCGCTGGCAGGCATCTGGGCAGCAACTGGCTGGGTTTGGGATGCTGTTGAGAACCCAGAACAGAATTTCCATGTGGGAGGGTAACTAGTCGCCGGCTGTTCTGGCTTCCTAGGACTTTCGGGGTCTTCTGCAAATATTTCTGCCCTGAGACTTCCCCTTTTCCATTCCACATTTTGCCAGATTTCCCCTTCCCAATTCTTTGCTTTATGATTTTTTTAATTTTTTAAAATGTTTATTTTTGGAAGAGGAACAGAGTGCGAGCAAGGGAGGGGCAGAGAGAGAGGGAGACACAGAATCCAAAGCAGGCTCCAGGCTCCGAGCTGTCAGCACAGAGCCCAACGCGGGGCTTGAAGTCACTGACTCCGAGATCATGATCTGAGCTGAAGTTGAACACTAAACCGACTGAGCCACCCAGACGCCCCAATGATTCTTTGCTTTAACTCGTGGTGTTAACTCATGACCCACTTTACACCTGGCCCGTGGAGTCTGAACCCTGAGCTGGCCTCTGATAACATCAGCCAATGACGTCCCCTAGGCCTCCTGTCTGTGCCTCCTCAGCCCCTCAGAAGAGACACTCTGACTTGCCACCATCATCTCATTTTCTGAGGATATTTCCAGAAGAGAGGGGGCAATCTGAGATTGTTTTTGCTCTTCTCTTTGGGGATCATCAGACACGGAGTAAGAGGAAAAGTCTAAGGGCTTCACTCCTTGCATTTCTCATCAGTCCAATTCCTTTTTACAAGCATGTCAAGAACCCTCATGGACAGACAGATTCCCCTCCTGCTGCTCTTCCCATTCCATTGCCTCACATGGAGGAGGTGCCCAGGGCAATGACAAGCTCTTTTGGACTTTAACTATAGAATCACTGAACTTCAGTTAGAAGGGGCCTTGGTGGGCATCTGGGTGACTCAGTAAGTTTAAGTGTCGGACTCTCGATTTCTGCTCAGGTCATGCATGATCTCATGGTTTGTGAATTCGAGCCCCGCACTGGACTCTGTGTTGACAGTATAGAGCCTGCTTGGGATTCTCTTTCCCCCCCTCTCTCTGCCCCTTCCCCACTCACGCTTTCTCTCAAAATAAACTTAAAAAAGAAGGGGCTTTGGAAACACAGTGTCCTAAAGGTTTCGTGTGGACACACATGGACCCTGAGGCTCAAAGAGGTGAAGTGACTGGGGTAAAGCCCCAGAACCAAGCAGGGGAAGAGGTGACCCCAGCCAAGGGTTCTCTGTTCTCCCACACTGTGTAGGACTGAAGTTCTTCTTTGCAACGATCAGCACATCGTAAACCAAAAGGAACTTGAGAGAAATTTCGCTCTCGGCCTCTGATGGAGGCCGCATCCGCCTGGTACCCAGACCACACGAGAATCTCTTTACTTCTTTTTCCTAAATGATTTTTCCTTTCTGAGGCCTCTCTCCCTCTCTCATGTCTCTTTTTTTTTTTTTCCCTCTGAATCCCTCCTTCCCTGTACACTGTAATTCAAATGACTATTTTAGCCCCTAGCCTGGCGATGTATTTTCTTTAAAAAAGAAAGAAAGTGATGCAAAACAAAGCAGTGCTCCCACACCGAAGAGTGACGGTGTCCCTGAATGCTGTTTTCCCCTGGCACACAGGGACACCGGGCCTGGTCCCTGCCCATCCCTTCCGCCCTTCCCTCCCATTTATTTGGAACTTAGATTCTTTCACCAAGTTTTCTAGGCCCCAAAGAACACCCTGTTCAGAGAGCGCAGCCACTCCTCCGCCCCGCTGCCACATGCTGTGGAATTCCAAGTCAAACAGAACTTTCCTGCCTTTTCCATTCAGCACAACATTCCCGGGCTTGGTTCCTCTCTGCCGGTTGGAGCTCACAGACAGGAAAGCAGAGCAGGCCTGCGAAGGAGCGTGCTCAATCACCACAATGGAAATGATGGAAAAGTAGATAAAAAGCGTAGTCCTCGTAGCTACAAATCATTAATGGGATGAGTATCTCAAAAAGTCTTGTATATGTAGGTTTAAAAATGACGTGCTTGGAAATACCTTAGAACCTACACAAGTCATCCAGGAGCTAAGGGGCTGCGTCCCCTCTTTCTGGTGACCAGTATTTTAGACCCAGATCAGGACTCCTTTGAAAGTGAAAGACGTGTTACTAACAAGCATGCCAGTGGGCCTCTAGCTTGAACCTAAACATCTTTGCTAAGACTAGGCAGTGCGTCTGTCTCTGGCCAGCTCGGAGCATGAGCTGAAATTAGCTTCTTTGCCTTTACGTAAATTCTTCCCCTGGGTCCATCGGGCAAATTCTCATCTCTCTTCCCAGGAGAACCGATCAGGTATGTGAGGATAGCTCTCCTGTTTTCTCAGTCTGTTCTGCTCGGGGTTAAGGATGCCCTGGTCCTTCAGCAATCCCTTCTTTGGGGTAGTATCCTGTTCTTTCACCGTCCCGTCTGTTCTGAATGAGCTCTACACGGTCTGTATCTGGAAGTGTCTGCCCAGAGCTCCGCGTGGCCCTCCTGCAGCCTTTTCCTCTGAGCCGTCAGCACAGAGCCCAGTGTGGGGCTTGAACTCGCAAACTGTGAGATCATAACCTGAGCTGAAGGCACTTAAACCGACTGAGCCACCCAGGTGCCCAGGCTTCAAATTCTGTTTTTGCACCACTTATAAGATCTTCAGATTTGAGCACGTGACTTAATCTGCTGCCTCAGTTTACTCATCTGGAAAATGTAAAATTCAAACTGTCATCCTCAGGATTGAGGTGAGGGTGTTGTTATTCGCCTGGGGGTGACTGCTCTCCTGCCCTCCTTCGTTTTCTCGATGCGGCTGGTCATTCTGGCAGAGGATTTCTGCAGCAGCAGAAACTGCATGTCACCTGGGTGCTTCAGGCTGAAAACTTACCTTCTGGCCTCTAGATTGTCGGTGTCCCTGTGGGAGGATCATAACACCCAAAGCCTGTCATTAATCCCTTTCAGGCTCCCGGGACCTTTCATCCTAAAGGATTCCAAGGCCCTTGAATGAAGGAAGCAAAAACACTCATTAAAACATTACCTTTTGTATGGCAGGTACCACAAGTCATTCTGATACAGTACTTTCTAAAACTGCTCCTTGTCTGACATTTTGGTTTTCGGGGGCGAGTTTATTCCAAATACTCTCTAAATCTCAGAAGTTAGCCCTGAGCGCCTCACTCTTTCTATCCCTCTGGCAAACCGGGGAAAGTCTCCGGGGCACTCCCTCCAGCTCAGTGTCCAAGGGGGTGGGGGAGGGGAGGGGAAGGCGCGGGCAAAAGAGGCGCAAGACATTACCAGGGGATTCTTGCAAATAACATCGCACAGAGCAAAGGGAACGGGACCTTTCATCTTAAGATCTCAAAGCTATTTATACTTGACATATCTGATATCTGCCGCCTGGCATAATGGTACTTAATTTATAGAGAGAGTAGTTCGACTTGCCCAAGGTTGGAGTTTCACCTCTTGGGTGGAAACAAATGACAACGATATATTGGTCTGTGAGACCTGACCCACTGCTTCTGATTTTTAATGAACTCTGCGGGGTTCGTCAATCGATGTGCTGGAGGTCTGCTCTTAGAGCCGGTCCCGGGCCGCGTGGTCCGCCTGGCTGCCTGCACAGGAGTGACCGGGCAGTGGGTGACGTGGGGGTTGTCAAATGCACAACCGAGAAGGACCGAAGGCTGGCTCTCAGTCTAGTTCAGTCGCACTGCAAATGCTTCATGTTCTGGTGAAAGAAAGAGATGGCGAAGTTGTTTCTGAGGCCCAAGTGAGCACTCTCAGCGAGGTGGTTAGCCACCTAGAGATGATAACCTGGACCTATCTGGGCGGATCTTATCAAAGCACAAGCTTTTAAAGACAAGTGTTTCCATTTGCAGCAGCAGCAGATGTCTGGGTTTTCCTCTTGCCCTCCGCCCCACACGTGGCTGGCTAGGATGGAGGTAGCATTTGATGAAGCAGGCTGTGGTCTTGTACTGTTTCTGACCTGGCACATTCTTAGCTCTAGTTTCTGCTTCCTTTAGGGAGAATGGAGAGAGAGAACTGAATAAACATTCAGTGAATGCTAATGATGAATCAGAAACATAACATACATGATTTCACTTTTTTCCCCTAGGTTGTAATGTTACCTCAAAGACTTGTGTGCGTGCATGCGCGTGTGTGTGTGTGTGTGTGTGTGTTTGAAAATCCAAGTTAAGGAATGTCATGGGCCATCTGTACTTTAGACCAGAGGTAGGGCCTCTTGTATTTCTTTACTCACAGGAGATGAAGATGCTGAAGTGTTGTCAGATTCTTCTTTTTTCCTTCCAAGATTTTGTTTAAATTCAAGTTAGTTAACATAGAGTGTAACATTGATTTCAGGAGTAGACTTCAGTGATTTATCACTTACGTATAATACTCACTGCTCATCACAAGTGTCCATCCCCCATTTAGCCCATCCCGTCCCCACTCATGTCCCCTCCTGCAACCCTCAGTTTGTTCTCTTTAAAAATCCCTTATGGTTTGTCTCCCTCTCTGTTTTTATCTTACTGTATTTTTCCTTCCCTTTCCTCATGTTCATCTGTTTTGTTTCTTAAGTTCCACACATGAATGAAATCATATGGGTTTTATCTTAGCATAATACGCTCTAGCTCCATCCACATGGTTACAAATGGCAAGATTTCAGTCTTTTGGATGGCTGAGTAATATTCCATTGTATATATGTATATGCCATTTCTTCTTTATTTCTTCATCAGTCGATGAACATTTGGGCCCTTTCCATAGTTCGGCTGTTGATAGTGTGTTGGATTCTAATCCTAGTAGACTTCCACATTTGGGCGCTCTTTGAGAGTGCCAGTCCTCACTTGCAGGCTTGTGAAATGATAGATTCATACAAATTCGTGGACTCTCATATTCGATGACAGCATCAGTTTGGATTTGTGCTGGTGACTATAGGAACACTTTCGTATCTTTAGCATAACTAATTGAGACAGCCTTCTCAACTCATCACTAACCGTGTGTCCGAGATGCATAGCTGTTAGACTAGGAGACTATGACCCAGGTACCTCTACAACCCTGCAGAACAACTGTCTTGGAGAAAATAAACTGCCTGGAGACCCCGCTGGGCATAATGACGGTAATAGCATAATGAGCATTTGTAGGATCAGCTTGATTTTGGTTCTTATTGCTTTAGTTTGGCTTTTTCTCAGAAGAGTTATTGCTTGCTGACCATAATAGCTTAGAGCTTAATTTCATTAACGTCTTTTTGAAGTAGACGACATGCGTTGTGGCTCAGAGATCCCAGGAACAGGATAAAGATGTGGCTTCTGAGGTTTGACCCTGACTGTTTCCTGTGGGTGGGCAGATGGCTCGTTCCACATGATGAGTTGCTGGAAAAAACTGATATGAATAATTGCCATTTGCTTTGCATATATAAATACTTAAGCCTATGTTTAATAATACACTTGATGCAAATATCCTATAAACATATTAACTGCTAAATCAGCCTTTCAGATAAGTTCAATGGACTTGCCATCCCACGAACAGTTTTTATCAGCCAGCCCTCTCTCCAGGCTATAAAGCCTGTATCACAGAGACAGTAAAACTGATTAAGAACAATTAACATTCTTTCCTATTGACTTTTCTTAAGCTTCTCCTGGTAATAGGTATGGAGAACGATGACATATGAAACTCAGTCATTTACAAGTGTTTGCTGGGCATCTTCATCATAAAGCTAAGTGTAGATACCTGATCCAGAAGGGGTGGGAAATATGATCCCTGCCCTCAAACACTGATAATCAAGTCAGGGAGCTAAAAATAACCCTTAAGAAGTAAGTATAAACATTTTTGACAATATGTATAAATTATGTGACTAACTTCTGTCCTGTCGCCTATTTGAAAAGGCCAAAATGGAGACAAAGAAATGAGCTGGGGCTTGAAGTTGTAGAGTTTGTCTTGTTAATAACAATTATTAGTAACAGAGCACGATTAGCATTTACAGTGAGCTTTTTTAAGGATCCCTGCCCTATCTCTCAGAAAGAGGTGGGGGAAGGAATATAATTTGTTGAGAAAATCTGCAAGGTGGGCCAGATGATCCTTGCACCTGAAGTGGGTTTCACTATAGAAGAGGAATGTAGAGTTTAGGAGGCCCAAATCTTTAATAATGGGCAATAAACCTTCTTGCATTTTGTTCCAAAGGGAGACTCTATCTTCCAAGTCTGTTTATTACACGTGTCCTTGAAAAGCTAAATCTGGAACAAAGAATACTCAGTGCCTCCCTCTCTCAAAGAGATACGGGACTTATGAGAGACTCATGGAGAGCCGTCTTCCAATTTGCTTAAGGTTGCCCAGCTGGTAAACATCCAGGCTAGGATTAGAACCCAAGTAGCCAAGATGAATGAAATGATCTCCGTGATTCCCTGTCCAAGACATCAGACTCAAATTCGTCCCAACACCTGAGGACAGCCCTTGTTCTGTTTGGGGGAGTTCTGCTGCTGTTCTGGCTCATATGAGGCAGCCCTCATAAATGATTTGGTGCCTCCTTCGTCCCGTGGGCCAAGCCCCAGGCTTGGGCTCCATTCTTGCGGTGTTTCTTGCCTCGTTCCTCAGGGCTGAAGTGCCTGCCTTGGTTGTCCGCCCAGTCCCTCAGTCTCAGGAGTTGCGTTGCTGTGTCCTGGGCCACTGTTGGCCAGCATCAGGCCTGGATCGTTGTGTCTTCTATTCCACTGTTTGTGGTCCAGGTGTCACACTTGTAGGGGACTGGTCACCCAGACCTTTATCCTGTTACTCCATAGGAGTTGCTCCATCAGCCAAGTTGGACTTCAGATATCTGCTCTTTTTTTTTTTTTAAATGATTTATTTCTAGGAGAGAGAGAGAGAGAGAGAGAGAGTGAGCAGGGGAGGGTCAGAGAGAGAGGGAGTCACAGACTGAAACAGGCTCCAGGCTCTGAGCAGGCAGTCAGCACAGAGCCCGAAGCGGGGCTCGAACCCACGAACCGCGAGATCATGACCCAAGCAAAAGTCGGACGCTCAACCGACTAAGCCACCCAGGCGCCCCTTCAGATATCTACTCTTATAACATCTGCTCCTATGTGCTTGCATGACCCTACTCAGTGTGTTTTATCTTTGGGCTATTGTCCCATTACTTACTTGATTTTATTCCAGTGGGAGAGGGAGGTCGTGATGGGGAGATCGGGGATGAACATCAAAAGCAGAGTGCTGCCGGGGGATGAGTATAGCTGACCAGTCCCAAGGCACCTGTGATTCGAGCCAGGGAGAAGAGTGGCTCAGAAGAGACTGAGTGCCAGGCTGAAGGGTATCGAAAGGACAACGAGCTGAATCATAGAACATCACAAGACTTCATGGTAGTGTGCACAAACTAATAAGAGAGAGCGTGGGCCTTGGAATCAGACAGAACTGGGTTTGAATCCTGGATCTGCTATATACTAGAGCATGACCTTGGAACTTCTGGCTTATGTCTCAGAGTCTCTCATCTATAAAATGGTGGTAATAACATTTATCTCACGAGGCCGTGATGGGGATTGCTAATATTACAGACACAACATCTAACACAGTGACTTCGAGTTTTTAAATGCTCAGTAAATGGTAGCTGTTATGCATTTATCACTATGGAATGTTTGCCCTGGGAATAGACCTTAGAGCACTAAGAACCAAGCCTCTTATTTTAGGCATCAGAAAAAAACAAAGCACAACGTAACCTGTTTGTCCAACCTCCTCAGCCAGTGACAGAATCTTACCCAGTGAACATTTATTTATCAAACGGAAATTGTGTGCAGTCAGACATTCATGAGTTGGCGACTTTGCTGCAAGCAGTCAGGAGCATTTTTGGGAGATGCAGACTATGGGTTAAATGCACGCTTACCTTACAGTGAGGGAACTTTCCTTTTTAGCCACAGACCATCTAGATGTAAACAATAAAGGGCTTCTGTCCAGCTTCCCAGCTCTTGAGCCTCTTCTGTTACTCAAAACTGCCTCACTCTTTGCTGCCACTTAGGGCCACTTCATTTCGTTTATTTCTGCTCGTCTTACCCATTCTTCCTCAGCTTAAACGCCATTTTCTCAAGGAAGTCTTCCCCAATCCCCCCAGCGAGGCGAGGCTGCCTGTCATATGCTTCTGCAATGTCCTGTGCTTCTCCTTGCTGGTGTTCCTTGTGCTCTGATGACATCATCGACACCTATCTTTCCCTCTAGGAAACTCTTGAAGAGCGGCAGGTGGTGTCACCGGCTCCCTGGGACATCCCCAGAGCCGCACAGAGAGTAGATGCTTAATGCACGTTGGTTAAATGATTAAGGCTTGCTAACTGCAATGGCTGTGCCAGAATTTTGGAGTTGCTGCTTAGAATATAAAAAAATGCTCTGAAAATGGGAAGATAATCGTCTCAAAATAAAGAAAAGTTCTTCCCAAGAAAGGCAGTTAGAAAAGTTAAACTGATGTGTACCTGTGTGTGTAACATACCTGCACATACACGAGCACTTTGCAGTGCCCTTATTTTCTCATTTTATCTTGTAGTGACACTTCATCATGCACTTACTTGGCCCGAGGACTAGCATTTGGAAACTGCTATGCGAAAAGTCAGAGTCATTAATTAACTGTAGCAATTGCCATTGCCCCACATTGCGAGGAGGGCAAATTTCAGAGTCCCCAAGGTTTTCATGACAAGTGTACCAAATACACATCCATCTTTCATTTCCTCTTGGTACGGTTTTTATCCCTAGCTGTACTTCTTTCTTTTTTTTTTTTAATGAAAACCACCTCACCATGATGGCTTATTTAGTTCCAAGGCAGTGCGCAGGAGGGGACAGTGGCACACTCAGAAAAAGGCTGTTTCTCTGGGAGGCGTCTTTTAGCCAGAGTGGAACATGTCCCCCCCCCCCCATAGCCGCTGAAATCCTTTCGTGGATTTCTGATGTCTTCAGATTGTCCCAGTCCCACCTGAAGATGGGAACAAGGCAACTGTGCTTAGGAAATAGAGCAACGGTCCCCAGCTGAGAGAGGAGGGCGCTCTCACCAAGCTCTGCGTTCGGGTGGGGATTGGCTGTGCTTGAGGGCGAGGCCACAAGGAGAAAGGGCTGGAGGTGCTGGCGATTCAGTGAGATCACACAACATTTTGGTTTAGAGGACGTGAGCTTCGCAGTCGGAGAGACGTGGGTTTAGAGCTCTGCTCCACGACTTACTGCGTGCCTTTGGGCAAGTTTGGAAACCTTAGTTTCTTCATCTGTAAGACAGGGATAACAGCAATATCTATTGTATAAGGTCGTTAGAAGGATCAAATGAGATAATGTGGGCAGAAGGCTCAGCAGTGTGGCAGGGCCGAGTTTAGTGCTTCACGCGCCTATGTGGGCCGCCGGTGGTGCCACGATGCCCGTCGCCATGTGGCACGTACTTATGGACAGAGAGCTCATATGCCATTTGCTCTTTTCTCCTTACCTCGCATCCTGTCCCAACCTGTGCCTCCCCTTAGTGTTCCCACCATTCCCCTTTACTAAAATCAGAAACCCAAATGCCATCCTAGACTTCTCTCTCTTCTTCTTCCTCTAACATCTCAGTGGTCACTAAGCCTATCAATTCTATCAGCTCAATCTCCATCTCCACCCTTCATCCCTGCTACTTTTTCCAGAACAGTGCACAGTGCCCCTCTTGGACGATGGCAGCAGCCTCTAGGCTGGCTCCCATTCTCAACCCTTGAGAAATGCACATGTGATCTCCAGTTCTCCCTTGTGTTAGACTGTCTCTGCTTGTCTACAGGATAAAGCCCAAAGTTCTTTGGGAGTAGATTATGGCTCTACGAGACCCGGCTTGTCTCCTTACTGCTTCTACCTCGATTTCTGTGTTCCAGAGATAGTCTCTATGAACTCAACAGCTTCGTGTTTGTTTTTTCTTTCTTTAATCTCTGTGCCTTCAACAAGTTGCTCCCCCCCCCCCCGAAATGTTTTAGTAATGATGATAATGATGAAGCAAACAGCCACCATGTATTGGGGATTTATAACATGCCATTCTCGGGGCTCAGTGCCTTACATTTATAATCTCCCTTCCCTCAACCTTGGGCACGTGGTGAACTCATCAAATACAATTATGGGTTTTTAAAATATATATTTTATTTATTCACATGAGTATTACCCTTGTAATCCAGAGGGCTTGACCTTGCCTGTGTCTTTTACCTACAAGGGGAAGCTGCATTGGCATAGGTAGTAGCTAGTGCTATACCTCCTATTTACTTCTTTTTTCCTTTAAATAGACTTTATTTTTTAGAGGACTTTTAAGTTCACAGTAAAATTGAGTGGAAAGCACGGAATGTTCCCATATACTTCCTAGCTTTCCTTTACACACTCTCCTACCATCAGCATCCCCACCAGAGTGGGATATTTATTGCAACTGATGAACCCACATTGATACATCATTATCACTCAAAGTCCATAGTCAGATTAAGATTCATTCTTGGTGTTGTACATTCTATGAGTTTTGAGAGATGTGTAATGACACGTATCCACTATTGTAAGATCCTACGGTATAGTTTTAGCGCCTTAAACATCCTCTGGTCTCTGATTATTTGTCCTTTCCTCCCGCCAACCCCTGGCATCCATTGATCTTTTTACTATCTCTATAGTTTTACCTTCTTTTGGGATGTCATAGTTGGAATCATGCAGCGTGTAGCTGTGTGGGTTTTTTTTTCACTTAGTAAAATGCATTTAAAATTCCTCCATGTCTCTTCATGGCATGAGAGCTCAATTCTTTTTAGCACTAAATAATATTCCATTGCCTGGATGTACCCGAGTTTGTTTAGCCACTACCTACCGAAGGGCACCTTGTTTGCTCCCAGGTGTTGGTAATTATGAGTAAAGCTGCGATAAACTTTTGTGTGCAGATTTCTGGGGGGACATTCGTTGCCAGCTTCCTTGCGTAAATGCCAAGGAGTGTGATTGCTGGATATTTGGTAAGAGTATGATTAGCTATATAAGGAGCTATCAAACTGTAGTCCAAAGTAGCTCTCCCATCTGCATTCCCACCAGCAGTGAGTGAGAGTTTCTTTTGCTCCACGTCCTCACCAGCATTTAGTGCTGTCAGTGTTCTGGATTTGGGTCATTCTAACTGCTGTGTGGTGGTGTCTCGTCGCTGTTTTAATTTTCAATTACCTGATGGTATGGGATGTTGAATCCCTTTTCTTATGCTGATTTACCATCTGTGTATCTTCTCTGGTGAGGTGTCTGATCAGGTCTTTTGCCCATTTTTTAATCGGGTTGTTTGTTTTCTTATCATTAAGTTTTAAGACTTCTTTGTATATTTTGGGTAAGAGTCCTTGATCAGCCGTCTTTTGGAAATAATCCTCTTCCTGTCTTTGGCTTATCTTCTCATTTTCTTGAGCTCTTATTCATTTTTAAAGCGCAACTCAGAGTTCACCTTCTGTGACACTGGGTCTGACTCTCCCCCTCCCCAGCAGTGGGTCTAGATTGGCTTTTTGCTGTCACTCTGCCTTTTACAAACATCTGTCCTATTTGGTGGGTAAACATTAACCTACCAGACTGTGGGATTCTTGGGGAGAGGGTCATATGACTCATGTTTGCATTTCCAGAGCAAAATACTGTGTCTGGCATGAATTAACTCCCCAATACGCGTGTGTTGACTACACAGCAGTGTGAAACAAGGACTTATATGACAGGCACTCACATCGCCGCCTCCCTCGAAATCATGGGATGGGGTGGGGGTATTCCTTTAGCAGCGGTAGTGAGAAACACATTCTGTGAAAGGCATTTTGGTCTTGGCCACATGACATCATCACCTGAGCGAGCACAGGTATTTTTGCCAGATTCCAGATGCAAGCCATCCAGTCCCCACAAGGGAAGCTGCAATTGGGCAAGAGGCTGAATGCCCTCCCCACTCACAACAAGAATGTTTGTAATACGCCCTGTGTCCCTCCGTGGGCAGGGAACCTGTTCCTTGCAGGCATGCAATCGTTCAGAATGTATCCTGACTCAACACTTCCCTCTCCTCTTTCCATATCTGCATATCTGCAGAACTAAAACCCTCATTCTGAAGGAATGGTTTACCATTTTGTCTGCTTCCAGAAAGTCTCTATTGGTTTCCTGAACAGCTCCATACACATGTATGTGTACGTGGCTAGAAGGCGAAATTCCTCCTGAATTTTTTCATGGGTCAAAATACAGCAAACATTAACATCGAAACTATTTCCTTACCCTCTCCCCTCTCCCTCGTCTCCTCTCTGCCTCCATCTTCCTTCTGCTTTTTCTCACTTCTCATCTTTGCTTCTCTTTCCTTTGGCTCGCAGTGTTTCTGTAAAACTCTCCTCTCTCTGACCCATCTAGTCTTTGATATTTAGCTCAGAATGTGTTCCATTATGTTTAAGAACACTTTTCTATCAATGGGTCTTCCATTGGGAGCAGACTGTATCCAGAGTCGGGTAAAGCCCTAGGGGGATGCAACTGGGAGAAGAAAGAATTTTCACATGATTTATAGGCTTGTGACTGTTTTGCCTCATAGACACGAATGCTGACACATTCAGATGAGAAGTAGAGAGAAGTCCTGGAAAAGATCACCAGATGTTTTGTCTGAAGACTTCGGGCTTTTGATGTTAGGTGGGAAAAATATGTGAATTCTTGTCTGAATTTTGCAATTTCCACAGGGTGCTTTAGCGATATGTAGACTTTAGTCATTTTTAGCATTTTGGATCAATTTGGGGAATTTAAAAAGTTACCAAAGTATTACACGCTCCTTGCAAAAGGTCCAGGTGATCTAGAAGTCTGCAGAGTAGAAGCTTAAAGGTCCTTCTCTGTCTTCCATCCCTCTCTCTATTTTCACTCTTTCCTAAGATGAATCATGGGTTGAAAATGTCTGCTTTTAGATACTTTTTCTGTATATTTGCATGGGCACGTAGTTTTATTATTTCTTATGCAAATGGTCATTTACATACAATGTATTCAGAGACAGAGCATGAGCAGGGGAGGGGCAGAGGCAGAGAGGGAGACACAGGATCCAAAGCAGGCTCCAGGCTCTGAGCTGTCAGCACAGAGCCCAATGCGGGGCTCAAACTCACAAACCGTGAGATCATGACCTGAGCTGAAGTTGGACGCTCAACCAACTGAGCCACCCAGGTGCCCCAGTATGAACATTTTCAGTCACACAGAGCAGTTGAAAGAATTGTGTAGTTTAAACATCCATACACTGGCAAACCAGAAGAGACTCTTAAAGGCTGAGAACAAACTGAAGGTTGATGAGTGTGGGGGGACAGGGGAAAACTGAGTGATGGGCATGGAGGAGGGCACTTGCTGGGCTGAGCACTGGGTGTTATATGTAAACCAACTTGACAGTAAACTATGTTAAAAAAATAAACATCGATACACCTACCATCTAGATGGATAATTAACATTTTACTGTACTTACTTTATCATATGTCCTTTTATCTATCTATTCCTTTATTCATTTATCAATTTACCTCATTTTTGTGCATTTTGAACTAAGTTGTAGATATCAGTACACTAAATATTTCAGATGCTTATCAATAATTGGATTTAATATTTGTTTACAGTCCTTTTTATTTTTTGAGGTAAAATTTACATACAGCAAAGTGCATACAGTTTTTTTAATGTTAATTTATTTTTGAGAGAGAGAGGGACATAAACAGAGTGTGAGCAGGAGAGGGGCAGAGAGAGAGGGAGACAGAGAATCTGAAGCAGGCTTCAGGCTCTGACAAAGCCTGACTCGGGGGCTCGAACTCACAGACCAGGAGATCTTGACCTGAGCTGAGGTCGGACACTTAACTGACTGAGCCACCCAGGCGCCCCCAAAGTGCATACATCTTAGGGGTACAATTCAATGTAGGGAGCTTTCGCTATATTACGAGTAGTAATCTCTTTCTCTATGTAGATATATTGCAACTATTTTCTCCCAATCGGCTTCTTACTTTTCAACTTTGTTATAATAGTTTTCGCTTACATAAATGGAAAATCTACATAGCCAATTTATCAGTAATTTCCTTTATGCATTCTAGGTTTTATGTCTTGCTTGGGAAGACTTCTCCCACCTAATGTTACTTTAAAAGTTCCATATTTTCCCAGTGCTTGAGTAGTTCTACTTTTAATTTGTGAACCCACATTAAATTACAATTTTGTGTAGGGTGGGATATAACCTAACTTTTGCAATTAGAAAACCAGTTGTCCCAAAGCTAAACACTCTTTTTAGAATGATCTCCTATAGTCTTGAACTGACAGTCTTCTCCACACCTTAGCAGACACTGGGAAAACTGAGAGAGAAAAGGTAGTAAGACTTAGCAACAGGCAGCATAGAAGGGAATGGAGGGAGGCAGGATGAGATTTCAGGAGCAAAGGTTCTAAAGGTCTTGCTGCAATTTTTCTACAACCACTGAATCAAGTTATTTCTGGCATGAGGCAGTGAAAATATTAAGTTTGGTTTTCAACAGTATTTCCCCAATAATATTGTTTTCTAACCGAAACAACATGGTAAGATGATTCAGGGCTTGGGAATTCTGCAAAGAGCAGTTGCTGTATCTTCCTAGCTGAGACCTCTGTGAAAGAGTTGGAGTCAAGAAGTTTGTACGATATGACAGACAGTGACCGATGACTCTGAAGACGTGTGGACTGAGAGAAAGAAGGCAGCAGTCGAGAGCAAGCAGATGGACAATCTGGTCTGCACCTTGCCGATTCATTTTTGAAGTAGAGGCAAGGCACCCTTTGGCCAGGGCGCTTGACTTGCATAAGTAAGTGTTGCCCTTGGAGAAACGAGGGAGCAAAAGGAATTTGGATATGCAGTTTTTTGGAGACCTAGAATACTTCATTCAGTCTTGGAGGTGTTATTGTTATGTCAGGAGATGACCAACTGCAATGAATCAGAGTGAAAAGAAGACATTACTTGTAAGGATATATCACGATAAGGTGTGCAAAAGCATTTTGTAAGTTGCATTGTGTAACACAAAGGCAAATTCTTTCTCTTATTATCATAACATAAGGAAAGAAGAAGCAAGTATACATTTTTTTTTTTTTTGTTCCGTGATAAACAATTGTAGGCATCAAGAGAGTCACGTGTAGGGGTTCACATGTATCACACTTTTCTCCAAATGCAATATCTGTTTGTTCAGGATCTCCACAGAAGATAATACTGTACCATAAGACCTCGTCATTCACTTCTTGGTGTTTACCAAAGAGGAACAAAAAGATATACCCATGCAAACATGTGTCCACGAATATCCATAGCAACTTTATTTGCAATATGCCCCATTGAAACAACCCAAATGTCCATCAACAAGCAAAAAGATAAGCAAACATGGCGTATCCACACAGTGGAATACTACCTAGTGATAAAAAGGAATGAACTGTGATACACCTCAGAGTATGGAATAAATCTCAAAATAATTTTACGGAGTGAAAGAATCCGGGCAAAAGTTTTGGGGGTAATGGCTAGATCTTGACTGCAGTGATAGTTTCATAGATGTATATATTTGCGGAAACTTTTCAAATCGTACAATGTAAACCGTGTATTTTACTGTATGTCATTGTATGTCAACACAGCTGTTAAAAGAAAGGAGAGTATCAGAGGGTGGTGTAGTCACTTTGAAAAACCTTATCTTTTCTCAAAATTAAAAATTTAAAGCAAGCTACATTTACAACTGTATTTAATCCACAGTTTGATTTAGAAAAATCTGGTTTATACCATATATTTTTAAAATTAAAGCTTTCCAGATAATTTTTCTTAAGAGTTGAAGCAATCTATGTTGATCACAAATGAGATGAAAAATGAGTCAGAGGGAGACATAAGAGGTTTATAAAGGCATCAATTCACCACCACACTCCTGGGGTTAGGGAATTAGTTCTCCAAAGGGATATATAAACGGTCCATTGCCATAGTCAGGAAAACCCAACTGAGGCTCAGCTAAGAACAGAGCTCAAAACTTGTAAATGCTTCATCCAAAGATACAAGCTTTTCCAAACACCAATTAACAAGTCTCACAGCATGCTTGGAGCAGAGGGGTACAATCATCATCCCTTTTACAGACCGAGAGTTAGAATCCAAGAGGGCCCAGACAGCTTGCCCGAGGTCACCTGGTGAGACAGCTGCTGACTCAGGGGTGAGGCTTGAGTTCTGCCTCCTGATTCCCTTACTTACTCCAGCCAAGAAAAAACTCTCTGGCCCTAGACCAGACCATGTAGGGGGAAGAAAACTTATGCCTTAACCAGTTTGTTTTGGAACCAAGATGATAGGAGAGGCACACCAAGGGTGGGATCCAATGGCCCAATGCTAATCTCATTTCCTTCTTTTCTCCCTATTTAGAACCAGTTCATTGCTGCCTTCATTGCACTCTTTGTGAGTGACAGAATACATTACTGAAGGCTAAATGATTTTTTGGTAAACTTGAGAACGGGCTTTTCATCCATTTGCTTTCTGTTTTCAGAGAGCTGTTTACCACAAAGTAGAGATTCTTTCCACTCCAGAGAAACTCTGGGAAATGCTCAGCCCTGCTGGATTGCTTATATGCTAAATTTGGGGTTTCTGGGACTCAAAGAGGGTCCAAAGCACCAGCAAATGGAAGATCCATTTGAAATATCCTGGCAGAGGTTTACTCCTGAATTTTGAGAAGTACTATAGCCTACCAGGGGCTTCCCATCCCCCACCCTTTTCTGGAATGTGACCTCAGTTGGCTTTGCTTCACAAGCATAGAGGAACCAGTTAATTGAGACGTGATGTCCTATGATCAGTGACAATCTTTTCCTGGATGACCTGTGGTGAGAGGTTCTAACCCAAGTAAGACTCCTTTATTATGAGTTTCTGTTGTAGTTTTCATGGTAATGCTTAACTTAGCTGAGAGTTACTCATTTAGCAAGGGCAGCCATGTGAGAAGCACAGCTGAGAAACCCGAAGGAAGCAGAAAAGGCCTTTGGGTAGCCAGTACGGGCATCAAAAGTTCATAGAGCCACTCTGCCTCTTTTCTTTACTTTTATTTCAGGCATGACCTAATAAGCTTGATTCTGATCTACAGCAGATTATAGTCAGTGCATTAATGGGGCAGGGAGGAACTTTTAGAAACAGAAGCAAGAAGCTGGCAACTTTATGGTGAAGGAAGAGACAGGAGAATTCAGAAGCACAAATAAGAATGCAAAAATCAATCTGAGATGAGGCCAAAGAGCCCTCTCTAACTCCACAGCCCAAGAGTTCATTTTTTGTTTCCATCAAAGTTCAACATTGGAGGTTATACTTATTTATTGGTTCTACAAACATGTATCGGGAGGCTGAGCACTCCACCAGGTGCTGGGTACGTAATGGTAGAAATGGTCGGGTGCATTTTATTTAGGAAAATAGAGGATAATACAGTGCATTTAGAAAGATTCCCAGAACAACGAAAAATGTTAAAACGATTTGATTTCCCAAATTTGAGGCTCCAGGATTCTGGGAGAATCAACTATGTAGAACAGTTCATTTCCCACTGGACCCAATAAATGAGGCATTAATTATATTAGCATGACATTGTTATTAGTTTGAAATGAAGAGCAGTATGCATATGTGTTATTTTCTGAAGACACAGATGTCTGCTTTACCCTTTAATTATTGCCAGCTCCTGTGACATGACACATTTCAGCTCAATTAAGGCAGCCTCTACTCCTGGGGGTGGGAGACTGGGCAGAAGCTTGGGTGTTTGATGAGTGGAGGTGACAGATTTGAGGGAGGAGAAAGTAAAGAGGCCATCAAGGGTTCAGGGGATCCTCAGCTCTCATGTTTATAGAAGATTCTCACTTTTCCAGCCTCTCTCCCTACCTTTCTCCCAGTCCCGCTTTCCAATGGAGAAAAAGAAAGGTCCAAAAGGAATAGATTTAATAGAATTAGAACAGAGGGTGGGGCTGCCTGGGGGTGTGCTGTGCGTTTACAATAAAACAAAACAAAATACCTCTCGACTGCCAAGTCTTCTTGATTGCCAAGGCAGGAAATTTCTGCCCAACTGGAAGGGCTGGTTGCAGAGATCCTGGAGGGCTTTTCTGGAAAGGCTGGAGGAAGCGTGGCTACAGTAGAGTTCCCCTGGGCATCCACACTTGCCTGCCGGCCGGCTGAGGTGGTAAGTCAAGTATACCAGGGGTGGCAGGGCAGTGAGATGAGTCTGACCCAGCAGAGGGATCGGGTCAGAAAGTGGTCACATTCAGCCACGGTCATCTCTGTGTCAGAGAACTGTGTGGGCCCAGCAGGCCAAAGGCGACTGGGCTAAATAGCTAGTCTGGAATCAGATTTAGACCCAGAGCCGGGATCAATTCATGGATGAGTCCTCTCCTCACCCAACTTATTCTGACCTCCATCTTTTCTGTGTATATTTGTCATCATTGTACCCTTAGTACCTAGAACAGCTCCTGCATGTGGCTTGGCAATGCTGAATGAATGAATGAATGAATGAATGAATGAATGAAAGAACGACCTTAGGAAGCTTCTTTCTTACCTTCTTACCATTAAAATAAATGTATTTCTGAAATTACTTGCCATCTTTGATTTAAAACACACACACACACACACACACACACACACACACACACACACACACACCAGGAAACAAAGAAGACAGTTCCTTACCCTGCCTAGAACTTCTCACACAGTCAGATCCATGGAAATTAATTAGATGCTAAAACTGGGAGAAAGTGGACAAATTATCTCCCCATTATTATCACCCATTACTTCACAAAAGTTTCCGGAGAATAAAAATAAATATTTACTGTTGTCCCGGTAAAGAGTTTGGTGGCTTACCTTTAGTAATGAAGTGTACACTCAGAAGTTTATGGTTAGGCAAGTTTTACCCTGAGGAGTTAGCCGTCTAATTATAATGAAGACAAACAAGCATAAATGCACATACGGGCTTCTCTCATCAAAATCACCCCTAGGCAGGGCCTCTTTTCGGTGGTTTCTGAGCACCCCTGTCTTTTAATTTTGGTGTCTAGGATGTCAGTGTGTTCTAGATCTCCGTAGTGTTGAGTGACTACATATACAGAGGTAGAATGGTGGCTCTGTCTCCTTAGAGCCTGACCTTTGGACGCACTTTGGACTCGCTTTTGACCTTTGGGTAGCAGGATCTGTCCTCTCCCACAGCCCTATGGCCAGAAGAACTCAAAGTGTCCACAGAAGCCAGTCCACAGGCCACTACCAGCCTATCACTAAGGAAGGAGTTTGCACCAAAGTTTAAAGCAATGGCATCATTCAACACTGTTAGGTTCTGTTAACATTTTAGAATATGACCTCTGGGGGATGCCTGGGGGGCTCAGTTGGTTAAGCATCCAGCTTTGGCTCCTGTCTTGTCATGATCCCATGGACTGTGGGTTCGAGTCCCACATTGGGCTCTTTGCTGACAGCTCAGAGCCTGGAGCCTGCTTCACATTCTGTGTCTCCCTCTCTCTCTGCCCCTCCTCTGCTGGCTCTCTCTCCCTCACTCAAAAATAAATAAACATTAAAAAAAAATTTTTTTAAAGTAGAATATGGCCTCTAGATCAGAGGTTGACAAACTTTCTGTAAAGGGCCAGAAAGTAAATATGTCGGGCTTTGCAGTCTCAGTCACAATGACTTAGTGCTGCTGTCTAGTAGTGCCAAACAGCCACAGACATCATGTGCACGAACGGGTGTAGCTGTGTTCCAATACAACTTTTCTCTTCCCTCTCTCTTTCTTCTTTCTTGTGACAAAAATTGGCACAGCTGGAAAATGCCCAGTGTCGGCAGATGTGGCTTGGGAGTGGGCTGTAGTTTGCCCACCTCTGTTCTGGATGAAGGAATCTGTTCGGATTATATTCTGGCACAGGTTTCTTATCTCGGGTACCACTGGGCTGGACAGCCTGTGAAGGGCCACGTCATGCAGGATCCCAAGGCCCATCTGTGTGTTGGCAGTGAGACCACCAGCACGAATGTCAAGGGGAGGGTTATAGCTTCTTTCCATGGGTAATGATTTTATAAGAGTAAGCGTCTGCCCCGTGGCTACATTGCATTTTCTCCTCAACTCACCAATGGCTTCACCATCATTGCCAACCTTGTAACCTCATTTCGTAAATGCCTGTCTCCCTTCGCCCTCTCGTTCTCAATCATCTTCTACGCTACTACCTACCTTCTTGCTACTCTCTCACTTCTAGTTTTCTGCTCTGGTTAACCTGGTTTTTGGCCAGTCACCCCAGCTTCTACTTTCTACCACCAACAGTGCCTCTACTAGTATCTCCTGAGGCAGATGCTTCTTTTCTCACGTGTAGTCACAAAATGGTCAGGGCCAGGTTTTCGGGCTTGTGTTTCTTCTTATTCAGGTGTCCCTACCCTTTCTCTGGAGTTCTATACTGTTTAGATCTTCCACCTCTTACTCCTTTGGACCCTAGTTCTTAAAGACTTTCTGCATTTGGGGCACTGGGTGGCTCAGTCAGTTAAGCATCTGACTTTTGACTTTGGCTCAAGTGATGATCTCACGACTGTGAGCACTGAGCATGGAGCCTGCTTGGGATTCTCTCTCTCTGCCCTTCCTCCACTCATTCTATAAACAAACAAACAAACAAACAAACAAACAAACATTAAAAGAAAGACTTTGTGCATTTGTCCCCCAAAAGACCCTCATCTTCTGTAGTAAGTTTCTATGATGTGCTTCTTATTCTTATACCTTTCTCTCTAGTTTCCACCTGAGCTCACCTCTACCATTTCATAAATTGCTCCCCTCCACTTGATATTCTGTTCTGAGCTGCCGTCAGAAAGTGTCAGAGTTTTCTCTGCTAAACAGTTATCCAACCACCCTTCTTATCTCTATATGTCTTGTTCCATTCAGGTTCTTTGACATTGACTCTTTGCTTTGTACCCTCATAATCAATACAATGGACCATAGTTTTTCTAGGAGTCACCCTCCCTACTGGGTTGACAGAGGCTGGGTTCTTTAAACCTGGGACTCAAAGGTATCTAGCTACTACCTGGCATCTGATACATAGCCCACAAACTTTATTTGTAGGCTAAATTTTATTAGGCTAGGCTAAAGATGACACAGATCCACTCCCCCTGCCCCGAGTCCCATGATTTCTTGTAACCAGACAAAAGCACTCTCAGAATAGGCAGTGGTAAGACAGAGCTGTGTGGCCTTTGGTCAGGCGGGCTCTAGACAAGGTCTTCTGTCTCTAAGTAAGTCTATCCTCCACTGTTACAACATCCACGCTAACTTCTTTGATGTGACCCCTCAGCTTCCTGGATTCTTACAGGCCCTATAGGAGTCTCCTAGAAAGGCTGGATTGCAGACGTCAGTAGAATGGCTTCATGCACCTGATCATGGCAGGGAATTGGGTTGGGAATGTTTAGGGAATCTCTAACTTCTCACTTTCTCTTCTCAAAGATGGGATGCTCTGGATGGAACATGAACTCCTTGGTAAAATTGTTTGTCAGTAACGGCACTACCATCTACCCATCACTTAACCAGAAATTCAGATTTCCCCTAGATGACTCCCTCTCCCTCACCTGTTCACATCTGTCATCGAATCCTGTCATCATAGGCTTAAATATCCTTTCCCCCCACTGTCCCTTTAGTTCCGGTGAACATGAGAATGATAATAAGCTTACCTATTACTTAAATTTGTTTTCATAGGTTTTTTTTTTTAATGTTTTATTTATTTCTAGGAGAGAGAGAGAGACAGCATAAGCAGGTGAGGGTCAGAGAGAGAGGGAGTTACAGACTGTGAAACAGGCTCCAGGCTCTGAGCTGGCAGTCAGCACAGAGCCAGACGCGGGGCTCGAACCCACGAACCGCGAGATCATGACCTAAGTGAAAGTCGGACGCTTAACTGACTAAGCCACCCAGGCGCCCCAACTATTGCTTAAATTTGTAATGAAGATTGAATAATATATATAAAGTACGTAGAACAGCATTGGACACACAGTAGACACTATGCTCAGTTATTATCACTGTTGTCATTGTCATTGCTATTTTGCCTTCCAGTATGGGGTTAGGTGCCTCACATATATGCTTCTGTTATGCTAATTAGTATGCTGTTGTAGCACTTACCACACCAGATTGCAAAATCGCCCATTACTTGCGTACCTATAAGAGTGCATAGTATCTGACACAGAGCAGATATTCAAAAATACTTTCTTGAATTAATGGATGAATGTAAAGCAAAGATTTTTGGTCCCCTATAAAGTGAAGTAGAGGGAGGAGATAAGAAGAGAGAGAAATTGAAATAAACAAGCAACCAACACTTCTTCCCCTTACCAGGGAGATACACGCGCCATCCACACCAGCGGTGATTGGAGCTCATTTTCTTCCTGGCTCAGCCACGTAGTCAACAGCTGTCACCTTCAGGTCCCCATCTCTCTGATCTATTATGATGGGTGATTAAAAGTTGATTTGTCCAGTGAAAAGGTTTTTTTTTTTCCTGTTTTATTCCATTGTTACTTCCAGGTTCACAGCCATTCTGAGCCTTCCTGAAGGTTGGTCTCTGGGTAATTGAGATATAAAAGATAGTTTTCAGGATCATTGTTGAGAATAAACTAGCCCTTCCATTCCTCAAACTCTAATAGCAGAAAGCCAGTGTCACTAGCTCAGTCAGGAAGACTTCTGATTCCCACAGCTAATGTTATTGGTGGTGGTGGTGGTGCAGAATTCGTTAACTAAACTCCCTTGCTGCTCATGGTGCCACAGTGGGCTCTCCGGACAGTCCTCATTTCTTAACGATTGGACTTTGTCAGACATTTTCTAACGAAGCAGTGAAGTGTGCTGCTTTGCACAGTGAATGGCTCGTGTTTAGGTATCTTCAAAGGGGATCAGAGGACAGTTTGAAAAAGGTGTTGTAGAGGTAAGTGGGGTGAGACAGTTTCCCTCGGATTCTAATTCAGTTGTATCCAATGGGACATGCTGGGTCCGTTCAACTTTTCTTCCCGCAAATGTTTATTGACCACCAACTGTCTCTGAAGCACTGTGCCAGGCCTAGAAGACCCCAAAGTGAATGACACATATGGTTGTCATTCAGAAGCTCATAGCCTGGAGCAGTCCATGTAAGGACAGTTAGAGAAGTCACTACGTGATGCTCTGTAGAAGAGTCACATTGTGTTCAAAGATGTAGTCCAAAGTCAGCACATTAAGTGAAATGACAAATAGTCCAAAAAAATCACCCCCTCAAAAATCCCTTAAGTAAACTCTAAGAAACTTCCTTCATTTTTTTCTTCACATTTCCTTTTTTTTTTTTTTAAAGTTTATGTATTTATTTTGAGAGAGGGAGAAAAAGAGAGAGGGAGTGGGAGTACAAGCGAGGGGTGGGGCAGAGAGAGAGGGAGAGAGAGAATCTCAAGCAGGCTTCAATATGTCAGCGTGGAGCCAGACGTGGGGCTTGAACCTATGAACCATGAGATCATGACCTGAGCCAAACTCGGAAGCTTAACTGGCCTCAGACACTTAAGTACCCCAAGAGCTCCCATTAAAATTTTTTAAAAATTTTATGAAGCTGTATTTTGTAGAAAAATGTGTTTCTCTTTCTCTTTGTTTTCTTCTTTTCTCTCTTTCTGTTAACTGAGCAAGTGCAGTTAAATCCATGCAAATGAAATGTACATATGAAACAGCCATGGTTATCCCTAAAATGGAAGTTTGTATGACTGTATAAAGTGCTCTGAAAGCACAGAGGAAACATGTTCTAACGTGGCCTGAGGAAATCTAAGAAGGCTTTCCTGAGGAGGTGTCATTCCAACTGGTAGAGGGCCAAGAGCTTTCTCAACACGCTGAACAGAATGAGCCGAGGCCAGCACTATGGAAGGGTATAGTGTCTCCAGGGTGTGATCTAGCATTTATGTTTGGGGAACGCATGATGGTGGTGACGTGTGATGAGAAAAGGGATTCGTCAGGCGAGATCACGAAGGTATCAAGACACGCTCTGTGGCCGCAACAGCTGCAGGGAGGAGTGGTGGGGAACGTTGTGTCCACTCCGGGCAGCTCACCGTTCTCCGCCCTCCCTTCTCACTTGCCACTTCCCTCCACTGCTAACTACTTCCTGCAATGGCCCAATGCACCATTCTGCGCCTCAGTCCTGCTGTGCCAGATCTGACTCACGGAGTGCTATCTCCTGGCTCAGGACAAGGAGGTGTCTCTGTCTCCTGAGCTGCTTTTCATGAAGGGTCCCTGCGTCATCTGGAGACGTGGCACCATTACTGATCTCGATTGTGGCCCCACACATAGGTGGGTCTCGTGTACCTATTTCGTAGTTAGACTGTGGTACCTCTGCTCTCTGGAAACCTAAGGAACCAGAACTTGCCCCGGATTGGGACCCTACATGCAATTTCTGCTTTGTCGTTTGACCACGAGCTGGGCATCTTCAGGGACCATGGAATATTGTCTTTTTTACTTCCCCAGAAAGAAAGGGAAAGTACGGTCCATGTTTAGACACCTCTGGAGAAATTAAGGAAATGACGGTGGACTTGCTGGACTAGAATGTATTTAAGCTAGCTTTGGTGTTATACCTAAAGCCTGGAGAGATGCTTTATCGATTAGAATCAGGTCAGGTGACATCTGATGAAGAAACCAACATGACAGTGTTTTAAACAGAAGAGAAATTTACTTTCCTCTCAAATGTAAGAAGCCTAGAGGCAAGCAGTCTAGGACTGGCACAATCATGCACAGTCAGAGACTCAGTCTTTGGTCTTAATATTCTATTATCCTCTCCACGTGGCTCCCATCTCATGGTCTTGGGTGGTTGCAGAAACGCCAGCCATCACATCCATACTCTACATAACAGAAGGAGAGCAAGGAAAGTTAAGAAGGGGCCATGGTGGTGGAAATAGCACCTGATGACTGTCTTATAAAGAGATTCCCGGAGGCTGCCACACATTGCTTCTGCTTATTACACAGTGACCAGAGCTTAGTGGAATCCGGGACATGCGAAACAGTGGACAAGGTGAAAAGATACTGCGGTGGGAAGAAGCCCCCTCTGCCACACATCCCAAGAGCAAGAGCCCAGCACCGTACATAAGACCAGAGAGCTGACACCTCCTTGCCCCTCTCTTCTCTTTGATAACTGAGAGGCCTGTGCCTCAGAGAGTCATGTAGCTGTAGGGGCCCTTCCAGAGAGCCGTGAACTCCCGTTCCTGTGTGGTGGGATTAGCACTGGTGTTATTTAAATGCTAAAGAAGGGAGAGGTCTCCTTGTTTGCCAACACACTAGCCCTTCAGCATCTTGAGAACACCAACATGGAAGAATGGATGTTCTCGGTCCATTGGATGGTGAGTCCTGCCTCTTGGGGATGTTCCATCCGCATAACCCCCATTCCAGGCAGAACCACAAATGTTGGGGCCCTTATGGAACCACTTTTGCAGATTCCCTACCTTTCCCCCAGACCCGCAACTGTTTAAGTGGTACACCGGAGGTATCCGGCATGTTTTTGGCAATCACGAACATGAATTTACTCTGTTACCTTAGGCAATCCATGAGTGGTGCCCAAAGACCCAGGAGGGAAAGGAGGAGGAGGAAGTAGCAGTTCAAGTAGAGCAGTAATGGTGGGTGGAGAAGAGGAGGAAGGAAATGGGTGGGGCCTGCCCAGCCCTGTACAAATATGTGAATGAATTCAGTTTCTTTTCAGGGTCCTTCCCTATGTTTGGACACAATCCCCTTTGCTTGGCCTCCATGTCCTCACACCCTTCTCGTCCCCCCCCCCCCAGCATCTTCCTTAGCCCGCACCGCCGTGGACAAGCTTCCCCTCCCCCAGTCCCCATCGAAAGCAACATCTGCTGTACTACGTGTTTAGGGAGTCATATAAGCGATAACATTGAAATCATGGCTAATAAATCACAGACTCTTAAAACATGCTGCATTTACCCACTTTCCCCAACAAGTCTCATAAGCTTATTCACTTCCAATAATGATCAAGATAAGAATGTGATCCTCCCAGAAGCCATATTTACACTGTAAGAGAGATTTCTAAGACTAAACCCAGAGGTATATTAATCACTTTCAATAGGATTTTAATACAGGGAAAAGAATTAGGTAGGAGTTGCCCCTGTAGGGCTGGGGCTGGGGTTCTAAGGCAGTAGCAGGAAGGCAAAATAGGGGTCACTTCCAGCACCAAAATGGCGTGTGCCTAACGCAGGGTCGGCTCCAGACTAAGTAACTGGTCCGTAATGAATAAAAGTGTGAATGAAGGTTTAATGAGAGGACAATTTACAGAGTTGTGGGGTAAGGTTCCGAGAATGGGGCAGGGATGGTGCAATCATGGTGAAGGATGAATCTGAACATGGCGGAAAACCCCTACCACCTCTCAGTCTGCAGGCATGATGGGAAAGAGTGGCTATCGGCCCTGGAGAGGCCTGCGGCTTTTGGAGAAGGGCTGTTTGATGAGAGTTGTGGTTTTTGGTAGAACACAGCCGCTGCCCTAACATGGCCTAGTGGGTACGGATAAATCCTCTCTTCCCACCCTCCAATTTTTCATCTGTGCCTCCCACTGGAGAACTCAATGGAAGTGCAAGGGAGCCTGGGTAGAGCTCAAGCCTCCCAAAGGCACGGTGGGTAAAGGAGGGGCAAACAGAAACAGAAAATGTTTTAGCCCATTAGGCTTTAGCAGCTTATACTTTAGTATGGGAGGCAGAGTGATGCGAATATAACTCAGGTATGAAGCAGTCATCAAGGCCAGGAATAGAAATGTATTATTTGATTCATTTTATAAAATAAAAATTCACTGGCTGCTGGCAGCCCCTGTGTACGGTCTGGAGGTTTCCAAATCATCAAATCAGCTATAGCTATCAAACAAAGTTATCTTTTCCGTCTTCTCTCCCTCCCTCCTTCCCTCCTCCCCTCCCTGCCTCCCTCCGTCTCTTCCTTTCAACAAATCTTGCTGGAGTCCTTCGTGCGTGGCAGGAACTGTGCCCGTCATCTGCTCCTGGTAGGTTTTAGTCCTGGGGGGGGGGGCGGGGGGGATCCTCTGTCCCCACTGTCCCTTTCTCTCTGTCCTGTAGATTAGCCTTTCCAGACCCTTTATGAAGGACCGTGCTGCTTCATTGCTGCTTGGGGCAGAAAGAATTGCCATGTGAATATTTTTCAAAAGGAGTAAGCTGCGTGGGATTTTTAAGCTCATGTGTAGACCAGGGAGCAGAGGGAAAGACTGAGATTCCGGAAATTCTGGACCAGAAGGTAAAGGCTGAGAGGAAAAAGGAAGGGGGGACTATGTGGGAGATTTAATTCAATGTCATAAAGGGCATGTATTCGATGATAGCTCATGCCCCCTCGTTTTCACTCCTTCCTGAGGAAATCAGCCCAAATATGGAGGAAGTCTACCTCAGTGGGTGGAGGCAGAGCTCTCTCAGCTCACTTGACCCAGGACTGACCCTTTTTAGACCTAAACCAGGAATGCAGTGGTGTATAAGGCCCATTCAAACAGTTCCAGAACCATTAAGCAATGGAGACAGGTCCTTGTATACTTGGCATGGATTTCTGGTGGTTTCTGCTCGCCAACATGCCTCCCTCACCCTGTCTGTAGGGACCTCCCTGTTTAAGTTTCCCTCATCCTGCCAATGGTCAGTGACCTGATTTCATCATTCTCTCTCTCTCTTTTTTTTTGAGAACTACTTGTCAGTCTCTATTCTGTGGAGCGACTGCTCTTAATAACTTAGTATATCTGACAAGCCTATTCTTAAGTATCTCTGAGGCGTCCCTCTAGATTTTACTGCCAGTGTATTTCATTGCTTTTACAACTTCTCCTTCAAATGCCAACTGGGCCTCCATCTTGGTCTCTACTTTGAACGACCCAGTGGTCAGACGCCACACTGCCTGGCATTGATGTCTGTGTTTGCTATTTGAGCAGCAATGTGATCTTGGACTAATCACTGAACCTCTTTGAGTCTTAGTTTCCTCATCTATAAAATGGGAGTAATCATAGTTCTAAGTGGTGGGGACGAGAGGAGTCAATATGTATAGAGCGTTGGGCCCCATGTCTGACCCATATGAGTTTTTCAGTAACAGCATGCTTTTATTACAACGAATGCTGGGTTGTTATTATGGCCCAAGGCACGGAATAGAGTGCCTATTTCATCTCTAAATTGCATTCTGGGCTCAGTTACAAGGGTTTTCGAAGCTTAGAGATGACTTAACAGTTCTCAGGTTTATCTCCATGTAAAACTCCATCTTCTCAAGAGGAAGAGACTAAGGTGGGATCTGAGCCCTGGTCACTAACGGCAGCTGGAATCTTTATTTAGAGCTTCCTTACAACCGGAGACTCAATTCATGCTGGGGTTGGAGCTCCCTAGAGAACCTTCAGCCCACACTGGGCATTACCAGTTGAAACAACCCTGAGACTTACGAGGCCTGATCTTGCCTAAGACCATCCAGGCACCCAGTGGCTGTCTGGGCTAAAAGCAGTCTCCTAACTCACAATTCATTCTACACCACCGGGGTTTTCATGTTTTAGATATTTTCTCCATCTATCGTCTAAATCACCTATTTGGACCTTATTCCTCCCCAGTTAAACCTTTGCCAGAGCCCCAGTTTAGGAAGATGGAAAGCTGAGCTGCTCTGGCTGACGGGAGAGGCAGAGCCTGGGTCCCTGCACACTGGCCTTTTCTTTGCCTTGAGCAGCAGCCCTGAGGCCGCCCACATTGCTATCTTATCAGTACTTATGTATCTGTTTCTTTGACACGGTGTCAAATTCCGTTTTTCTAACCAGTTTTTCTAGTATATGGCGCTTTCGAACCTATTCCGTCTTACAAGGGTGTTGTCAGCAAATACTCTCCATATAATATATTATAAAAGGAGAGGGTTTTGGACTGATCACCTTGAACTTGGGCAGGGAGCCTGGAAGCCGGCCTGGCTGTATGACACTGGCCAAGGTTCTAGAGGATGGGAAGGACCCTAAAGCAAACAAGCCTACACCCCACTTTCATAAGCCCAAATACCTCCGTCCTCAGCTTACAGCACACCCAGGATCGTGTTCCAAAAATTCCATTTAATTTTCTTGGCTTCTCTATTCACTCAGTTACAACTGGACCGGAAGGAGTCTTGGCACTAAAAGCTTGCAAGGAAAAGGCTGTTTCTTTGAACGTTGTTGCCCAATTTTGCAGACGTTTTAGGTTCAGATAAGGTTTTGGGTGGCCAGTTAATTCTTTCTACATGTTGTTCTGAAATGAACCCAAACTCTTCCACCTTCTGAGATTCTCTGGTCAAAATGTGGCAATAATAAGCTGACATTCCTGACTCGAAAGCCAACTCTTCCTAAAGGTCGTTTCTCCCCAGTGTTCCTTCCACGCCCTTCCCCCCACCACCCTTTTGCCACCCTCTCTTCACCCTTAGTTCGGGGGAGGGTAGTCTGAACCTCTTCCTCTGGCCTTGTGAATGGCCGCTTAGAGGCGTCTGTGCACATGCTGTTGTTTTCTCTTGAGAAGATAAGAAGAAGATTTCTTGGAATCATCATCTCAACTTTCTCAGCACCGGCTTATTTTTAAACCGCCAATCTCTGCCCTAGTCAATTGAGCCTTCCACTACTGTAGGCGTTATAATGAGAGTTAAGTGTATAGTTTCTTTCCTACTCAGCTGTGTGTGTGTGTGTGTGTGAGAAAATGGGAAGGGGCAGTTTAAGGAGCCCCATGGTCTTCTCAGCTCCATTAGGTCAGGGAACATACCTACCTTGGTTACCGCTCTATCTTCTTTCCTGCCACAGCCGTGGTACCTGGTAAACACTCAATAAATACTAGTTGAAGGAACGAATGAATATCTGCCTTCCTGTATCAGATCTCTTCTCCAGGCTCAGGGTTAAAGAGTCCACTAGCCTCTGAGGTCCAGGATGTGGGCTTCAGTGAGTTGCCTGATTATCCTGTGGAGACTGGTCAGTAGGGCGACCTTTAGGTCGAGGTGGTAACTTACGTGCTATGTTGAAGGTAGGCTGGTAGTTCCTAATGCCTATAATAATCTCATATCTGAGGGTCTTAAATGTGATTTGTTCTGAACGTTGTTTGCTCTCTGTGAGAATGCTGATACCCCTGTTTGTGGGATGAAGCCCTGGGTCAGGCTCTGCCCTGACAGCCTGGAGCCTGCTTGGGATTCTCTCTCTGCCCCTCTCCCTGCTCATGTCCACATTCTCTCTCTCTCTCTCTCTCTCTCTCTCTCTCTCAAAATAAATAGATAAACATTAAAAAAAAAAAGGAGAGAAAAATACTTCTATGGAGGTGTTAACCCTCTGGGCATATATGGTTGGCAATCACATTCTGCCTCTGGGCACATTTGAAAAGGGGCCATTCCTTTGGGCAGATACAGGTGCACAGCTTGGCAGGAAAAGCACAGGCTAAATCACATCCCTATCTACTCCTTCAGCCAGATGCCCCCATGCAGTGCACTACTTGCCCAACCATACGAGATGGGCTTGCCAACCAGAGACAACAATTTGCAGTGAACTTGGGCTGTATCATCAAATATAGACATTTGCAAAGGAAAACCTATCTGAGGTAGAAGACCTGGTTCAAATCACTTCTACTTTCAACTCTAACCCAGTGCAGGCGTGATGAAGCAGATAAATACTTCACAGTTCAGTTTCTTCATTTATAAACCGGGGATAATAATACTGTATTAGTTACCTACTCCTGCATAACAAATTATTCTAATATTTTTGTAGCTTAAAAAAGAGTAAGCATTTATTAGCTCACCATGTCTACGGGTTGGGAATGCAGGAGCAGATTAGCTGGTTCATTTGTGTTCAGGCTCTCTTGTGAGCTCAAGATTTTGGTGGGTCTATCAGTATAATCAATATAATCATATGCCAGAATAAAAAACCAAAACCATATAAGCATTTTTATAGATTTAGAAAAAGCGTTTGACAAATATAGCACCCTTTCGTGGTAAGAACACTAACAAACTAGGAATTGAAGGGAGCTTCCTCAACTTGGTAAAGGGCATCTATGAAAAATTTACAGCTAACATCATACTTGAGGTTGGAAGACTAGATACTTTCCCCTAAAAAATCAGGAAAAAGGCAAGGATATTGCTGTCACCAATTCTATTCAACATTGTGCGTAGCAAATCTAGCCAGGGCAATTCAGCAACAAAAAGAAATAAAGTCATCCAGATTGGAAAGGAAGAAGTAAAACCATCTGTAGTTTTAGAAGACATGCTCTTATATATAAATCTTACGAAATTCACAAAAAACGGTTACGACTAGTAAATGAGTTCAGCTCATTTGTAGAATATACTTGCAGTGAACACTCTGAAAATGAAATTAAGAAATTGATTCTATTTATAATAGTATCAAAAAGAATCCAATATTTAGGAATAAATTCAACAAAAGTGCAAAACTTATACTCTGAACACTCCAAGATATGGTTGAAATAAATTAAATAAGCTCTAGGGGTGCCTGGGTGGCTCAGTCAGTTAAGCGTCTTGACTACAGCTCAGGTCATGATCTCGCAGTTTGTGGGCCAAGCCCCAGGTCGGGCTTGGTGCTGACATCTCGGAGCCTGGAGCCTGCTCAGAATCTGTGTCTCTCTGTCTCTTTGTCCCTCCCTTGCTTACACTCTGTCTCTCTTTCTCTTTCTCTCTCACAAATAAACATTAAAAGGGGTGCCTGGGTGGTTCAGTCAGTTAAGTGTCTGACTTTGGCTGAGGTCATGATCTCATGGTTCATGGGTTCGAGTCCCACGTCAGGCTCTGTGCTGACAGCTAGCTCAGAGCCTGGAGGTTGTTTCAGATTCTGTATGTCCCTCTCTCTCTGACCCTCCCCTGCTCATGCTGTCTCTCTCTCTCTCAGAAATAAATAAAACATTAAAAAAAATTTTTAAATAACAAATAAACATTAAAAAATTAAATAAGATCTAAATAAATAGAAATCATTTCATGTTCATGGGTTAGAAAGCTTAATGTTGTTAAGATGAAAATATTCCCCAGATTTATCTACAGATTCAATGTAATTCCCATCAGAATTCCAGCTTGCTTCTTAGACAAGCTGACTCTAAAATTCATACAGGATTACAAGGGACTCACAATGAATAAACAATGCTGAAAAAAAAAGAACAAAGTTGGAGGACTCTTACTTCCTTTTTCTTTAATTTTAAAAAATGTCTATTTATTTTTGAGAGACAGAATGAAAGAGAGAGAGAGAGAGAAAACATGAGTGCAGGATGGGCAGAGAGAGAGGGAGACACAGACTCTGAAGCAAGCTCCAGTCTCTGAACTGTCAGCACAGACCCTGATGCGGGGCTCAAACCCATGAATCGCGAATTGTGAGCCAAAGTCAGAGGCTTAACTGACTCATCCACCCAGGCGCCTGGAGAACTCACACTTCTTGATTTCAAACCTTACTATAAAATAACGGTAATCAGGACAGTGTGGTACTGGTGTAATGATAAACGTGTAGATCAATGGAGTAGAATGGAAAGACTAGAAATAAATCCATGTGTTAACTGATTTTTGACCAGGGTGCCAAGATCCTTCAGTGGGGGGAAAAATAATCTTTCCAATAAGTGGTACTGAGACAACTGGGGATTCACAGGCAAAAGAATGAAGTTGGACCCCTATCTCACACCATAGACAAAAAGTAACTCAAAGTAGATCAAAGACTTAAGTGTAAGAGGTGAAGAGATCAAACTCTTAGAAGAAAACATATGGGTAAGTCTTCACAATCTCAAATTTGGCAACATTCTTATCTATGACACCGAAAGCATGAGTCACCCAAGAAGAAATAGATAAATTGAACTCCTTCAGCATTAAAATCTATTGTGCTTCAAAAAACACCCTCAAGAAAGTGAAAGGACAACCTACAGAATGGAAAAAAAGTTTGCAAATCATGTATCTAGGATCTAGATATCTAGATCTGGAGTGTATAAAGAACCCTCATCTAGAGGTCTAAGTAGATCTATAATACATAGGCTATATAAAGACCTCTTACAACTCAATATTACAGAAACAAATAACCCAATTAAGAATTTGGCAGAGTACTTGAACAGACAGTTCTCCAAAGATGTACAAATGGCCACTAAACACATGAGAAGATGCTCAACATCATTAGTCGTCAGGAAAACGCAAATCAAAACCACAAAGAGATGCTACTTCACACCCACCAGGATAGCTCAGTTCTGCACCCTTGCTTGTCATTTCAGCATTTGTCTCCTCATAGCTTTATTACGTGGCTAAAAGATACAATTTACAAAGTAAATTGCAAAATTAACAGAGAGAAGGGACAAAGGAACCAAGGGCCGGGACCCCCGAAGAAACACAGTCTCCCTGGGTGACTGTCTATGAAAAGGCACTTTGCACCCCAATTTATATGGAATGTGATCCAGCTTCAGGCGGGCCCCAGGGGTGCGGTTTCAGACAGGATGGAGATGAGGGTGTGGTAGGACTATAGCCAGATGGCTGTAAGCAGCCAGCTCTGTCCCTCCCATGTTTATGGCTTCCGGAATACAACACTTCTTGTCTCTAAAGCCCTTAACAGCAGTGGATTTCGGGCTGTCTTCTGGTGTTCTTGGGTTATCATTTCTAGCTCAGACAGCATGGGTGTAGGCTTGATGGGATTATAAAAACAGAATCCCAGGTTCACAAGTTAAGGGCCGAATCTGATTATTTGGGTAGTTTCTGTCATTGGCTTGGACGCTTCCTTCCAGGGCTCTGAATCTTGTTCTTTCTGGATCTCCAGATGCTTCCTCAGAGGTCTAATCTCTCCTGCTGACCTCCCCAGCTGCTTAGAAACCTACCCTCCCACCTGTGCAGGTGCTTTTATAAATATTAATCGGGATTTTATAAATATTAATTAACATCTGTGTTAGATGTTCCCAGAATGATTGGGTATCTTATCTCATTTAATCACTGTGATGTAGGTAATTGTCACCATTGTTTGAAAGCTGAGAAAACAAAGACATGAAAGTCTGAGCAATATGTTTAGCAGTGCATAGCCAGCAACTGGTGCCCATACCCGGGTTCTCTGGGCTTTCTCCTGACCCTGTGGCACCTTTTTTTCGCCCCAGATACTAGGGTTTCCCTCAACCTACAGCACCTCTGCTCTTTCTTGGGGAGAGAGAGTGGCCTGACATAGGAAACCCACCTAGACAAAATTAACGATGTATATGTTCTCCCTAAACATCCAGTTGTGATTTGGGTCATTTCCAGGATCTCCTATCTGGCCCATTGAGAAGTTAGTGAGAGAACAGAGCCAAGTCCTGAGAAGGGTCAGAGACTACTCATTGGTGAGCTCACAACAACTCAAGATTAAGGCCAGCCTTGCAAGTCCTAGATAAATTCTGGAATCATTCCTACCTCCCAGGGGCTTTTCCAGAGTGGCCTCAGAGGGAGCCTGGCACTGGTTTGGGCTCCATCCTGGTGTGTGTCCCTGCCTTGAGATGGGGTAAAAACTGGACCATCCTCTGTGGGCATGTGGTGGTGGCAGGGAGGACACAGTCCTATCTTCTGCAGACATCTAATGGCCCTGCTCATCTTGCTATGCTCCTTAGCCCCCAGAGCAAGTTAGCACAGAGCAAATACTCAATACATGGGTTTTGTTTCTTTTTTAAAGTTTATTTATTTCGAGAGAGAAATAATGAGTAGGGGAGGGGCAGAGAGAGAGAGGGAGTCAGAGGATCTGAAAGCAGGCTCTGAGCTGATAGCAGAGAGCCTGATGCGGGGCTCGAGCTCATGAACCTCGAGATCATGACATTAGCCGAAGTCAGACGCTTAACCGACTGAGCCACCCAGGAACCCCTGAATAAATGTTTTTTTAAAAATAATTTTTTTTTTTAATTTCTAGGAGAGAGAGAGAGAGAGACAGCGTGAACAGGGGAGGGTCAGAGAGAGAGGGAGACACAGACTCTGAAACAGGCTCCAGGCTCCGAGCCGGCAGTCAGCACAGAGCCCGACGCGGGGCTCGAACCCACGAACCGTGAGATCATGACCTAAGCGGAAGTCGGACGCTTAACCGACTAAGCCGCCCAGGCGCCCCGATTTTTAAAAATATTTTTATTATTTTTGAGAGAGAGAAATAGAGCATGAGAAGGGGGAGGGGCAGAGAGAAAGGAAGACACAGAATCGGAAGCAGGCTCCAGGTTCTGAGCTATTAGTACAGAGCCCGATGCGGGGACTCAAACCCACAAACCGTGAGATCATGACCTGAGCGGAAGTCGGACACTTAACAGACTGAGCCACCCAGGCGTCCCGTCAGTAAATGTTTTTTAATTTAATCACATGGTAACCAATATTTTGTCTTGTTTTTTCCCCCTCCAGGAAACCTATTCTACAAATGAAATACACTTAACTGAAATTCTTCCCTCTCTTCCTTCCCTCTTCTTTCTTCTTCTTTTTTATTTTATCCCTTCTATAGTTTCATGTGTATACAATGTTAACATTTTCAGAGTGACTTCCAATCTCCTCAAGCCCTGCACAGGGAAAGGCAGAATATAAAGAAATAATGAGTCTCCCCAAAATAATCTCATTTGATTTGTACATTTCACCACTTTTACCCACAGTGCATATCAATTATAAATTATCATTAATTCATTCCGCCCCAAATCCTAGCGTTTGTTTTATTTTATTGTTCGACTTCCTGCATTAGGAAGCTATTATCCATCGTCTTCCACTCTCACCCCTGGAGGGAGAAAAAAAATTCTCTTGTTTTCTGTGGGTGGCCAGTGGGGGTTCCTGAGCAGATGTTCAGGGAGTCGGATTTCAGCATCCGTGAGTTTGTCTGGATCACTTCGGTAAGCTGTTAGTATTCAACAATCTGCCACCTGGGCACCCCTCCCCCACCTCTACTACTTTTTTCCCCCTTCAGTTCCATTCTATTGTTTAAACAAACTCTTCCACTTTCTGAGTGGGTGGTTTCTTACAGTAATGAGAGCCAGTTGCCTAATATCCAGGGAAGATTTCAAAATTATTTAGATCATATGTATATTGATAATTCTTTTCTCCATTCTTTTGTCTTTCAAAAGCCCCAATTCAGAGATTTTAAGGACATCAAAAGAGTGAAATTGAGCTCTTAGCCTTTAAGAAAATAATACATAGTCTCTTGAGGAAGCACCAAGGTTTTCTTTGAAGAATTTATCCAAAGGTTTTGGCACAGAATGTAACAGTGTAGCCCAACAATTTCTGTGTATACCTTCTTTGAAAGGAGACAGCATGAAGGTAATATAAACTAAGTTGTCAGGCTTATCGTAGGACAAATAGCCCTTTATGGCAAGTGATGGGGAAATCAAATCACTGGATCGAAAACACAACTCTTGATGTGATACTTATGCACAGGGAATAAATATTTGAAAATTTAAATTTATCAACCTGGTTGAAAGTGACCATACATTTAATGCGTTATAAACGTCTGATTCTGGAGGCCAGAAGAAAGGAAACTGGTAGGAGAAAAAATCATGAAAATCAACAAAATGGATTCCAATAGCTTAAAAGGTCCCCTGGGGAGGGTTGTTTTTTGTTTTTTTTTTTGGTTTTTGGTTTTTTTTTTAGACAAAGAGGTCTAAGAGAACTGCTTGTTTCATAAGAAAACAATATGGTTTTAATAACATAAGAAAAAATGATCTTGATCCATGAGAAAGCAGGAAAGGGTAGAAAGAAATTAACTTGGCAGGGTCAAGGGTTGCTTTAAGATGATCTCAGAAGCAGAAGTTCGCCAAACAATCAGTGAAAAAGATGGGCAAAAATTGGAATAATTTGCTGAGAAAACCAGAGGAGCTAAAGTAGAAAAGGAAATGCAACTAGCAAAAAATATAAAGAAAACATTTGTAAGAGAAAATAAAATAAAAAAGATTTTTTATAAGAGAAAATAAAAATAAAAAAGAGAAAAATATAAAGAAAAAATTTAAATATTTAAGCCAAAAATGAGAGGTACATAAAAATAGTACCCTTCATAAATGAAAACAGCTAAAAATGTAGGATACTTAAGTGCCAAAGTTCTAAAAGTTTTAAATTTGAAAGTATCTTAATCTTAAGATATGGTTAATCTTAAGAATGGTTCCATTCATGTGCAACCATTTTATATGCATTTTTGAAACACATTTTGGTACAGTTTCTTCTAGACCTGAGCTATATAATCCTTGAAATGTGGCTAGTTCAAACTGAGATGTGTCATGTCAGATACACACTGGATTTTGAAGATTTAATTTAAAAAACCCATTAACAATTTTTATATTGATTACATGTTGAAAATATTTTGGATAATTGTAAGTGCAATGTATCATTAAAATTAATTTCACCTAAATAACGCCAGTGGGTCACATTATCTTTCTATTGGACCGTGTTGTTCTACTCTTTATTTTCTATAGATAATAATTAGAAAGTCTTTGTTAACCTAGAATCATCTGGAGTTAATTAAAATGAGAATCAAAATTTAATAAGTAGAAAGATCGTGATTTTATCTTGAAAATATAATAAAAATTATACAAATAATCTTACTATGAGCCTTTAAAATAAAACTTAAGTTCTACCTGCAATTATACACGAATTCTTAGAAGAAAATGTCAATACATAAAATGATGGGGGGAGGGATTGTGGGATGATTTTTCCAAAGAAAACGAAAGATAGCTTAATACTACTTCTTTCACTTTACACGTGATTATTTTGTAGCACAATTATAAAGAGGACCAATTGGGCAAAGATGCTTAAAGGGTTTGTCAATTTCCTGAATGGCCTCTCATAACACTTGAGTAACTTACACTCTTTTGCGTGGCCCATCTTGTCATCACTCCTGTTAATTTTCTCTTCATGTGTGTGTTTTTAATTGAGTGAACTCTCCAGGTCCATTTTGCTAGCGATTTGTGCGGCTCTGCAAATACCCTCTCCCTATTTCATTAAGTTCTGCAACTATGGAGTTTTTGGACGATGAACATGTGGATAGCGAGGACAGCGGTGTTTATTCATGTTGCTGGGGCAACACTAACGCAGTTCTGTGCCCTACCTATCACTTCACCTTCTATCACAGTGATTCCTTAGTATCTTTAAGAATGATTGAATAAGTGGGGCACCTGGGTAGCTCAGTCAGTTAAGCACCCAACTTCAACTCAGGTCATGATCTCACAGTTGGTGAGTTCCAGCCCAACGTCAGGCTCTGTGCCGACAGCTCAGAGCCTGGAGCCTGCTTCGGATTCTGTGTCTCCCTCTCTTTCTGCTCCTCTCCTGCTTGCGCTCTGTCTCTGTCTCTCTCAAAAATAAATAAACGTTAAAAAAAAAAAAGAATGCTTGATAAGCATCATCAGAAGTGACTGACTACATCATTCTCATGTCTATCTTATGGGTAAACCATAATCTATAAGTTATTGAAACATTCCCTTATTTTGGATATTTATGTTGTTTTTTTCTTCTCTTTTTTGGACTATTACAAACTATGCAATACATAACATCTCTGAACACAAACCTTCATTGTATTCCTGTTATTCTTTCTGATAGACACCTGGAGGGGTAATTGCAAGATAAAAAATTTTGGACATTTTAATGCAAACTGCCAGTTTTTCTGACCATTGTTAATAACTTATAGTCTTTATTTTAATAAATATAAAAACAGAATAAAAATTTGATTTTATTTATTTGCAAGAGGCTTTTAATTTTTTTTTTAATTTAAATTTTTTTTAGAGAGAGAAACAGAGCATGAGCCGGGGAGGGGCAGAGAAAGAAAGAGAGAGACACACACAGAATCTGAAGCAGGCTCCAGACTCTGAGCTGTCAGCACAGAACCTGATGCAGGGCTAGAACCCACGAACTGTGAGATCATAACCTGAGCTGAAGTCGGATACTTAACTCATTGAGACACCCAGGTGCCTCTGACAAGTTTACTTTAAAAAAAAAGTTTATTTACTTATTTTGAGGGAGAGGGGTGCACATGAGGTGCGGGAGGGGCAGGGAGAGAGGGAGAGAGAGGGAATCCCAAGCAAGTTCCACGCTCAGCTTGAGCCCTGTCTTACCACCGTGAGATCCTGACCAGAGCATATATCAAGCATTGGTTACTTAACTACCTGAGCCACCCAGGCACCCCAAGCTTTATTTATTTCTTCTTAATGTTTATTTATTTTTGAGAGAGAATGCATGTGGGGGAGGGGCAGAGAGAGTGGGACTGAGGATCTGAAGCAGGCTCTGCACTGACAGCAGCAAGCTCAATGTAGGCCTTGGACTCATGAACCCACCTGCAAGATCGTGACCAGAGCCCAAGTCGAATGCTCAAGTGACTGAGCCACCCAGGTGCCTCCCCCACCCCCAAGCTTTACTTTTTAAAAGAACTTCCATTTTCTGGATTCTAGTGAATTGAATATAGTTTCATAAATATATTGGCCATTTGGGTTTCTCCTGTATTATTTCCTATTTGTATCTTTTGACCATTTTCTATTAGGTTATTCTTTCATATTGAATCAAATAAGCATTTCATATTTTCTGAACATTAGTCTTTTGTTGTTATATGCATTGAAAATATAGTCTCTCAGTCTGTGACTTATTTTTTCACTTTGTTTTTATATTTGTAATAGTGCAGAATTTTAGAAAACCCCATTTAATGAACTCAATACAGTTTTTCATGTAAAGTTAGTGCTTGTTTTGCTTATTTAAGAAAATCTCTATCCTGAGATCATGAAGATATTTTCCCACTTTTCTTCTAAAAATTGTGAAACTTTCTTTTTCAAATTTGTATTTAATTCATTTGGAATTTATTTCTGTGGTTGGTGGGAGGGGGGAGATAAAATTTTGTAGATAATCAGTTGTATCAAGATTATTTGTTAAATATCCATTGTTCAAACAAATTTCCGTGGATTTTTTTTAAGGTCCCTTCTCTCATACATCAAGTTTTAATTTATATGAAAGACTGTTTCTGAGCTCTCTATTTGGATCTATTGGCTTATTTGCCCATTCTTTCCTCATACACTTTGTCAATAATTCTACTTTATAAGAAGTCTTGATCTCTGGTAGGGCAAGCCTTGTTTCTCACTTTATCTACTTCAGGAGCATCTTGGTTATTTTTAGCACCTTTCCCTTCCATGTAAATGTTAGGATCAAATAAATATTTGAATGGAATTATGTTCCTTTGATGGATTTATTTAGGGAGAATTGATTTTTTTCAATATTCAATATTCCATTCATGGATGTGTTTTATTTCTCCATTTATTCAGGTCTTCTCTTAAGCATTTTACTTTTTTGTTTTTAAAAAAGATTTTATTTAAATGTTTATTTATTTTGAAAGAGAGAGTGAGCATGAGAGGGGGAGAGGCAGAGAGAGCAGGAGAGAGGAACCCCAAGCAAGTTCTGTGCTGTCAGCACAGAGCCTAATGTGGCTCGGGCTCTCAGACCATAAGATCATAACCTGAGCCAAGATGCTTAAGAGTCAGATGCTTAATAGACTGAGCCACCTATGTGCCCCACCATTTAAAAAAAACATTTTTTTTAATGTTTATTCATTTTTAAGAGAGAGAGAGAGAGAGACAGAACCTGAGTAGGGGAAGTGCAGAGAGGGAGACACAGAACTCAAAGCAAGCTCCAAGCTCCCAGCTGTCAGCACAGAGCCTAAGGCGGGGCTCGAACTCACAAACAGATTATAACCTGAGCAGAAGTCAGACGCTTAACCAACTGAGCCACACAGGCGCCCCAAGCATTTTAATACTGTCATTTTCTCCATAAGGATTTTGCACAATATTTGTTACTTTTCTAGGCGCCTTACAGATTTGGTTGATTTTGTGAATGAAATTTCTTCCATTAAGTTCTCGAATTATTTATTATTTATAGACATCGTGACTCCTTAACAGCTTTACTGAATTATCTTTCACATAGTATACAATTCATCCATTGAAGGTATACAATTCAATGGGTTTTGGTATATTCAAAGATATGTACAACCAGGGTGCCTGACTGGCTCAGCTGGTAGAGCATCGACCTTTGATCCCACCGTCATGAGTTCAAGCCTCACGTTGGTCATGGAGCCTAATTAAAAAATGTGTGTGTGTGTGTGTGTGTGTGTGTGCGCGCGCGCGCGCGCGTGCCCAACTATCACCATAATTTTCAGTCATATTCATTACAAAAAGAAATCTGGTACGTTTAAGCTATTCACGTATCCCTCCATTTCTCCCCACTCCTCCAGCCCCAAGCAACTGTTAATCTACTTTCTGTCTCTAGATTTTCCTATTCTGGATTTTCATATGAAGAGAACCATATAATAGGTGTTCTTTGGTGACCAACTGACTTCTTTCATTTAGCATAATGTTTTAAGGTATACCTGTGCTGCAGCAGATACTATCGCCTCATTACTTTTTAAGGCTGAAATACTATTTCATTGTATGTATATACTCTATTGACTTTTACATATTGATTTTTAAAATAACATTGCAGAGGGGCGCCTGGGTGGCTTAGCCGGTTAAGCGTCCGACTTTCGCTCAGGTCGTGATCTCGCGGTTCGTGGGTTCGAGCCCCGCGTCGGGCTCTGCGCTGACTGCCGGCTCAGAGCCTGGAGCCTGTTTCAGTCTGTGACTCCCACTCTCTCTGACCCTCCCCTGCTCACGCTGTCTCTCTCTCTCTCTCTCTCCTAGAAAGAAATAAAATATTAAAAAATAAAATAAAATAAAATAAAATAACATTGCAGAATGCTTGTATTAATTTTATTGTTATTCATTTTCTGTATAGGTTTTCCATAAACAATCCTATCCTCTGCCAGTAGGAGCAGTTTTGTAACTTCCTTTGGACTTTGTACACTTCCTATTTCTAAACCTCGTCTTATATCATTAGTTAGAATTTCTAGTACTGAATGGAGAAGCTGTTACAATCATCCTTGTCTTCTTCCTGACTTTCATATAATTGCTTTTTGATTTTACCATCTAGTATATTATCTATGGGATCTCAATGAACACACTTTTTGGATGAAGAACATTGTATTCTTTGTTAAAAATTTTTTTCATGACCAAATTAAATTTTGGCTGTTTATTTTGTATTCATTAAAATCATCAGACTTTTCCTCCCTTTAATCTGATTTTGTGGTTTGTTAATTGAAAGATTTTTCTGATGTTGAATTCCACTTCATTCAACAATTCTTCAGTCATTCACCATTATTGACTGAATATTATAGGTCAGGTGCTATGCTAAGTGTAAAAATTCAAGGTAACAGACAATCCCATTCTTTAAAAAGCCTACCATTTCTTCAGGAAAGTAAGAGATGAATAGGGGCAAGGTAATTAACATGTATTCAATGTTTTCTATGTGTGGGGTACCCCTTTAGATATTTTAGAAATGTGTTCTGATTTAATTCTTCCAATAACCCTATAAAGACAATGATTTTATTCATTTTATAGATTAGATATCTGAGGGTTCCAGAATTAAGTAATTTTCTCCAAACCAGGATTCAACCCAAAACTTTCTAGGCTCTAAAAGTCAGGCTCTTGCAATATGTAAGGGGCACGTATCACGGTTGTTGAGTGTGCTAAGAGCCATGTTTAGTTAGAATGGTCAGGGTGTCTCTTGATTTCCAGAAAATGGATTTAAATGATCCCTTCAGTGGTAGCAGCTGTACGGTAGAGAGGAGCAGTAGCTAGTAATTGATGCCGAGGTAGAGGTGAGCAAAAGCACAGAGTCAAAAACACCAATAGCCCAGAGATCAAAGGGTAAACCAGTTGGCTGTGATGTGCAAGTTGGTAAGCCTGTCTTGGGAAAGAAACCTAGATAGGTCAGAGTCTTATCTTATGAAAACTCTTGTGATGACATGCAGCATGGAGTAGAGTAGGAAAGGCAGACTCTCGGGCAGGAGGCCTTCGCTATAGTCAAAGTGAGTAATAGTAAAGACTCTTCATTTGCTCCTCATCAATTTTAAAATAGTGTCCAACCAATTAACTTCCCTGATTGACCGGGCCTGCAGGGCCATAGCCCTCCCTCTCCAGTCTCATTTTTCATCTTGTCCTCTCAGGTCCAGCCTCATTGGCCGCCTTAAGTTTCTTGAACCTACCTGCTATGCTTGCTTTGATCAAATAGTCAGAATAAATTATTCCATCAGTGAGTAACTTTCTTCCTTCGCTCAGCATGCCACATCCACTTTTCTAATCAACTTCCACTCATACTTCATGTCTCATTCCTTAATTGCGTGCTTCTCTTTCAGAACACTCATCTCAACCTACAGTCATATGTTCATTAATGTTTTCTTGAGCAACATTTGTCTCTCTTACCAGGCTGTAAATTCCATTGCTGAAGCAGGGGCAGTCTGTGTGTGTCGCCTAGTTCCCTGCACAAAGCCAGGCACAGAATAGGCACTTAATACATGTTTGTTAAATGAATAAATAAACGATGCATTTTCTGGATTAGGAAAGGTGAAGTCAGTGGGAACAAAAGGGATGAGAAGAAAAGGAGATTGCAAACTTTTTTAGAAAGATAAACTCGACTTGACATGGTAATTGCCTAAATACGGGGAGGAAAGGGGTAGAGGAGTTAAGAACAGTTCTCAAGTTTAACTCTTCAGTGATTAATTAAGAGAGAAGTTGTATTATTAAAAAAAAAACACAGAATCCAGAAAGATGATGAAGTTAATTTTATATATACCAAATCTCTATGAAGACCCTGAGGAAGACAACATCCAATAGGCATTTTCAGGTTGGAGCAGCCGTATATAAAAATTATGATTTTGGACATGTTTTCAGAATGAAATAAACACTCACCTAAGAGATTAGGTGAATTAACAAGAAAAAGAGAATAGACAGGATAGCAGAGGCCCTGGGAGCTAGATCCTGACAAATGTCTATATTAAGGAGCCAGCAAAAGGAAAATGGATTGCCAAAGGGGACATGGGAACAGGCAGAGAGATGGAGACATGGGTTGCGTGTTACCACTGACGTCGTGGGAGGAGCGAATCCCACTGCGTGTAAAATCCATATTGCAGATGAAGAACGGGGACTGAAAATTAGCCATTGATCCGGTGACAATACCTTGGTGACCTTTGGAAGTAACACTTTCATAAAGCATGAGGTAAGGCAAAATAGCTGATTTTAGAAATAAAAGACACTTCTTGTATAGATCACTGATTTAGGAGGTGTGGCAGTAGAAAGAAAATAAAAATAAGGTTGTAAATAGGGTACGAATCATTAAGAGGCATTTTGCAAATGAGTAGAAGTCTGAACGTGCTCATAAGCAGAGGGGCAAAGGTCTGTGGAGAGGAGAAATGCAAGGGGCTGCTGAATGGGGTCAACCATGCTTATTGAGGGAGAGAGGAGGGTTTGGGAAGAAGTGACGAAATAGGTGGTGTGGTTAACTTGAGTAAGAGATGGCGCTCTTTCTGGAAGGAGCAGTCTTGAGATGGGGAAGGACATCAGTATGAGTTGGATAGGAGATTATCATTTCTAGTCAAGGCTGCTGAAGATAGTAGAGTCGGAGGGTGAACCAAGTGCTCAAAGAACATGGGGCAGCAGGGAATAGGTGCCTACATTCCCAGTGTTCTCCACTCACACAAGCTCAGACTAAGAGAAAAAAATGAGCTGTGACCCTAGAGAAAGCTGCCTGTCGGCCAGGCCAGTACTGACACAGCCTCTTTAAATGCTCCGTGAGAACCCAGATCAGAAAAAACAAAAACAAAAACAAAAACAAAAAACCTGACACACAGCAGCAGCCACAATGCATTCTGGGATTGTGCTCCCATCTGGCCCCAGACACGACCTGCCTCCGCGGAGCCCCCTCTGAGGACTGTGGGAAGAGACTCTTTCCTGTGTACACAGGTGGAAGAGACCACATTTCCAATCTCCAACCCTGTCCCTGGTGTGGCCCCGCTGCCGACACCCTTCCTTCGGGCTGTGAACTCTCCTGTACAATCAGGCACGGGGCAGCTCAGAGGCCGTAATGAAAATCTTTTATGTTTCCTCTCAACAATTTCAAAAGGGCTTTCCCAAAATATGATCTCATTTCATTCTCATGGCGCCATGGCATTACTGTCTTCAATTTGAAGATGCCAGTCATTAAATGCCTTGGGGAACGCCAGCCATGCAGTTAACACATATGAAGGCCTTTTGATTTGAAAACCCTGGCTCTTAGAACCACCCACCTGTCTACCCCTGACTGACTCACTTTCATGGTGAGGAGGTGGGTTCTGGGAATTGGGAGAGAAGAATGGGGGAGAAAAAGGTGAATGACAACTTTGGGTGGCAAAAAATCCTATATTTACCACTCAGCCCGAGCTTGCCGAGGATAGCCACCCCCTCCTGTGGGCCAGAAGCCCTTCCCGGTTCTGCTGAAAGTCATCTATAAATTTAATATCTTCTCATGGAATTAGAAGGCTTAGTGAGTTCTTAGAAACGGTAAAGCAGGCAATTTATGTGTGTGTTTGGTGACAATGTGGCGTTTGGGACATGGACAGGAGTCAGAAACGTCTAAAACTATACTTGTCAATATTAGGCAAACCCTGTTACCTGAAACACAAGAGGGAAATGGCCTCCTTCCTCCTTCTTCACCTTGGATGTGTGCTGGTCCACTCCCAGGTGAAGGGCACTGACCAGATGTGTGACCCTGGGCGAATCGCTTCATCTCTCCGGGCTTGGGCTTCCTTTCCTGGAAAACAATGGGCTTGCACTAGATGAGTCCTAAGATCTGACTAACCTGAATCACCTCTGAGTCCGTGATTCTTGGGAAGATGGAAATGATTATTGCAGGAGGAGAAACATTTCCTCATGAGTTCTTCCTGTTCAAGGCCGTTTTCTGATTTCCCTCAGGGGCAGTGAAATCACGAATGAGCCTGTGAAACATCATTTTCTAGGAGGTGGGCTGTGCCTGGTGCAATTTGTAAAAGTAATGAACTAACTAATTCACCAACCAATCAATGAACTAATCAACCGACTGACTGACTGACTGATAACACACCTGAGCAACAGCCAGAGTGCCGGGAAGGAGAGGTCACAAGCATCCTTTGCTGTGGAAAATAGTGTCCAGTGCTGCTGAGACTTCGCCTCGGCCACCCTCGCACTGTAGCCTCCCACAGACCCCAAATGTGAACAACGGGCCTTACGTGGCCCACTCAAGTGGCCTTACAGCCAGGTCCCTGGGCCTCGGACTCCATCATTTCCAAGTATGAGTTTTCTTTAAAGCTCGAGTGGCTAGACGGCAGCGTTGGGATGTTTCCCCAACACAAATCTGCACCTGCCTGGTGTTCCTCGGCTCGCAGGGCACCGGTGATTTCGGTTTCATGAGGCCGTGCCAAGTGTGGAGAGGCCCTGTGTGCACTTTCTGTCACGTGACCCAGTGACTCAGGCCCCTTCTGGTTCATGCTTGTTGAAGTATGGGAACCAGGGAGGAAAGGTGAGAAAAGCCTTTGCCATAGCTCTCTGGGAGGGTCTGGGGTTGAGTAATTGTTGTTACGCAGGCTGCCCTGAACCCTTTTTATGTGAGCATAATAAAGTCATCTGCTAGCTGCAGAACCGCCGTTTGCAGATGAGATTTCTAGAACTCTTGTATTCCAACCCCTGTCTCCAGCAGGAACAAGCCGAAGTCATCCAAGGGGGGTGGGAGAGAATCTACATTTCACCACCTCCTTTAGTGAAATCGTTTGGTATTTAACCACCTCATCGCCAGAGATATTTCTTTGTGTTGTTTAACCTGAATTCACCCTGCCACGTTTCAGCACGACTCCTCTTACTCTGGGAGACAGAGTGGAAAATTCATTCTGGGACAGGAGGAATGTCTAAGTAGCTGTAAGGGAAGATGCTTGTTCCCACTTCGTTTTCTCTTTCTTGCCAATACCAGAGGCCTCTATTCTTTCAAACTGGATTCTAAACGTGTCTCCGTTAGGAACTTTTCTCTTTTGAATGCTTCCTTTCCACAGAAGACAGCAAAACACTCAAGCTCAGAGTTTATTTTATCATGCATTCGCTCTTGTTGACAGGCTGTTTTGAAAATGCTTTGAGTCAATTTCAGGGCACAGCGCACTGTATTTCCGAGTAGGACTGATCGTCTTTAATGCAACTATGATGTAAATAATGTCTGGGCTTGGAGTCAGAAGTCCTGAACTTGCCAGGGGCACCTGGGTGGCTTAGCTGGTTAAGCGACCGACTTCCGCTCAGGTCGTGACCTCACGGTCTGTAGGTTTTGATTCCCACGTCAGGCTCTGTGCTAACAGCTCAGAGCCTGGAGCCTTCTTCAGATTCTGTGTCTCCCTCTCTCTCTGCCCCTCCCCTGCTCTCGCTCTGTGTCTCTCCCTCTCTCTCAAAAATAAACAAACATTAAAAAAATAAAAAAACAAAAACAAAAACAAAGAAGTCCTGGACATGCCATTTGCCAGCTTCTACTCAAAAGGCCCAGCTTTGAGAGGCTCAGTTTACTTATCTGGAAAATGGAGAAAATGAAGCTTCAACTTCTCAGGTTATTGTGATAATAAGGAAAGGACTGTATTTCAAATTGCTGAGGATAATGGCTTTCACTTAACAGGTGATCCACAGACACTAAGTCACATTCTTTAAGGGTGGGGCCTCTCTATAACTTCTATTTCTACGGTTTTTCTCCATTAGGCCTCAGTGTGTGTTTTGCCTGTAAGGTAAGCTAAATGAGTGTGCTCACTGATCAACTATCTGATAGCCGAGAATGAGCAAGCTGGAAAGGATGTGAGGCCGTTTTGAGGTCTGGTGAAGTCTGGAGAAGTCTGAGATTGGGGCTCCCTGCTCTAGGTGAATTGAAGGAGGTGGGAAGATGATGCCGTGTAAGTGTCTGAGCCGGGGAATCAGGCGAGGCAAGATCCACGGACTAGGAATCTAGGGGAAATAGAAAACTAAGGATTTGGTTCTAAAAGACAAGTCTGGTGTGGGCATCTGAGGAAGAAAAATGAGGCCAGCCGTGTGTGCATTAAGAGGATCTGTCTCTTGCAAGTTCGCCAGCTCTTAGAGTTCACCTTTGTACTGTCTTGTCTGTATCACTGGGTCACTTTAAAAGGTCCATTCAAATCCTTATCTGTGGGAGGTGGGGCTTCTTCATCCTGGTGTGGAATTTATTACCTAGGAGGGTGCACACGTAAGCTGCGAGAATAATTTCCCCCAGAAAACACAGGTCTTGCCTTCCTCTGCTTTCTTAGTTCTCCTTCTGCACAAGGGTCTGAGACCCACGCGGTGGGCGCAGCGACACTCTGGTGAGTACGGGCACAGATGCTGACCCTGCGCTAGTGTGACCCCAGGTGAAGAGGACAGGACCCGCTAGGTGGCTGAGCAATGCGCTCCAGAGGGTTCTGTCGAAGGAAAGGAGATTTGGGTGGGAAACACTAAGCCTGGAGATCAATGAGGACCAGGGAGGGGTTTGCTTACCGAGGGTGAGGCCTTCTCCTTTTTTTCCAGATGAATCGGGGGGAGGTAGATGGTTGGAAGGTCAGGGACAGGGAAGGCGACCTCCGTGCCACAGCTCACGTCTTTGGTCAAAGCAAGTGATACAGTCCGGCAGCTACTGCTCATTCATTTTTTTAGCACAAGTGCCCTGACCCAGGATAAGATACGAGGTGGTAAATAAATGCTTGTGCAGAGGGAGCTTTGTTTTGTAGAACCGCAGATACAGAGATCTGAGTTAAACACATTCTTTGCACATTTAGTGAACACTAACGCGAGGTCGCACTTTGGTTTTATTTTGTTGTTCATTTTTCCTGTTTGTCCCTAACCCTCATCCCCATTTCCCTTTTGCCTCCTCCCTCATTTCTCGCTTCCTTCAGCTACTCATCCCCGACACACATATGGCAATCTCCCTTGCACACGTGCTCCTGCATCCCCAGCACGGGGGCTTGCTGGGCGCAAGGTTGCACGCTCACTTGATTTCACTGAAGACTGTCTGTTTGCTTTCCAGAACGGCTGAGCTGGTTTAATGTTGCTGCAGAAATGCATGAACAAGTCTCCTTCTCTCAATGTTTTCTATCACTTGGTATTACCCAGATTTCTAATCTTTGTATATTGCATGCGTCTAAGGTAGTATACCACTGTATTAAAATTTTCTCTGATTTCTAGGCCTTCCTAGAAATACATATCTCATCCTTGGTATCCATTCTCTAAGTTGTGGATTATTATATGTTGTGCTCATTTTGCTTTTGACTTTCTTATCTTTTTCATGCTGATTTGTAAGAATTTCTTCTATATATTAGACATATAATTATCCGTGTATATAGTATGCAGATACTATAATTTTGTCTCATGTTCTTGTCCTGTTTTGGAATCAATTTTATTTTTTATTTATTTTTTATTATTAAAAATTTTTTACATGTTTATTTATTTTGGAGAGAGAGAGGCAGAAACAGAGACAGTCTGGGAGAGGCAAAGGGGCAGAGAGGGACAGAGAGAGAGAGGGATAGAAGCCAAAGCAGGCTTTGCTCTGAGCTGTCAGCACAGAGCCCGACACAGGGCTCGAACTCACAAACTGCAAGATCATGACCTGAGCCGAAGTCGGACACTTAACCGACAGAGCCACCCAGGTGCCCCTTGGAATAAATTTTATATTTACAGGCCTCATAACATAATTGATCATTTAATTTCTATAATGGTTATTTATGCAAGCTTTTAATTTATTCTTTGCTAATTTTGATACTTTATAAATTCTTACAATGTGTCTGGGTATGGAGGGCACCATGTAGCTATGTCATATAACACTCTGTGAGTCTTCAATCCTACCTTTCTCCTCTGTATCTTAACTTACATCATATTGTCTCTTTTTCAGAAAAAAATGATGTTTATTGTGTTTGTTTGTTTGTTTGTTTATTTTAGTTTAGTTTATTTTGAGAGAGAGAGAGACAGGATGAGTCGGGGAGGGGCCAAGAGAGAAGAGTGAGAGACAATCCCAAGCAGGCTTTGTACTGTCAGCGCAGAGTCTGACATGGGGCTTGAACTCTCAAAACTGCGAGGTCATGACCCGAGCCATTACTAAGAGTCGGAGCTTAACCGAATGAGCCACCCAAGTGCCCCTGTGTTTATTTATTCTTAATTAACGTAAGTCTCATAGTGTTTTCCTGCATTCCTTTCTCTTCTTACTAGAGTACTTCTTCCAAGAGAATCTTAAAAGACCTTCTACACATGCCTGAGATATCATTAATTTGCCCCAAATTTTAAAAATAGTTTAATCGGTGTTTACATTCTTGGTTAAAGGGTTTTGTCTTCCAACACTGGAAAAATTATTCTTTTGGCTAGTTTCTATTGTTGATATTGAGAATTCCTGTTCCTTTTCAGGAGATCTATATCTTCTCTCTGGAAACTTTTAGAGTTGTCACTTTTATTTTTGGTTTCTTGAAACACACATTTATTATTATTTTTGACCCTCTGAGCTCTCATGACATGAGAGCAAAAGAATAGAAACTGGTATAAACTACCAGCAATGAATAGAAAGTGGCCAGGTCTTCAGATGGTAAACAATTGTCAGAGGGGGACTGGGGACTGATGAAGTCGACAGAGGAAGACACAGTACGGAATATCCACAGTGCAGGCAACTGTCAAGGGCAATTTTTCCTGCAGATCCCTGGAGGGACTCGGGACTCAAAAATCTCTAGATTTCATGGTAGGCAAGAGGGAGATTTGGGCTAAGAGAAACCCCCAACTTTTCCACCCTGAGCTCATGGGAGAAGGATTGTTTTTCTCTAACAATATTGAACACCCTCTTCTTAGTGCTGGAGCTAATGTCACTTCTGGGCTCCATTTTTACTTACCTCGAAATGGAGCCCAGTCCTCAACCAATGCCTGCTGGTCTATACGGCGTTCACAGTCAGCCTTGCTAATCCCGTCAATGACTAGGTATTTGAGGGAATTGTGGTACATGAAAAAGAAACATTGTGAAATAGAGAAATGACCCCATAAGAAAACAAGAGATAATTCAAGGTAAATAAGGAGCTTGAGAGAAACTAATTTGTATCCTCAGAGACATTCATGAAGATACCACATCAATCAGTTAAACAAGAAGAAGACACTATGAAATGCCAACTAAAAAGAGGGAGGGTAAAATAGAGACAAAAGAAAAGAAAAAGAGTATAAAATGACCACCACCAACAAAAATAACATTTAGAATAACCCAGGAGCTCAACATCCACTTGAAAGGAGATCTGAAAAGAAAAATATGTGGGAGGGAATTATTAAAGAAACATTATAGGGACACCTGGGTGGCTCAATCGGTTGAGCGTCTGGCTTCAGCTCCGGTCATGATCTTGCGGTTCATGGGTTCAATCCCCACATCGGGCTCTGTGCTGACAGCTCAGAACCTGGAGCCTGCCTCAGATTCTGTGTTTACCTCTCTCTCTGAACCCTCCCTTGCTCATGCTCTCTCTTTATCTCAAAAATAAATAAACTATAAAAATTTTTAAAAAAAGAAACATTATAAGAGAATTTCCCAGAGTTCAAGGACACAAAAGTTAAGAAAGGAGTGTTTACTTAGTACCTGTTATAATGTAACATAACAATTCAGAACACTAATACTGAAAAAGAGATCTTAAATGTTTCCAGAGAGGGAGAAATGAAGAAAAATTAATGACAATTCACAAATAAATGGGCACCAAGACTTTTCAGAGCGAACATTAGATGTTTGAAGATAATAAAGCAGTGCTTCAAATTATGAAGGGAATAACTTTCAACTAGAAGTCTATATCCAGCAAAAATCATTGTGAATTTTGAAGGCAGAAGAAAAGGCATTTTCAGACAGATGAGGTGCAGAAATTCTTCTACACATCTCTCTAGGGAGTCATTGGAGAAGGTACCCCTGTAGGATGAGACAGTAGAACAAGCCAGAAGGGGACTTGGATTCTGGAAATAGCCCCTCCGCCCTTGAGCAGCAGTGAAGAGGAATGCAGATGACAGTTTTGCTGAAGGTCAAGGGAGAGACCAGTACAGATCACACAGTGAAGGAAGCACTAATTGTATCCTCTGCCATTTTGTAAACCTCAGAAGCACAGAGAAGGTTAAGTCAATTGGCTAAGATCCCAAGGATGATAAATAGTTAGCAATCTGGACCCAGCTAGAAGGACTTCCTAGCCTGAACTCTTACTCTTTTATCATACTTTGCTGCTTCTTGTCACAGATCTTAAAGTGATTAAAAGTTTCCACTGGGAAAATAAAGAACAGAGATATGTTCTATGTGTGCCAAACACTCATTTATTAGAGTCAGAAAGAAAAAAAAAAGCCAATGTAAAATTGCTGAAATAAGAAATAGAACAAGAAATAGATTCTAGAGAAATGAAGGGAGTCACCAGGAAAGGAAACTTAATAGAGTGGCAGGCGATTTGATAGAGGAAGAGGACCTGGGGAGGGGGAGGAAGAAGGCAAGAGATTATTTCATTCCATTTTAAATATTCTGCGCTGCTAAAGTTTATTTATTTTTATTTATTTATTTTTTGAGAAAGAGAGAGAGCGAGCTGGGGGGAGGGGCAGAAGGAGGGAGAGAGAGAGAGAGACAGAGAGAGAGAGTCCCAAGCAGGCTCCATGCTCAACTCGGAGCTCGACGTGGGGCTCGATCCCTGGCCCCTGGGATCATGACCTGAACCAAAATCAGGAGCCGGACGTTCAGCCAGCTGAGCCACCCAGGCGCCCCCAAATCTTCTGCACCTTTAAAAATTATTCAATTATTGCCATGTATTGCTTTGAAATGTTTACCTTTTTATTTCTTTGTATTTTTAAATTTTTTTTATGTTTTATTTATTTCTAGGAGAGAGAGAGAGAGAGACAGCGTGAGCAGCGGAGGGTCAGAGAGAGAGGGAGTCACAGACTGAAACAGGCTCCAGGCTCTGAGCGGGCAGTCAGCACAGAGCCCGACGCGGGGCACGAACCCACGAACCGCGAGATCATGACCTAAGCGAAAGTCGGACACCCAACCGACTAAGCCACCCAGGCGCCCCTATTTTTTTGTATTTTTAAAAGGGTAAATAGGGCTCGTTTGGGAAACGAGTCAGATTAGGAGTCAGCACAGTGTGCAGAGGCACAGAAGAGCTAAGGGTGCAGAGCTTGGTGGCGACTGGTGTGCTTTAGGGTGCCTGGACCGCAGGGCGGCTGCGGCCTCGTAGGAGAGGCTGGAGATGACTCTGGAAAAGCAGACCGGGGCAAGGCTGTGGAAAGCAGTGAACACCATGCTAAGAGGTTTGGAATTTCCTTTGTTGGCAACACGGAGGCATGAGACGTTTTGAGCCCTGCAATTCCGTCTGTGTTTTAGACGGCTCGTCCTTCTGGTGACACCCTTACGGTAGCATTTGGAAGGTGGGCACCCAGGAAGCAGGAGCGCCAGACAGAGGCAGGCACGACAATCCTAGGCTTTCAACCTGTGCGGAAGCGGTGACTGGGGCCGAAAATCTTCCTGCCACGTTCGCTGCCTCCCTGGCCCGCAGTCCGTCACCCTGACCCTCTGGGGGACCGCGGGGAGCCACCCCACCCCTCCTCATTCGGGAGCGCTAGGAACCCCCCTGGGCAGGCGTCTTATTTTCGCTTTTTAAACCTTACTATAAACCACGTTTTGGCCACGTTTCAAGGCGTGTTTTAGTTTTCAGCACAGGACTTTTACCAACTTCTTTTCACTCCTCTCCACGCCCTTTAATGATTCCCTTGGTTTTTATAAGCAGGTTTTCAGTTTTTTTCCTCCTGCCTCGCCAACTCATCGAAGAAGTAAGATGTTCCCCCCACCTCCTTTTATTGTTAGTATCTTTAAACTAATAAAACGGAAAAAATGAATGTTTGTAAACCTCTGGCCTCCTGCTTTCTAGGCTCACACCCACTGGACCCTCCCTCTGAGGCTTATAACAACATTCCAGCCTGCTGGGTGTGCCAGTCTGTATGACCGCAGCTCCGATGGCTTCAGCCTGTCTCTCCCGGTCCATTATTCCCTCCCGGCCTCCTTAGAGGCTCCCATCACCCGGGGTCCCCCAGGCAACACCGCTCAGGGGCAATCGAGGCTGGTTGCAAGTGCCCCACTGAAAGGCACTGGTCTTTCTCCCTCTTGTAGCAGCCCGGCTGGGAGTTGAGCAACTCGCTGAAGGTCAAAGGCAGCCATCCATAGCCGTGGCATTCTCCACTTGGTGTGAACCTGACTCAGGAGGGGAAATACTCGAAGGCAGGGAATGGGGTGAAGAAGGGCAGTTAGTTTTCCCTTCACGCCCAAAGGCCACGTGGCTCCTGCCTCCAGGCAGGAGAGGGTCAAAGTTAAGCTGAACAGGTCTTTGTGCATTTCAGGAATGTGAATTTCATTGCTCTCCACGCCTCTCTTAGCGCTGACTGTGCTTGAGATTAAGGTTGGGCACTGCAAAAATGGCAGATTCACTGGTTAGCAGAGGTTGAGTTTTTGGGTGCGGGATTCTACTTTCCTCGTACCTCGGATGTCTGGGGACAGTGTAGATATCACCTGGGATTGTTAGAAATGCAAACCCTAGTCCCACCCCGGACCTGCTGAACCAGAATCTACATTTTTTCACAATGGACAGGTCATTTGTATGCGCATGGAGAACCACTGATCAAATATTCCGCTGTCGATTTGTTTAACATGACAGCATGTGGCTGACAGTGGGTTTTGTGTTCCAGAGACTTCTGCCTTTCTGTGCTCAGTGGTACATCACAGAGTAATAGCTTTGGGGTCTTCCCTTTTCTCCACTGATCCTTATCTTACCCGGGTGTGAGACCAGGCATGTTAGGCTGCGTCATCTCACCTCATCCTCAAACAATCTTATGGGACCACAAAGCATGCTCATTAATCTAGTTTTAGACAATAAAACCCCATTTTGTTGATGAGCAAACGACTATTTTCCTCAGAGTCACAGAGCTAGGTACTGGAGTTACCCATGTGCCTGCTGGCCATCTCGCTTCCCACCTTCCTTTTGTATGTGACCTAGGCTGGCACTTGCAGCCCTTTCCAACATGAAGCTCAGAAAAGTAATTAGTAGAGAAAAAGAAAGAAAGAAAGAGAGAGAGAGAGAGAGAGAGAGAGGGAAAGAAAGAAAGAAAGAAAGAAAGAAAGAAAGAAAGAAAGAAAGAAAGAAAGAAAGAAAGAAAGAAAAAGAAAGCAATCAGAAACATAATGTTGGGTTTGGTTTGAGTCATAAATTCCACCATGTAGGGATAAAACTCAGGACTTTTTCCCTGCGCCTCTGCAAATGATTCCAGTAGTTCAGAGGCCCTTTTGAACAAGAGATTACATGGATTGAGTTTCAAAGAAAAGAATGTAAAAAAAAAAAAAAAATCGTCCAGATGCGAATGGTCTCCAGATGTGACTATTGCTCTTCCAGATGTGTGGAAGGGAGGGGTGAGGGAGCCGGGGGAGTGAGATGCCTCACATGTCTGCAAAATGAAATGGAAAAACTGCTCTCAGCCACAGGGGAAAGCAGGACAAGGGGAAGAGAGATGAAATGAGAGGCATGGAATCCAAGTTAAACTCTTCAACATGGGGCCAGACTAACTCAAGGAATCATTCCCACGTGGGCTGACCTTTTAGAGTGGCGGCGCGCACGGAGGCCACACCTCAAACTGTCCTGCTGGAGAGAACACTCCGAAGGTGTTTGATGGCAGGAACTGAGTCCCCTTAGACCTGAGCGAATCTGAGGTTTGCAGCTGAGGTGGCAGAGCAGGCCAGACAGGCTCCGAGTCTTACGGGGAGAAGAGAAGGGAGGCGAGAATGCGGAAGGAGCCAGGAGCTACACCTCCTTTCCTGCTCCAGCTTCTGAATCAGCACCTCGTCTCGGGTTTGTTCCTTCACACTGGCTGGGAGGCCCCAGGGTCCTCGGCTGAGTAAAGGGGCAACCACAGAAAACTGAAGCCTTGTGGCCAAGTCATCACGGCTTGTCACACCTCTGAGACTCGGAGCCACTGTCAAAGCCCTGTCTTCGTGGCATAAACCCCCTTTCTTTCCGTCTGTCTGTTGGCACCGTCACCTTGTCGGGGAAGATCTGCCAAATGGCTGCTCCAGATGTATCTCCCCACCTTCCCACTGTCCCTACCCTCTTCCTCTTCCACGCAAACGCTGTCCTCAGCCTCAGTTTCCGTGCCACCCTGGAGGTATGGTGTCGATTCCTGCTCCCGCCTCATATTTTTCCGCGACACAAATAACTCACTCTGTGCTGGAGGCGGGAGTCCACATTTTTATTTCCCTCTAGGGGGTCTCAAGATCTAAAGAACACATTCCAACAAAATGAGTACATTTAAGTTGCTAATTACTTATATTATTAAAATATGCGCATATGCAACCATGCCTACATACTGATTGCACGTGCGCGCGCGCACACACACACATACACACATACACTGGTATAACCTCTGGCCAATATGCTAACAGTACAATTAATAATAACTAAATTGAAAAGTTAATTGGCCATCTTCTGTCTTCCTTTGTGAGATCTAATCTCCTGTGATCTGTAGCCCAACACATTTCTCAAACTCCACACCAATTAGAGGTAGAGTGTCTAATTAGAAGGTATTGAGATCATTGAAGAGCGAACCCAGGATTAGTGCACACTGGATACACAGATAGATGCCCTTTCTCTGATAATCAAGTATCAGGAAGTATAGTACTTTCAATATCATCATCATCATCATCATCATCACTATTGGCTAGTTGTGAATTCTTTATTTCTTTTCGTTTTAATCTAATTGGATTTGAATCCTCAAGCTACTGTTTAAATTTGGTTCTAGGCATATTTTGCTGTTCCACTCAGGACTTGATTCAGATTTATGGAACTGATTTTGTCCTGGCTCACTAGGATACACATATTTAAATGTTTTTATGCTTAAGCCCACTTAGCATTGGTTTGAGGTTTAGGCAAATGGGTAAGTCAGGTCTAGTTCAATATGTGGTTCTGAAAATGTATACACTCCACTCTGGCTTTAAACTACAAACTTGGTGTGTTTCATCTCCGAATTAGACAGGTTTCTGTTCGGCATTTGTGGCGACAAAGGTGTATTATTTTGTCTTTGTAAGTGGGTTGTATTCAGTGTTATTTTGAGAAGGTTTCAGAGAGCCTGGTGTTGCAGGTAGTCTGCTTTGCTCCCAAATGCTGCACTGGAGACCTTTAATCATTGCATTCTGCTCAGACACCAGGTTTATAGAGATTCTCCACCTTCTATTTCTAGGCTTTTCCCATGCTTCCCAGCCCCGAGTCCCACATCTGCTGAAGGAGACATGGTGTTTGGGTTCACTTCCTCTGCTAGTGCCAGCAGCCCTGTCCAGAGAGGAGGAGAATGGCCTTTCTGTTGCCACAGCTCAGGTCCTTGCCGCATGGACTTGTTGCCTGAGAGGACCCCCGCCATGAGCTCTCCAGCTCATTGCTTCTCAGCAGTGACAAGTTAAAAAACCCAGCTCTTTCTTTGGGTTCCAAAGGTGTAACTTCCTGTGGAAGGTTCCTTTCTGTTGACTTGTTCTCTGCCTTCCTTTTCACCTGTCTGTTATGCTTAGCTCTACCCTCTTGCATGCATTCATTTAATCCTTCGGTGACCTAAGCTAGAGAAAATGCCACAGCTTTAAACCTTTCCCCATCTACGAATGGATTCCTGCATGCTGTGCGACCTGTTCTTCTAACAGTCATATATTAGATCAAATCTACCATTTATTGTATGCCTATGTGCCAAACACACTTCTGTTTATCATATGTATTGTTACTAATGACTCAATCAGCTAGGTGGCATTATCCCCACTTTACAGAGGAGGAAACTGAGGCTCAGAGAGGCTGAATGCTTCATCTAAGGCCTTGCAGCTAGAAATCAGATAAAAAATCTGGTTCACCTGACTCCAGAGCCTCTACTTCATGGACATCCAGTCTGGTTCAGCCAGGAGGCTCTCTGTGCGTGCAAGGAATTCTAAAAGTCCCCGAACAGTCTATTTCCACTCATTTTATTAATAAAAACAACAATGCCCGTATATCTCGCAGGTGACGTGATGAAGCGAAAACAAGGAGAAACCAGTGTTGTATCCTGAAAGGTTGGTAATGACCCCCTTGACCCCGAAAGGAAGATTTTTGGGTTACCAATGAGACGTTTCCTCCAGAACGGCTTTTGCCCAAGGTGCATGAGCCTGCCACCACCTTTTTCATTTAGGGGTTTGATTTATTTCTGTAGCTGAACCTGCTTGAAGAGATTCCTGCCAGGTTCATGACCCTGGTTGTGGAAATGGAGAACTTTAACTGGCGGGCCCTGGTGTGATGGAGCACAGAGCTTAGAGGTTATCCGGATGAGATACAACAGGATGGAAGACTCGTTTTACCAAACAATGCAAAGTGCGGATTTTCATTCTGGAACTTGTAACAAGACAGTGTTCCCTTTCAAATAAAGTATAAACCATTTCCCTCCAGTTTATGTTCTTGTGCATACCTGACACCTTCAAGAACAACCTCTCTTGGCCACCAGAGGACAAGCCTATGCGAGCTTAGCGTAGAGGTGTGGTCAAGTGCAGATTATTCCCCTCATTCTGGCTCCTTCCACAGAGCATCTGAGAGAGTACAAACAATAATGAGTGGCCCCAGCAGGGCCAGTTTTTCAGGGATGACCTTCCACATCTGTGCTCTGCTCCTGGAGCTCTTCAGTCAGTCCTGAGGGGATCAGCTCAAGCTGAAAGTCCCAGTGTAAGTCTGCTGTCCTCTCATGAGAGATGGTATTTCTAGACGATGCACAGAAGACTTTTCCTATGGCATCAAGAAGACTATTGAATCCAGAAAGACTATAGAGGGGAGGGTGTAATTTCTGAGCACTCAAAAAAAAAAAAAAAAAAAAAAAGAAGAAGAAGAAGAAGAAAGAAAAGAAAACCAAGCCAAATCAAAACAACAACAACAACACTTTTGGGAAAGTGTCTTTACATCCGTTTTTAAGTGCAAATAAAGGGGAAAAAAGCCATACCCTTCCCAGGATCCCCCCCTCCTGGTCATTTTTGCCAATAGTGGATGTGGTATTAGGGAAGGGAGACCAAAGCCTCTGGTTCCTTAGGTTGTATGTAATGTTTGCACAGGAAATATGAGCAAACATCTTGGAATCCTTATCATTATATATAAACTGCCTTACGGGCTAGCTCTACGGAGATTATCATATTTACAAAAATACAATGATACCCCTGTGGAGAGTCTTTCATCATGGGATTCCTTGGCTGAGTCATCTCACCCGTAATTGGCAGAGATGAGAAAAAAAACCAAGAGAGGTCACTAGTTGCAGAACAAGCAGAACACGTTGGGAGCTCAGCCTTCTTCCACTTGGCCTGAGTAGCCAAGCCCTGGGCTCAGCCCATGAGCCTCCCTCTGAACTCCTAGCCCTCGACATGCCCCCCTGCTGCAATGGGCACATGTAGTTAATGGGATGGAGCAAGCCTAGTTGCCGTAGAATTAGTTGCAAATTCAAGCTCAGATAGTTTCCTTAATTATTGCCAATCCTCCAACAGCAGTATATGTGCCACATGCTACACTGGCCTCCGAGGAGAGAAAGCAGGGGCTGTGTCATGGCAACATTTAAGTGGTACAGAAGAAAAGGCAGGCACAATCTTGTACTTTTCCTTAGAGAGGGGGTCGCTGAATAAACATGAAGCCCTGAGACCACTGCAGGGGCATTTGATCAAAATGGCAAAGAAAAGAACACAAAGGGGGCATCTAAAGGGATTGAGGCTCAGTCTCCCAGCAGTGGAGCCAAGCTGAGGCTTGAAGGAAGGACGGACAAAGATTTGGAGAGAAGGGGAGGCTGTGTGGGAATGTTGTTGAGACGGCAAAGGAGTGGGGCTCTTCCAGGTGAATGGGGGACTGGGTAGGAAGTGAACACGACTAGGGCCATGGGGCCTTGCTGTACGGTGGCAGAGGAGGATCAGGTTGAGGTGGGTGTAGGGGTGAGGAAGTAATGAGCCATCTGCAGGTCCTCAATTGGATATGAAGTGGCCTCTGAAGCTGATTATTCCAAGGAGTTAAGGAGCTATCAATTAACAACACACACGCGCGCGCACACGCACACACACACACACGTGTGCGCGCACACACACACAAAACCAAAAAACCCCACCACAAACAAAAAACAAACGAACGAACAAAATCAACTGAAACCAAAGAAATCCCTAGGAAGACAGCTCAGTAGTCTACCTAGCATTGAGAAGCTTGAAAGATGAACTAGTGTTGACACCTTGGGGATAGAGAAAAAAACCACAGAACAGGAAGTAAGGCAGAGGAACGATTAGCAGGATTCAGAAAAAAACGAAAAAGGTTTTGGGATTGGAGGAGTGATAGTGAATGTATTTTTGTTGAGTCTTGGCATTTTTGATAGATCAGTAAAGAAGCTGTTGATGCAGAGAAAAAAATGTGGGCCAGTGAAGTTCAGCGAGGCCCGTATTTAATTGAGAAAGTAACAAATGTATCTTGGGATTCAGACACTGGAACTCCTGCAGAATGATTGGGAAACCAGAGGAAACCGAATACTGGGTTTGGGCTCATGATGTCTGCATTCTGATTCCAGAAATCTTGACCCCTGGAACGTCTTGGTCCTCGGAGAACTTTGCCGGGGGGGACAGAGTTTGCACTGGGGCTAATATGAATGGAGAGAATGGGGTCATCAAAGAGCCTTTGGAAAGCGCGGGAGGCAGAGAAGCGGTGGGACCCTTCAGCTACATCCTGCTTCTGGGGGCTCCAAGATCTGGGAACGGTCAGGCCAGTTCAAGTGGCTGGCTCTCTTCCAGGGTGGCCCGTTCTAGACTGGGTCAGCCGGCTCCCACCCAGACTCGCGTCAGCTTCGCACACTGTCATTATCCGTGACACTTCAGCCAGCACCATCTCGCCACACCGTATTACATCCAAAAACACAAAACAAAAAAATTAAGAACTTTCCCAGGGACTGGAAGTGCATTTCTCCCAGCTTCATTTAAAATACATCGTTAGAGTTGTGTTCCACAAATCTGTCGAATACTATAAATATGCATGAAGTTGCGGTGGCCTCCTACACCCGCGGAGCGGCCAGTTTTTGGACGGATAACAGGCAGGGAGAATTTTAAGTACATCCTGTTCCACCAAAGCTTACTTTTTTTTCCCTCCCCATTCTGCTCTCTCTTTCTTTTGCTTTCTCCTGCCCATCAACGCCCTCCTTCCCCAACAGAAAAAATAATTGTATGAAGGCTAAGCCTGGGCAGAGGCAAAGATTTCTTATTTCTCATCCTTAAAATGTTGCAAAACCTTAAAAACTGTAAGGGAATAATGGCCCTCCCCCTAACCCCCAGTAACACACACACACACACACACACACACACACACACACACAGCTCTCCCCCAGCAAACAGGAAACTATCCCTGGGCTGCCGGGCTCCTAAGCCAGGAAACTGGTCTTTGCTGGTCTGGCTACCTTCCCCACCAGGTTCTTCCTGGCCATCCAACACAGTTAAAAATAGTAACCACCAAACCCAGAAGAAAAGATGATTTCATTGTCGAACCACTGCAACTTGTGGCCTGATTTGGGTGGTGGCAGATGGAGCTAATCCTCTGAATTCTCTTAGGGTCAAAGCTGGTCCCTCCCACAGGATTTCAACACCACCGCGCTCCCAGCGGAGCCAGCCCATCTCGGGAGGGCAGAGAATCAGGCAGAGCTGGCTGGGCACACACGTGCTTGCGCACACACGTGCTAGGGCACGTGCACACACGGACACACTGCGGGTGAATCAGCCGTGGAAAGGCGTGATCTCCCCCGGGCACACACAGCCCGTGCACACCGCAGGCGGCGGGCCTGTGAACACAAGGCTCTGCTCTCTAAGCCACTCATTCCTGCTGTGGTCTGGGGAGTGCACATCCTCCCCCAGACCCGGCAGGCGCAAGGGGTCACGCGTCCCACATGCTGAAAACCGTTCCTAGCGCAGCCCGGGTCAGAACGACAGGTACAGAGAGAACCCAGTTGTCTTCCAGGGCCAGGAGAGAAAACTAGGTTGAGAAGGTACAAACGGTCACCAGCAGCGGATCTGGAGGAATAAAAGAGAAATCTACTTTTACCCTTGAGGGCTCTGCCTCTACCCCTGACGTGCAAATTAAACTTCTCCAAACAGAGGTAAATTCACAATGAGGAAAAGAGCCACGCCCCTCAATACGGAGCTTATGGCCCTCAATTTTGCATAATTGCTACTCAATCAGGCAAGTGGATTTTCTTTTAGATTCTAAATCTTTTTAATGTTTATTTTATTTTTGAGAGAGTCAGACAAAGACAGAGTGCGGGTTGGGAGGGGCAGAGAGAGAGGGAGACACAGAATCCGAAGCAGGCTCCAGGCTCTGAGCTGTCAGCGCAGAGCCTGATGCAGGGCTCAAACCCACAAACAGATCATGACCTGAGCCAAAGTCAGACGCCCAAACACCCCTGGCAAGTGGAGTTTAAAATAACTTCTATGTTGGGGCACCTGGCTGGCTCAGTCGGAAGAGCATGAGACCTTTGATTTCAGGGCCATGCGTTCTAGCCCCGCATTGGGAGTAGAGATTATCTAAATAAATAAAACTTAAGAAAAATAACTTCTGAGTTCCTGGCATCTCCCGAAGTGTGTGGGGATACAGAGGATCTATCGGATATGCTTAATGTCTTTGAAGACTTCATAGTTAATGAAAGAGAAATAACTAATTCAACTGATGTAACCGGAAAGCAATCATACCAAGCTTTCAACCAGGAGGTACTGAGCACCTATCAGGCACTGCTTGGGGAAGGCAGCCATAAGGAAAAGCATAAATAAATGCCTGCCCTCAGGTGGCAATGCTCTAGTGGAGAAATAAGTAGGATATACAGTAAGTGGGATAGTAAGGAGATAGCTTAGAAAAACAACAAAGTGGCGTAGGAAGTATTGGGGAGCAGTTGCAATTTTAGAACAGGTGACTGGAAGGTGACATTTGAGTAAAAACTTGAAAGATAACAACAAGTACTGGAATTGCATGGTCCAAGCTGAGTAAGTACTTAGTAGTGGGCAAGGTCATTGAGTAGCCACCGGAAATTCATGCAGGAGGTGAGGCTAAATCTGTATGTTTGAAAGTTGAAAAAACTTTCTAAGCAAAGAAGGAATCAAAGAGGCAAAAAGTGGTATCCTTGTACTGGAATTTGGTGCATTGCAATTTTCTCTTATCTGTGCCCCGCGTATTACACACTGTAAAGAAAAACAATCATATTGCCTAAAACTATACCCTTTGGACAGAGACATCAACATCCAGAAATTTACCAAGGACGCCCGAGGGTCCTCGTTACTGCAAGGTGAGCCGGGAGGCGCACTGGGTGCGGGAATGTTGTTGGCTCTAGGGAGAGGCGGTGGCATGGGCGGAAGAGTGGGGGCTGTGCCCTCAGCTGGAGGGATGTGGGTTCAAGCCTCGCTTGGCCACCTCCGCATCTTGTGACCCGGTATGCTACTTAATTCTCTGCCCCTCAGCTTCCTCATCTCCAATTTGGGAATGCTACATTAAAAAGCAAGCAAGCAAACAAACAACAACACAAACCCATATCACGGCTGTTGTCAGGTACATATCAAGCGTTCAGCAGATCATCCCCATTATTACCATTATCAGGATATCGCATAAGTCTGTGACACAAAATGATGGGCAGCCTGTGGTTGTTGTGGGAGCTTGTCATAGGTCTGCTAATAGCAGTCAAGCTCACATTGCACCGTAGAGCCTTCTGACTGCGGTAGATGACTAAACGGGGGACACAGGGAGGCTAAGCGATGTACCCTCGTCACCAGAGGTGGGGGTGTGGTTGGATCGCATTCTCTGACCTGGGGCCACCAGGGCATGTTGAGGGCTGGGGAGCTGCCGCCGAGACAGGGAAGTCGGGAAGAGGCGGAGAGAAGGTGGACGGGGTGGCCAAGGAGCGGGACTACAGCAAACATCATCCAAGGGGCCGGGAGCTCCTGGAAACCTTCCTACCAGAAGGTTCCTGTTGTCTACCATCATGGAGTTGCAGATCACCTCTCAGTCCTTCCCTGCGAGTCTCTGTCAGAAGGGGGGCCTTGGAAGAGCTGGCTCTAGGGCCTCTGCCCTCCCCGGGAACGATCTCTTCCTTTCTTTCGTTAATCTGGACAGTTTACGCATGTGAGTGCTCAAAAGCCATATGATAAAAGCCTAATAAAACTATGACACTATGAGAGTTGCAAGCATTTAAAACTGTCCTGGAAAAGGCCTGAGGGAATCCAAAGTTAAGCGAGTCAAGAAGGCCAGAAGGTGCTTGGAAGGGTGGGGGGAAAAGCATGGGGACCAAGGGGCCTGAATGTTTCAGAGCAAATGGAAAGTCCGTGGCGCGTGAGAGAGGCTAACAGTCTGGGAGACAGGAAGAGCAGGACCGCATTCCGTTTCTGAGGTGTTTAAGCCGCTTTGCAAGCGGGCAGGCTCACCGCTGAGCTCAGGCCTGCCTCTCCGAACAGGGAGCAAGCATTTTTGTGGCTTCTGACATTGTCCTCCTCTGTGCCGTCTAGAGTCGATGGCACACTGGACATCCAGCCTCTCTTTGCTTCCCAAGGCCCCAAGAGACACACATTCAAAGCCTTGCTGATTCACTGATCAAAAGGCAGCTACTAGGACTTCTTCACATTTAATTTATGCTTAACATTTATTGAACACTTATTATGTGCTGGGCACCATGTTTTACATGCATCATCTTGTCCTATGGTCATAAAAATATTTATGAAGCACTTACTCTAATTATATCTGTTTTGTAGAGAAGGAAACAGAGCTTTAGAGAGGTTGCACGATATGCCCGGGCCTCGCAGATAGTAAGTAATGTGGCCAAAATGGAAACGGCTTCCATCTAACATCAATGTCCATGTGCTTAAACACGGCGCAAGACGGCCTCACGTCCGCCATCGCTTAAGTTTTGATTTCTTTTTTTTTTAATTTTTTTAAATGTTTTATTTATTTCTAGGAGAGAGAGAGAGAGAGAGAGAGAGAGAAGGGGAGGGTGAGAGAGAGAGGGAGTCACAGACTGAAACAGGCTCCAGGCTCTGAGCTGGCAGTCAGCACAGAGCCTGACGCGGGGCTCGAACCCACGAACCGCGAGATCATGACCTGCGCAAAAGTCAGATGCTTAACCGACTAAGCCACCCAGGCGCCCCAGTTTTGATTTCTTTGTGTCTGTAAAAGTAAGTTCCTGAAGACAGGAGATGAGTGATCTTTTCTTTTTTTGGAGGGGGGAAGAGATTAACTTACCTGTACGTTAATGCTATAACCAATACATTCTCCATTATCTTATAAATATATTTTGTTCAATAAAAAATACTAGAGGACCAACTATGCTTAGAGATGATCAGTAGTTGGTGAGGATTGAATCAACAAAGACCATTATTGCTTTCCAGCATCTTGCCATCTAATGGAAAGGGGAAGGCAGACAAGTAAATGGATATTGTGTTTCCCGGTGATTAATGCTAAGGACAGGTGTGCTCAGGGCTTGTGGGGGCTCCCAGGGCAGGCACCAATCCCATGTTGGAGCAGTGTCTTCCTTGAGATGTTGATGCCCGCACTGAATCTTAGAGAACAGGCCAGAGGGAAGAGGTATCTCATCAAGGCCGGATATTAAAGGCTTGGAGGTGTGTTAGAACCATGTGGCAGGGATATGAGGCGGGGGGGTGGTGTGTGTGTGTGTGCGACAAGTTGGTGACAGTTGGCACTGGTGAGATAGGTACAATCAGACTGTGAAAGGCCTTGCCGATCACCAAGTAGAGGGACCATGTCCTGACAGCAATAGGGAGCCTTTAAACAGATTCCCACAGCTGAGGCTCAAAGTAGTTTGGGAAAGGCACTCTGAGAAGGGTGGAAAAGAATCAGAACACGGCCCCTGGATGGATAGGAGAGATCCAAAGCAGGGCTGCAAGGGCTTTGATCTGAGTAGAGGGCTTTATTTTATTTTATTTTATTTAAAAAATGTTTAATGTTTATTCATTTTTGAGAGACAGAGACAGACAGAGTAAGAGCAGGGAAGGGGCAGAGAGAGAGGGAGACACAGCATCTGAAACAGGCTCCAGGCTCTGAGCGAGCTGTCAGCACAGACCTGACACAGGTCTCGAACCCACGAACCGTGAGATCATGACCTGAGCCAAAGTCGGTGGCTTACCCGATTGAGCCACCCAGGTGCCCCTGAGTAGAGGGTTTTAACATTCAGTTACCCTCCACCCTAAATCAGGAAATAGATATTATGCTTTCATTCTAACGTGATTAACATCATACTTAAATTCACAGTGGTATTTCAAACTGTCTTACATCTAACGGTGATTGATTTTCACTAGCAAAGTCTAGAGACATTACGGAGAGCCTCCGTAGCAGGTTAGCCTTGGGCCGGGCCCTGGAATGAAGATTTTGTAGTTTACAAACTGTTTGCACCTATGTCACCCTCATTAGATCCTTATACATTCCAGTGAGGTGGGAAAGGCATTATTATCTCCATCATATGGGTATGAAAACTGAGGGCAAGAGAAGCAAAAGTCATACAGTTAAGCGTTGAAGTTTGCGCTTAGTGCTCTGAATTTATCCTTTCCCTTTTTATTGTCCTTTTTTGACTGTGTTCAGGCGACAAATGTCCATCACGTGACAATCTTTGGTGTAAGGAACTCCAGGGAAAAAACTGACCCTCTGGCTGTTACTGTCTTCACATCCAACCCATCTCATTTAAGAAACACTGAGCACCTAGTGTCCAGGCACTGGATGCTAGAAAATGTCCAACTTGGCCCTTAACGAGTGAGAGGTGTGCACAGGGGACGGAGACTGCACAGCTAAAGGTGAGAGAATGTGGACAGTGCCTTCCTAGAGGTATGTGCAAAATCCCCTGGCGCCTGGAGACGGGGCAGATTACTCATTCTGTTTAGGGTGCGGTGGAAGGATGAGGAAGGCTTCACCAAGAAGGTGACATTTGAACCAGATGTGGAGGTAGAACGGCATTTCTTCAGGGACAGAAGGGCAAGGCAACAGCAGCAACAACAGAAGTATCACCTGTTAAGCCCTTGCTATGTGCCAGGCCCTGCATTAAGAATTTTACAAATATTATTTATTTGCTCCTCCCCATGACCCCATGAAGTATCAGCTAGGATTACCCCCATTTTACAGATGAGGAAGTCTTAGAGAGGATTTGCACCTCTGATTCCAGCATATTGTCTCCTCCTCTATAGCACAAGGCCAGTCACTCAAGCTAGAGAACAGAGCTTGAAGAAAGCCTCAGAGATGGGAAAATGCCCCACACACTCAAGGTGCAGGGTGATAAAAAGAGGAAGGCATAGGCTGAAAAAGCTGGATGGAGCTAGAGTGCGATGGGTACGGAATGCATATCATGATTTTATTTTGCCAGCAAAGTTAGATTGCAGTCATGTGATCCAATTTGATCAGATCTGTGTTTCATGCAGATAACTCTGATGGCCGGATGGAAGAGATGTCACAAGCATCCGTGACTATCGAGAAGCAGGCCCATAAGCCAAGGGAAGCAGGCCACGTGGGGAGAAGGGGGGGTGTCTCTGATGAAGGGAACAGGCTCCATGTCTCCAGCTCCCCCCGGCTCCTGGCAGCCATGTGGGAATCGAGTGCATTTGTTTCTAGTCCCTCTGATTTTTTTCAAGTTTATTTATTTATTTTGAGAGAGACAGAAAGGGTGCAAATAAGGGAGGGGCAGAGAGAGAATCCCAAGCAGGCCCAGTGCTGTCAGCACAGAGCCCAACGCAGGGGCCGATCTCACGAAATTGTGAGATCGTGACCGGAGCCGAAATCAAGAGTCAGATGCTGAACCGACTGAGCCACCCAGGCGCCCCTCTGGTCCCTCTGATTTTTAAAGAAACTTTGGAAAGTCAAAATTTTATTGGAAATGCCCTGATTTTAAAATGTAGAAAACAAATTCATCTTATTTTTTGAACATTTTTAGGGCTGAACGAGTCGTGCGTGGGGGCCGTTAGCTTGCCTCCTGTGCTCTGGAGGATGGCTTGGAAGGGAGAGTGCTCAGAGGTAAGGAGACCAATGTCAGGAGGCCTTCGTAAGAGTCTAGACAAAAGAAGACCTGAGCAAAGGCCACGACAGTGGGCATGAAGAGGAGGAGTCGGACCTGAAACACATATTAAATGGATTACCTGTGACTTTGGACATGGAGGGTTGGACAGGGAGAATTCTAGGATGGGTGGGTAGATGATGGAACCATTAATTCATTTCACTTTTGGACGACTGTTTAAAGGGTATTTAGTGTGTATGCAAGATGTTGTGTCGGGGGCTGAGGTACAGCAAAGAATAAGCCACAGCACCTTGCGGTGAAGGAGCTCAGAACTTGGTGAGGACGTCTGTTGGAGGCGAAGCACAGAGAGATTTGGGGGGAGGGGGGGCACTTCTAGTCTTAGGAAGCAGGGGTCAGGGAGGGCTCTGCTGATAGGGAACACGGGAGAAGTGCACGTTCGAGAGAAGACCACAGATCTGATTTTGAATTTGCTGAGCAGAGCCTTATCTTCAACGTAGCTATTTCTGTGATCTAGTACCCCCCGTGATGCCTTTCTTTTTGTGGCAGTTAAAAGTCCAGACATTTGCTCCCTCATATGACACATTCCTTTCCTGCAGTCACGTTCTCCCTCTATCCTCTATTAAAATGGTCAGTATAAGTGGGCACATGGCTGGGAGCCTCTCCCAAGTTCCTTCCCATTAGCTGTTCACCGTAGGCATTGCAATGTTTGTAAAATTCATCTGGGCTTGGTTTTTTTGGTTTTGTTTTTGTTTTTAGCCTACTCGTTTCCATTGTGGTGAATGATTTGCTTTCTTTCAGGCACTATTCATTTTATTTTGTATTGTTATTGTCTGATGGGTTCATTAAGGGGGAAGCATTATCCGTTATGAATCAGTCTACTGTCTTCCTGAGTGTATTGCACATTCTTTTTTTCAAACCTAGGTAAGGTTTTGCTTCATTCGTTCAACAAGTAGTTATTGGGCGCCAGGAACTGCTCTAGCTGCTTGGGATGCATCCGTGAATGAGGAAGGAGTCCTACTCTCGTGTAGCCTTACATTTCTCCAGCCTCAGTGACTTAGCACTTCTTGATTTCCGTGTCGCTCTTTTGGGATATTCACAGATGGCCTGTCCCCTCCCAGCGAGGAGAATGTTCTCTGCAATCCTTTCTCGAGTGGGGCTGTGCGCTCCTTCACACGAGCCTCTCCATCCCCCTAGAATGAATTGTTCACAGCACGGCAGCTCCTTACCCTGGCAATTTCCCCCCCAAAAACCAGTACTTTGCCCAAGTTCTGGATATCAATGTCACGGCCTCTTCTCTGACCATAACTTCTTTTAAATCCCTTAATGGCAGCTCCCTCCTCTATGTACTCTGAAAACAATGTATGTTCTCTTTGAGAAGATAATTTAACCGTGTCGTTGAATCCTCTCGATGATCTATTTACCAGATGCACACCTTCTGTCATAAACCCCTTATAACCTTTAACCCTTTGTCCTCAGCTAAGAGTCCTTTCTGGGGGAAAGTCTCTGGATATGACCAAAGGGTGCCTGAGACCTGAGCTTGAGATGGCTCGCGGAATTTGGTGGGGCAGGACACTCAAGGAAACTTTCCTAGGGAGACTGGCTCTCCGCAGATCTTGGGGCATGCAACACAAGCCTGGGATGAGGAACCTAGAGGCCATTGCAGGGCTCACTTGGGTTGAGTGGGTTCTCCATTCGAAGAACATGGATACAGGGATCTCTTGCAGTCATAAGCTGCTCCATCAAGGTCTAGTATGCTCCAAGTTGGATAGTACCCAACTGGAAGAGTTCCAAACCACCTCACATACCTGGGACTCCTCCACAGTTTTGGACTATTCTGGACCGTCAGCAGACCTCTTATAGCTTCCATGAGCCAGAGAGAGGTAAGCAATGTGGAAGAAAGAGAAAACTTATGGCAAACAAAGAATGAAAACAAAACAAAACAAAAAAACCCAACAAAACCCCAAACCTAAGAAAACTAGGTGCTGTTCCTTAACAGTTTTGTGGCTTTGACCAAACAATTAGGACTCTCTGAACCTCATTTTTATCCTTCCAATAATGTAAAAAAAAAAGGGGGGGGGGAAGAAAAAAGATTAAAATACAAGGAATGTACATCCATAAGATGCTATGCAAATGTAAGTTTTTACTGCTGTTATTATTTTCAGCAGGCCCCCCTGCCGGAGTCCACAGTCTGATGGACCCTAATCATGCCAAAAGCTCTCCCTCGACAGGCTGAAGATGTCCAACAGGCAACGGCCAGTGAGTCAGCCCCTACCCCATTCATCAGTCAGCCAGCGCTGGGCTGATGAATCTGCAGCTGTCGCTTTCCACCGGCCAGCCCGGACCTTGCGTTTTATTGCTTCTGAGCTAAGGCTGGAACTTCCCTGGCAAAAGCTCTACCACCGCAGACGTGTTTGTTTCCCTGCACCCAGGTTGCTGAGGGCATCCCACAGGACCAGGGGCACTCCTTAGGGACCGGCCACTGGCACGCCTCCCGCCATCCCCCTGAGTTCTGTGTGGCTCCAGCCTGCAGAGCTAAAGAGGGTCACATCCTGAGCCATGCGATTAAGGCATAAAATAAGGGTGAAATGATGTCATGAGCCTGGAATTTTGGGAAATGGGTGTGTTCGAGTTGAGAACACTGATGGGGCAGTCCGTGGAGATTTAGCCAGAACTAAAGAATCTTTTAAATCTCAAATTCCTGGCAACCACCCAGCCCTATATCATTAGGGTTGGGCAGTCTTATTGGGCTCCATGTGGTCTGATGAAAGATCAGGGGGACAATATGAATTGTCAATTATTGTTCGTAAGACAAAAAGAGAAGGAAGAGGCCAGGGACAGCTCACTGGCATCCATGCCTACATGCTTTGCCTGAGTTTTTAGGATTGGGAAAATGACCCCAAAATGTTAATACTAGAAGGGACCCTCAAGATCATGAGGGATAGGATCCAGAGGGCTTAAGCAAGTTTTCCAAGACTGCACACAATTGAGTGATGACATCAGTACTTTGTGTCAGTCCAATGAATGAGGGACCCAGTATTTTAAAATACGGCAAAGGTGTCATTATGTGTATAGATACGTTATATACAAAGCGTATGACCACAGGTTTGTTTATGGTGACAAAAAAAAAAAATCAGAGCAACATAAATATCCATCCTATGGATTCACATGATGGAATTCTTTGTAGCCATTACAGATGATGGAATAGATCTACATTACTGACACGGTAAGCTGTGGGCTGAGCTAGAGGGACTCTTATGACTTTGTGTTGTGTGACAATAGAAGATGTCAGTGTAGCCTGTAAGTCATCTGGGGTAAAATTTTATATTTGTACGTATGTATAAACATGTATATGAGAAAAGTTTACAGTAATTATCTCAGAGGTGAGGCGTTGGATGATTTTAACTTTCTTACTTACATTTTCGTGCACTGTTGGGAATCTGTTCAAAGATCATGTATCATATTTTATAATCTAAAACCAAACAGTAAAAGGACATCTTCCTTTTTGTCGCAGATATCTGTGTGCAGTTTCAGAAGTTGGCAGGATGGTGGCAGCGAATTCTCCCACGTCTGGTTCCCTTACAGTTGCTTTCCCCTCAAAAATCGGCAAGTGCTGCTCGGCACACAATCCAGAAGGAAGAACGTTATGGAGGACATGATGCCTCGGATCTTCAAACAGAAGCTGTTAGTAGGAGGGTAGACTAAGAGGTCCCCGCAACATCAAGAAAACGTCTCTGTTTAAGAGCAAAAATTAAGAACAGAATGGTTGATTTGAGCCTCTGTGGATGTGACCACCCTGAACAAATGTCTGGCAGAGCTTACAGGTCCCCAACTCTATTTAAGACGCTTGGGTGTAGCCACAGGCAAGTATAACTAAAGCAAAAATATAACTGGAAAGATGGAACTGAGTTAATTGCATTGGATAGTGCTGTAATTTGGCTGAAGGCATAGCATGTTAACCAAGGGGAAAAACCAGTACAGGGTCTGGAAAATGAGCTCTGCGTACTGCTCGGCATTTACCCAGCCCTGCTAGGGAAGGGCAGTTGTGACTTCTGTGGCCACAGAAGTGGCCATGTCCCTCTGCCATGTCCCAGAGCCTTGAAAGACCTTCCTACATACCACCCACAAAGAGTAGGGCGAACCTGACATCCACGTGTTTGGAATGACAAACGCCACCTTGTATGTGCGCACATGCAGGAGCCTTAAGGACTGGAAAGACTTCTGTTTAGTCCTGTAGGACTTAAAAAAATATTCAGTCAATTATCCGAAATGTAACTGGAAAGAGTACTCCAGTTTCCAATGAGACTGAATAATGGAGTCACCTTACTTAGTGTTTGTCTGTTTCCACCAAGAAACAGTTCATGTCCTTGAAAGCGCTAACATGGTGTCAAGATCATTTCTAGAGTGTCTGTGTGTTCTACTGGCCACACAGATCCAGGCGGGCCCCTCGGCTGGGCTGTCTAGTTTCATGCCCTCTTCCCCCGCAGTTTTCCTTGGGCAAATGTAAAGATATGTGTTGACTGCTTTCTCACATCTGTGGAAGTTTAGCCATAGGGATGCTCTGATCACCATCTGAGTTCAAAGGGAAAGTCTTGAGGGAGGATATGAGGTTCTTTTATTTGGGGATTGGACACTTTACTAATGAAATGTACTAGGGTTTTTTTTTTTTTTAAGTTTATTTATTTGTTCTGGAGAGAGAAAGAGAGAGCGAGAACGAGAGCAAGAGAGAGAGAGCGCACATGAATGGGGGAAGGGCAGAGAGAAAAGGAGAGAGAATCCCAAGCAGGCTCTGAGCAGAGCCCAGTGTGGGGCTCGAACCCACAAACCATGAGATTGTGACCTGAGCCGGAATCAAGAGTTAAATGCTTAACTGACTGAGCTACTCTGGCGCCCTAAATGTACTAGGTTTTAATTGGATAACTGGTATGTAGCCAGCATCTACTTACTGGACTTGCTGCGTACTCTGTACAAAAGGAGACACAGTCACTCTTTAATTCCTTATAAATATTCAGTGCTTTACCTGAAATGGTCCATTAGACCCTAGTAATAATGCCTTCGGTAACATGAGGGGCAAAGTGAAGAAGGCGATATATATACCTTTAATATCTGTCTTCTAGTATCGCTGTTGTCATTAGCTGGAGAAAGACCTTCTCACTTTTTGTTTTGATCACCACTTATTGTTTGCTGACTACGTTTCTCTGGCTCTGAAGCTGCATGGTGTTGACGAGGCTCGGGAGTTCTGTTCTTTTAGCCATTTTGAACCTCCATCCACATCCCAGCTGCCTGAAGAACGAAAAGACAGTAATTAGTATGGATCTGGTAACTGTCCAAGGTGGCTACATGGGCTCCTTTCCCCTGCCGAGTTCAGACGTCTTCAACAGCCCCCTTCTACTGCGACATCACACGGCTGGGTCGGCCAGACTTTCCGCTTGGCTGGAAGTGCCCGTCCAAGGGCCCACATTCTTGGAACGCTCTTGGAGTTTCATGAATTTTATCTTTCAAAACCAGTTTCAGCATGAGCTCGCTGAGACAAGAAAGGGGGGGAGACTAAGAGGATTTTTAGAGACTTTCCAGTTGGTGGAATTATATTAAAATGACATCTCAGTGAGACAGACCTGAGAAAGGAAACAATACAGGCAAGAAGAAAACAGTCTGTGGGAGAAAAAAGGACGGGAGCGTGGCAGGGAGGAAAGAGGTAAGGGTGTGAAATTTCTGGTCAATGCTGCAACTGCAAATAGGAGCGGCAGGGAACAAACAGCCATTTGATTTGGAGGATGCTATGTAACTTTCAATTTATTTACCTTTCAAGCTGTGCTTGCTAAGATTAGCATCGACATCCTCTGCACATATAATGGCTTTGGGGAGCATGCTTGAGATTCCTTTTGGCTAACTGAGTTTGAGCAAAAACAAGTCAAAGCTATTATTAATTTTCTTTTCTGGGAGCTGTAAGGGGCCAGATCCACCTTCAGAGATTTCTCCTTGTATCTCATCATTAAAAGCCCTTGATTCATACATTCATTAAAAGTGTTTATGCCGGCTCCAACTTGAAAATCTGCCCTACACGGCATTGTGCCAGAAGTTGATTCTCGTTGCTTCAGAAGGAGGGAAAAATAGTCTTGTACTTGAGGCTAATACTGTGGCACTGGGCAAGAGGGGAAATTCCTTCCCAAGAATAAATGACTTTACAGAGGTCAAATGAAATTTTGCCCGATTCTTTACCCACATGGAAAGCTAAAGTGTCTAATCTACCCTCCAGGCGAGGGGCATGGGAACACAGAGCAGACCGGCAGATCACCCCGAACTGTGTGAAAAGACCTGTGCAGATGGCAGAGAGAGGTGCGCCCTCCAGCCCCACGTGGTTTCAGACCCCTGAACTCTTTCCTACCCACAACCACAAGCTCATGGCTGTGGAAAGAATCAGATTTAACATTTTAATCACATCCAGAGGCACAGTAAGCTGGAGTTTCAGCCAGAACAGATCTGATTTCCTTCCCGGACTTGATAACTTTGCTTTACAAAATAAGTTCAGTGATATTTCAAGGGTTAATTAGGAGCCTTTAGGAATCCTGGACTGGCACTCATCTTTTAAAAATATTTACACAACTTCGCTTTATATGATACCACTGTGTGTGTGTGTGTGTGTGTGCGTGCGCGCGCGCGTGTGTGTGTGTTTTAAGAGCTCAAAGCATTTAAGACTTTTCTCTCCAAACCCTAAACATCTGCAAAAGTACACAGGAGGGTGAGATTTATTAAGCTCATTTGGAAGGCCAGGACATGGACTCACTTTAAAGTTGAAATGCAGGAAGGCGGCTCACTCGCTCACTCACCCCAAGGCCAGACAGTGGGAGAGAGAAACTAGATCTTCCATGTCCGGGAGTTCTGTCTCAGGGACCCCCCTCTCCATGCACTGTCTCCCCCTCTAAAACCCACTGTGGGAATCCAGAAGGACCAAATGCCTCCTCCACTTCTCCTTTCTTAACCCGAGAGCACCTCCCCTCCAGGGTTTCCCCGGCTCCAGAATTCTCTATAAAAAATGCAACCCGACCACATACTCCCAAGCATCTCGGGACTATGCCTGGAGCCCAGCTCTCCTCGGGAAGGAGTCTGAAACTTGTAGAAGGCATTGGAGGTCAAGGCAAGCTGAAAGGTGAAGGCTCAGAGAGAATGTGCTGGCCGTTCTGTCCCCACAGCCCAGGGAGGGTTCCCGGGCCTCACCATCCTCCCCTCCCCGAGGCCTAGGCTGTTCGGAGATCACAGGGCCTGTTAACCCACTCCCGGGAGTGGCTTTTCTCAACCAGGCACTTTTATTATCAAATGAGTGATGAGGGAGGGGGAGGTGAGGAAAGATATGAGAAGCTGATGTAATCTTCTGTCACATCATCAGGTTTTTATGAAAAACTTACGCTGTCTCATTCTTACGGGGACGGAATTCAGTTCTCAGGGGCTTGTGAAGATGCAGTAGCAAAGCAGTGCGCGCGTGCGTGCATGCGTGTGTGTGTGTGTGTGTGTGTGTGTGTGTGTGTTTTCCGCAGCATGCACTTCAGCAAATATTTTCTCCTCTCCACTTTGAAATATTTTCCCTAAAAACCAAAGTAATGTAGGTTCATTGCACAAGATTTGAAACATGTAGAAATGTGACCCACAAGAAGCTGAAATTCATCTGTTAATGTTACCATCTAATTTCATCAACATTTTGGTGAACAGGCACAGTCCATCCTCTGTTCTTCTATGGAATAGAAGTCCTAAGAGGGCAGGGATCTTGCTCACATCTGTGACCCAGAGTTCTGAACAGGGCCTCAGGTGTGGCAGCGTGCAGATGTCTTGGTTGAATAAATGCATAACTGTAAAAGAGCAATTTGAATTAAAATTAAAATAATTTGTCGCGATGCAGGAGGGAACAGAAATAGAGTTGCCTGGATGTGGCAGACTTGGGTCCATGCTCCCGCTAATGATTTATGGTGGCTCCTTGGATATGTCATGTCACCTCTCTGGGCCTGAGTTTCTCCTTCAGTCCAATAATCATAGTTAACATTTACTGAGTGCTCACTGGGTGCCGAGCATTATTATAAGCTCTCCATGTTATTTCTCACCGCAGCTCTGTGAAATGGGTATCTTCTGCCCCCATCTGATGCACAAGAAAACAGGCCTTTGGGAGGCCGATTTATCCACAGCCACATAGCCGTGAGTGGAGAGCTGGGCTTGCACTCCCGCATCCGAGTTCTCCTCTCCAGTGGCTATAGGCTATGTGACTATAGGACCAGGTGACTTCCAGGGCCCCTCCCGGTGAAGCTCAACTGTGGAGCAAGGTCCAGATGATTATTACATGGAGATCAGAGGGCAAAGTTCTTAACTAGAGGACTTGCTCCCGAATGTGAGGAGTCCAGATGGGCGTTCATTGACAGAGCATAATTAGAGCGCAGTGTGCTGTTGAAGCGGTGCTCCATCATTCAGAGGCATTATGAGGGCTCTCGTGTGCTGTTCTGCTTCTCAGGACGGCTGCCCATAGGACGGCGCACTTGACTCAGGCAGGCAAGCCAGCGAGAACTAAATCTGATCATTTCTGACAGCGGGCAACCCCCAATGCATTAGGCAGGGGAGGAGGAATGGGAATCTCCTTTGATGATGAGCCAGGATTTCAAGGGGCAGCGCCCTGTCCTGATCCCTCCCTCTCCCCCTCCCCAGATGTACGTTCGGACAGATAGCTTGTGTGTTTGCCTGGGCCCATGGTAACCGAGTCTCCTCTTTGGTGAGGAGGAACGGGCTTCGTTCAATAGATCTATTTGTGTGACTCCTATTACTCATTTGGAGCACTGTCCCTCCTTTTTTCCGCTGTGGTCTGTGTGGGTGAGTCAGAGAGAGCCTAAACAGGCTGCTTTGAATTGATGGCTCACTCCCAGCCTCTCTTGACCCACTGCCAACCGAGCAGGGCGTAGCTTACCAACAAATCTTTTTTTTTTTTTTTTAAAGGCAGACTGATTCATAGAAACTCCTTTAAAACGCAGTGAAAAGAAACCGCCCATCACACACCCCAGCACACTAGCGCTGGAAACTTATAACCTCGGGAGGCAGGTCCCTCCCTCACTGTGGTCACACACCTTCAGAAGAGCGGACCAGGCAGCCAGTAGCTCCCGCCACTCAGGACGCCTCAGCCACTTCAGACCCTCAGGTAGGATAGCTTCCAATGCTGCCGAGGTGCTTGGCAAACTTTCTTTCCTTCTCTGCTCTCCTTCTTCTGAGCTAGTCACCTAAACTTCGCTTTTTTCCTTTTGCTATTTTTCTCTGATTCTCTGAATTGAACTCTCTGAAACATCTGGCTGAAAGTGGATACTGAGACAACTTTTTCCATAAGGTTCAGACAAATGCCTTTTGACCTGGGGTTTGGGGGAGGAGGGGGGGCAAGTCCATGGAACTGGGCTGTGATTATGTTTTGCAGTAACTGGGTCCTTGCCCTGAAGATGTGGAGGGAGCAGGGATTTAGGGAACGCACCAGGATAGGGCATTCTTCACGAGGAAACACCACAAGCCTTTGAAAGGGCGCACCTATTTGCCAGATGCTTTCCAGTTTGTCCGTTTGGACACAAACTGCTTCAGGACTTGGGTTGTTTCTCTTGGTTCTTTGCTGGTCTTTTTTGGATGATAGGTAGATACGTGCTTTCCTGTTTATTTTTGCTGTTGCATTTACTATAGCTCTTTTACCTTGTTCATTCACTTCTGTTTAAATGTAAGTGTTTTTTCTCCCCACAGGATGGGAGGAAGGGGTTGGTTTGTTTAAAGAAAACAGAGAGGTGGTGGGGAGGGGGCGGGCTGGGAATCAACTGGTGTTGATTCAAGTAAAGTGCAGGAGTTTCATTCGGTGGAATCTTCCTGATGTGGATTCCAGAGCCCCATCTCTCCTGGCCAGATGCAGAGGATGGGGAGAGGTGGGAAGGGAAGGGAACTGGGTTTGCAGGACAGGGTGGGGCAGGGGAACTTTATCTGGTGTAAAAAAAAAAATGTTGAATGGCTTTGTGCTTCCACCCCCAGAAACAGCTGAATTTTAGTTCTGAGAGAAAACAAGTAATCGGTAGCATCAGAAATAAGAAAAGAATTTTTTTAGCTGGCTGTGGACGTTTTCAGGATGGAAGGCAGTGATTGTTTTGGAACATTTTATCTTCCCGCTCTTCTAGAATGTGTCTGTGCAAACGCAAACAGTCGTGTTAGTGATACAGTGGATCTGGAGAAAAGAAGAAGGGTGATTTCTATTTGCTTTTTTTTCTTAATGTTTATATATTTGGGGGGGAGGGGAAGAGAGAGGGAGACACAGAATCTGAAGCAGACTCCAGGCTCTGAGCTGTCAGCCTAGAGCCCAGTGCAGGGCTCGAACCCACGAACCGTGAGATTATGACCTGAGCCGAGGACAAAGTCGGATGCTTAACCAACTAAGGCATCCAGGTGCCCTTGATTTGTTTTACTTTTAGGTTAGCATTTTGCTTGAGGTGTGGCCCATTTCAACACAGATACTGGTTTTTATTTTTCCTCCAGATAAACAAGATGAGGAAAATGACAGGATTCAGCTTGTCGGATGAAATTAGGCTTTTCCTTTAGAAAGTTCGTTGGAAGAGAAGATTTCAGTGTAATCAGCCTGTGTACATTGCACAGACAAGGCGCCTCGTAAAACTGCCCTCGAGGGGATGATTAACTAAGTGCAAGGGAAACTTTTCAAGATTCAGGGAACTCCCACATTTGCTTAAAATGTTTATTATTTCCAGATTACATGGATGTGGAGTCAAGGAAGCCATTATTAAGTTGATAGTAATGGCATTCTGTGAGTCCAATATGACTCTTCTTATAGTTCTGTGTAAGTTAAAGTGTAAGCAGTATTTAGCCAGTCAGCAAATAAAAAATACTGACAAATGTCGGGGTGCAACCATCCGAATTGCATTGTGTGTGTGTGTGTGTGTGTGTGTGCGCGCGCACACGCGCGCGCACGCATTTCACATTATATTACACTGTAGTTCCAGAAGTGAGAAAATACACCACATGTTATTTCCGGGAGTTTGAGGGCACTTGTTTAAATGCTGTTCCAATTCCTGCCTTTCCCACTGCCTCTAAGAAGTAGTGAGGGAGCTCTCCAGCTGCGGGAGGTTTTCTGGATTTCAACCCAAAGTCTTTGAAAATCCTGAAATGTGAGGGCTATTCCCCCCACCCCCCCCCAACACACACACAGCCTCCCACCCTCAGAGCCAGATTGAATTCCACCACAGACTCCGAAGAATGGGGCGGGGGTGGAGTGCGGCTGGAGGGCTGCAGGACATCCGGTCCAGCATCCTGGTCAGAGGACCCCCCAGATTTTACATTGTTTGAGGGGACTGAGCTGTCCTGGGAGTTGGCCGAAGGCCATGACGGGCCAGCCCAAGCCGATCACATCCCAGAACAGATGCTGGCTACTTCCCAGGTCTACGGGGCACATCTCAGGAAAGGAAAGGCATCCCTTCTCTGCAGCGGTAGAGAGACTTGCTGTGACTTTCTTGACTCTTCCTGCTTCCTTCTGAGACCTGCTTAGGCTTATCCAGTTCCCAGGGATCGTCCAGACTCTGGGGGGCCTTGTGGGGGGCTCCATAGAGACCACCCTGGGATGCAAACCCTCTTGGCTTGGTCTGGGGGATTGGTTCATGCTTAGATGCACTGGGATCAGTGCAGAGAGAGTAGTCAGAGACCTAGAAGGCTTATCATAGATGAAGCAAAATGTTTTTCTGTAGACTCATCAGAGCCTCATGGGAAGTATATCTGAAAAATGGCCATAGGAAAGGGCACAAGGAAAATTTACACTCTGTCTTCAATTTTGTTCATCAAATTCTCAGTTTGAGGGAGATTCTCAGTTTGAGGATCAATTCATTCATTCTCCACCATATGCAGAAATCCTATTTTTACGCCACCTTGGACAGATGGCCACTGTACATTTCCTTAAAATCTCCAGAAGAGGGATGCTCACTACCTCACAGTGAGGGCCTCCATGCTCCCCCCCTTCCACCCGCCCACTTTGCTAGACAACTCTAATTATTAGCATTTCTTAAATCCACCACAATTGGCTTCCCTATAACTTCTATGCTTTGTGCCTAGTTCTCTCCCTGGGCATGCAGAAGATAAATATCTATTCAACAACCTAAACAACATTTTTGTTGTTGCTCTACCTTTATCCTCTAAATGCTTAACCCTTAATTCATGTTTAATGGATAAAACTTGATGGATCAGTATTATTATTATTCCCTAAGACGCCACAAGAGCAGGAAGCACTTTTAAAGCTTTAAAACTATACACGTAGTCAGCCATACATACCTGCAGGATTTGATTCTGAGGTATTTCGTTTCTAAACACATGAATATGGTTTCTTCTTTACCTTACCGCATGTGTGTACAAGGCTGACTAACACAAAAGCTCAGACATTTGGGAATCTCAGATGTGCAGACTCAGAGGGGACACACCCAGTTGCTACTTACGGAGGCGATGGTTAAATCAATCCAATACCAGAGACACAAGCTTCTTTCTAACTTGGCCTTGCTGGGGTTATCCCATACTTTGGTTTACAGTTCATGTAGCTCACACTTTTCCATCGTTACCACCTGTCATGATAGCTACAGGAACACGCTGCCAATCCTTTATAACCCTAGACTAATTGTTGGCCAGCAAAACGAAGTCAGTCTTTGAAGAGCTCATAATCTTTCGCCGGTGTAGATCTGAAAATTCCTGACCGTGAAGTGCTCTTTTCCAATGCTCTTCCCAGTTCTGCTTAGAGGATTCTGGATTTCTGTTCAGTAATCCAGGGAGCCCAAATATGGTTCCAATTAGGAGTCCACTTGAATTCACAATACCCCACTCCCTCCAAACGCATATGTCCTGAGACCACTTTCTGTAACACTTCAGTCCCTGGAGCCCCGAAATAATTTCTTTCAATTTAACGAATAGATCCACTGGCAACGAAGTATAAAGATAAAAGTATAATCCCTTGTGGAGATCACTGCTTCTCTCTCTTCCTTTTAAGAAATATTTGGGTCAGCATTTTCTTCCCTGTTCTGGAAATGGCCATTTCCCTGGAACTAAAATGGACTCCACTCTTGGTGCCATTGACTTGATGGGGATGTGGCAGCTTTTGTATTTCCTGAGTCTGTTTCATGAATTCTCTCTTCAACTAGGGTAGTTAAAATTGAGAACACAGGCAAAGGTTGAAAGCGGTGGTAAGAATCTTGGGACAGACCCAACACGGCTCAATAGGAGATGGGGGGCTGTGGTCTGGTCCCCACTCTGTCCTGTGACAAATGGGCAAGTCATTTGTCTCCTTCATGGAGGGCACTGAACTTGATGGTCTCCAAGGCCTCCCCGTGGCTCTGAAATTCTACTGTTCTAAGATCATATCATCCTGTTTTGAGGAATCCCTTGGCTCATGCTAATAGTTTAGTCCATAAAAGTTGGGGGAAAAGTTAACTGAGGCAACATGTTGCATCGCAGGGCACTTTACAGAAGGTTGAGGGCCCAGGCAGCCTCCAGGGCTCACCCACTCTGAGATTCCTTTGGCCTTGTCATCGGATAGTAATGAGCATTCACCCAGCTCTCAGAAAAAGAAGAGGTTTGATTAATTAAACATAAGAGGTGCCAGCTTGAGTGAGAAGAGGCAGGCCATAGAAGCCTCTTAAGACACCGCCAACAGAAAAGGCTTCACCAGCAGCCAAACCAGGTTCAGGAAGAAACTGAGCTGGTCCTGGGAAAGGAACTCCACCCTCTTCTCTGGGAGGGGGACCATGCAGTGCGAGGGTGTGGCAGTAAAGGTGTGGATGAGAGAGAATCTTTGAATCTTCGCATAGTCAGTTGAATGTAGAGGGGGGACTCAGTAGAGGGGGAAGAGGGAGTGAGTGCAAAAGCAGGTGTTTCCTTAGGCCTGTGTTGTTGAGGGAGAAGAAAACGTGTCACTGGACAGCCCTGGGGGGAAAGAGTGCCGTGGAAAGAGGAACACTGGGAGAAGTGTGAGGAAGATTCCATTCCTATTTCCTCCCCTTCTTGTCTGAGGACCACCCCCCCTCATGTTTCAGAACATTCCTCAGGGTCAAATATTATGTCTTTTGTCCCCTGTGAATAGCCCTGTGAAGAGTCCCCTGTGAAGAACCCAAGCTACAAACGTTGGTCAATACATCCTTGGTGTTATTTGAATGTCCATTAAATATTTATGCCAACAGGGCAGTGACCTCCCTTGATGTTTTCCATCTTTTCAGAAGGCTCAGATCAGAGCTAAGAGCAAAATGAGGTCCTTGATACTTTGACTTCTCTCAAAGAATCGAAGACCCCTCCCTGGGAGCGGGGGGTGCTGGAGATGGGGAACTGGAGAGAGGTTTGGTATCCTGAAACATTGAGTTAGGCTGGCGGGTGTGTCCCCGCTTGCCTTTACCGGATGTGGCTTTGGTGGAGAAGAGACCCTTGTGCTGTGGGTGGGAGCCAGGGTGGAGCGTTGGAAGCCTGTCTTAGGGCTTGCAGTGTGGGGATCTGGTCTGGGCTTTTTGGTGGCTCTGCTGTGGGCCTCCTCAGCAATATGACAGGAAGGAGCAGACGCCCCTGGCACCATTTTTGAGGGGGCCCTGCTGACCCTCTGGTGAATTAGGAGGTGGTGGAAGGAACAGAGTGAAGGGTAGCTCTGGTAGAAGGTCTAGAACATCTGCTGAACCCTGAGACCAATACGAGAGAGAGAAGATCATGCTGTAATGGAGGGGGCCTGGCCTGGGGGGCGCGAGATGGTGGGTTCCTGTTCCGATTTAGCCCTGGGGAAGGTGCATTTTCTCCTTGGTTCAGTGACTGGACCAGAAACTCTACACCTCTAAACCAGTGCTGTCAACAAAGGCCAAGGGGCCGGAGGCCCCCCCCCCCAGCGCACTTGCCTCTGGCTGCTGGCGGCCTCCGGAGCTGCAGGCTCTCCAGGCAGCGGCTTTGCCGGTTGAAGCCTGTTGCCGCCACCTACTGTCGACCCGCCCAAGTGCCCCTGGGCTGGGCCACACCTTGATTTTCTTCCCAGACCCTAGTTATTGTCTTGGCAACCTCTCCCTCAGAGACATCCTGGTGGCCAGAACACTCCTCTTTTGTCAGAAGCAGAAGACACCGCAGCTCCTGTCCTCACCCCAGGGGCCGTCGCAGGGCGGCCGGACCAGCTGCGGTCTGGGGGCGTGGGCTGCCCCCCCACCACCACAGCCCCGGTCTGGCCTGAGCCTTTGCACATGTTGCCAGATCCACCCCCTCCTTGGACACAAAGGAAGACAAGAGGAAATGAGAGAGAGAGAGAGAGAGAGAGGCTGTTCTCCTTGGGAGCATTTGCAAAAGCAAGATTCATGCCACTTATTTGCCTTTAGCATAGCCGCTGGTTCTTGGATTCTGCCAGAGAAGCCTAAAGCCCATTTTGCTGGCCTGAGCCTCTCATCTTTCATAAAGGAACAAAAAGAATCACCAACAACCATCTAACCTTTGCTCTGTCAGGCACGAGCCCCTCGATCCTCAACACTAGGCATCTGAGGTCTACAGATCACGGTCAAGGAGTGCCAGATTCAACAAATCACCACAATGTATACTTTACATAGCCTACAATTTAATATGTCAATGATACCTCAACAAAACTGAAATTAAAAAAAGAGGTGATGGAGTCAGGATTTGAACCTGGAACCCATGTTCTTTGTCACTGTATACTTTTTCACCAACCAGAGAGGTGATGTGATTTTCCCAAAGTCAGCAGTTAAAGGCAGAATCTGTTTGAGATTTTGGTTTTCAACTAGGTGCTTGCCTTTTTTCCTTCCTTCCTTCCTCTTCCTTCCTTCCTTCCTTCCTTCCTTCCTTCCTTCCTTCCTTCCTTCCTTCCTTCCTTTCTTTCTTTCTTTCTTTCTTTCTTTCTTTCTTTCTTTCTCTCTCTCTCTCTCTTTCTTTTCCTTTCTTTGTTTTCTTTCTTCTTTCTTTCTTTTTTCTTTCTCCCTTTCTTCCTCCTTCCTTCCTTCCTTCCTTCCTTCCTTCCTTCCTTCCTTCCTTCCTTCCTTCCTTCCTTCTCAATACCATGCTTGTTCCCCCACCTCTGCCCCCTGGTTCTTCATCCCTAACTATGTGAGAGTCTGTGTTAGTTTATACTAAGGTCAGCTAAACACTACTCTTTCTGTAATAACCCTCATTTATTATCCATAGACCACATTTGGGAGATGAAGCCCCCTTTCCTCCAGGACCATGAAAAACGAATTCTTTCCCCTAGAGCATGTAGTTACTTTTGTAGCTGGATTCCTGATGTTTCTCCTGGTCATAAAAACTACCCTGCACGTAAAAACATCAGGCCCCGTGACAATGTGGTTATAGTGAGGTACAACCTGGAATTCTTTCCTTCCACACCAAACATCAGATATCCAGAGGCAGGAGGAAATGACCCTTTGGGATCTTTTCTCTCCACATGTTTCCCACGGAGAAATTCACACCCCCCTCTCCCACCCCTACGTAAAAACAATATTTAGAATGGAAAGTACGCTTGACATAAAACAACAATAACAATGGCCAGAAAAGCTCATCCAAGGTCTCATCGACTCAGCCTGCTTTTAATCCCAGCCTTTTCCTCCTCTGGACACATCCTCTCCGACTGTTCCCAAAAAAGAATGTTTCCTTTTCTGCTTTTGTGTTAAATGGACACCCACTTTGCCATCCCAAATGATCCTCCATGGGACTCAAACACATCAAAAACAGACCCACCAAAGCAGAATGATCCTGAGGAGGATAGAAAGGCACCGGTGCCACCACTCTACATGGTGTCCCGAGGGAGGAGCAGCAGCCGCTGGGAGTCACGCAAAGTGAGATGGCGCAGAGATACAGGCTGACTCAAGGAAATCATGTGATCAGGGGCAGCTCTGTCTTTTCATCTTCTCTTGCGATTTGCAGGAAGTACCATGTCTTTGGTCAGATGGTGTAAGAAAGCTTTCTTCAACGTTTACAGTTACCCAGAAAGAGACGGAAATTTCACAGTCAGGAAGACATCAACCAATGAAAAGACGGAGTAGTATCTAAAGCCGAATAAAATCAGGACTGTGTTATGACATGACTGAGATTTGGGGATCTAAGGTGATGTCCTTTGGTTACTTCTCTGATAGCCTGGAAGTACTGCCTCAAAGGTGACCGTTCTAAAGAATGCCCGAAGAGGCAGCTTTATTTTTTATTTTATTAAATTTCTTTTTTAACGTTCATTTACTTTTGAGAGAAAGAGAAAGAGAGGGCAGGGAAGTGGCAGAGAGAGAGAGAGACACACACACACAGAATCTGAAGCAGGTTCCAGGCTCTGCACTATCAGTGTGGCAGGCTCGAACTCACAAGTTGTGAGATCATGACCGTAGCCCAAATCAGACGCTTAACCAACTTCAGAGCCACCCAGGAGTCCCTGAAGAGGCAGCTGTAGATTAAGGGCAGAACTCAGATCAGGGGTAGTAGTTGCCAAGAGCAGATTCGGATGCATTGTCAGAAGGGCCTTTCTAATGGGAGGATCTTGGCAAATAACGAGCTCCCTGTGACTGGAGGAGTTTAAGCATGACTTAGATAGTTCTGTGCTACAGATTTGCGGTGGAGGTTCATTTAGGGGAGGAATTTTAAGGCCCCCTTCTCAGTCCAGAGATTCTACAACTTAAAGAGATAGAAAACTTAAATCCGTGGATAAATGACTGTGGATAAATCTTAGAAATTTAAGATATTTTCTTTGCACTTACTTATACCCTCTGAAATAAAAGGCAACAAACACATATATACCCTTGTATATTCAAGTGTCAAAATTACTCAGGAAGTATTCATATGTTTACATAGGTATTTATATAGGAATATGTAACACAGAGTTTGTGTATAATAAGATGCTCAATACATAGTTATAGTAATGTGTAAATGATTTCTAAAAATTGTATAAGACTAAAGTTTGTGTACGTAAAAAAAAAAAAAATTGCCTTCCTAATAACATTTATTTGCTCACCGAATGGAAGTTTTCTTGCTACTCGTCATGGACAAGACTCTCCTTTTTGAAACTTAAAATCTTAGGGGTGAGAGAGCCAAATATCGCCATGAGTAATTTTGTTACCAGGCAGATTGCCACTAGTGGTTTTAATGAAGAGCCATGTAAGGTTATCACATAGTGGGGAAAACGACTACTTCTGACCTGTGTATCTGGGAAGGCTTCCTAGAGAAGGCAGCATGTGAGCTTCTTTGAAAAAAAAAAAGTAGATAGGTAGTTCCTGGAGAAGCACACTTAAAAGCAGGGCCTTTTCTTTGGAAATCAAATCCTCCGGATTCCCAGGGCCGGAGTAAGGTGTCCGGAGCCTCTTTTCCGGTGGTTGGTGGAGGCGGTGGTGAGGTGTTTGGAGGATTCTGAGCAGAGGAGTGACAAGGTCAGATAAGGAAGTGGCACAGAGGATACATCAGAGACAGAAGAGCTCAAGTAGGAGAATCACGGGAGAGGCCGACGCCATGGTCCAGGCTGGGATCTGAACCAGGCAAGGATGAGGTGAAGAGAAAGTAAGGAAAGGACGAGGGATAAATCATGGAGGAAGAGCTCATGACCTGACTGTGGTTTCTTGAGCTATAAAATTGGGATGGAAAGAAGGAGAGATGGGGAACTTGGCAACTGGCCATTATTTCTCCCTTCTCCCCAGAGAAGCTTGGGCTATCCCCGGCTGTCAGGAAAATGACCAAGCTGTCTTCTAGCTAGTCAGCTGATTCACATGTTCTCAGAAAGCTCTCTTGCACCATCTGGTAGAGGAGGCCTCCCTGTGCCTTTGTCCGGGAGAATCTCACTCACCCTCCAATGAATCATGGACGTTTGAGCTCGGTGTGACTCCCCCCCTCTGTTCACACGGCCTCTGTCCTCCTGACCCTCGACCCCCGTTTCTGATTAGGTTACACCCCCAGGCTCAGGCTAGTTCTTCAGTGACTGAAGCCTAGGATTTCTACTACTTCCTTTGCTGGAAGAGTGGATTTTTATTTCCTATTCCAGTTATTCCCATTATTCCTATTCCTATTCCTAACAGTTATTGTGACTTAGACCACCCTTAGAGAACTGAATCCCCCAGACTCTGGTAGTAGCAGTTCAATAAACACACATACTCTGTGGCAGGAAGAACTTCTCTGGCCCTAGCTTAACAACCATGAGGCTAAATTACCAACATCGAAACTCCTGTACCTTTAGAAGTCAGTTATTTTCCAAATCTCTGCAGTATTATGTGCCCATCAGAAAAAGAAAGGTGTCCACAGGAGCCTGATCGGTTTCTCATGGTCAGAGCAGCCTAAAAATGAAGGCAAAGCAGTCTCAAGAGCTATGTTCCTTTGATTCTTTCATATTTTAGGGGAGACGGAGGACATAAAAGGAAGGCAGTAAAGATTTAAGTGGATGGAGACAACTGGAGAGGACAGTTATTCCCCCTACCCCCACCCCACATTAGTTAGTCATTTACAGCTCCAATCGCCAGCATTTGGAATTCTCAAGGTCATATTCACGGACTGTGATACTTTTCTTTTAGCAAAGAACTTAATCCAAACCTAGAATGGTCGGTGTTGTGAGGCTCGCATTGGGTCTAGGGGCATAAAAAGACTGCCGATCCTATGTGGGCTGGGCACTTTGAGAAGAAAAGGGGAAGCGTGGTCAGGAATAGAAGATGGTGGTGGCGGAAAGGCAACTGGCTGGCCTGTGTGTTAGGGATAAAGAACAACAGAAAAGGGATATCAGAGAGCTGATGTGTGGTTCTAAATCTCGAACTTCCTTTTCTCTGAACACTCAACTTCTCTCTAGAGTCAAAATTCACGCCGCCCATACTTTTCTCAGTTTCCCACTCAGTCCAATCATAGCCCTGAGCACCCCTGTCTCAAGAAATCCTGCTGTGCTTACCATTATGGGTGGAGAAACATGTTTCTGGCAGCTCATATGGAACAGTCAGTGGATGTCCGAGCCTTTACGAGCACTGAGTGTACTAGCTCAGTTGGCTTAGGTCCAAGAGTTTGAGTATCATAAATAATGTTATGGGAATTCCTAACAACCAACTGACAAACTTTGGGACTGCCCAGTGCACCAAATGTTCTGAAGGGTAGGCATTGCACCTAGTTATTCAGAAACCCAATGTTGTTATTTGGTACTTCCCGGTTTGAGCTGCCCAGCTGTGACTAAGAGTATGCTTTTCACTGAAGAGTGCCTTCCAAAGCATTTTAGAGAGGTGTGAGGCAGAAGCCAATTATTGTTTCAGTGAAACAAACTGCCAAGAAAGAAGATTGTCGCAGTCAATATTTCCAATGCTATGAATATTCAGAAATGGTCTATTTTCAGTGCTTTTGTATGAAGCAAGATACATACCAGAGCAAGGAATCAGTCTCCCTGCGAGCTGAGGTGCAGGTAGAGGGTGGGTGGAAGTTTTAAGAGCATGAGATGTTCTGTTATTTATTCCCATTTTGCTCTGCTGTTGTATTTCCAGATATTCATCCATTAGGTAGAATGATTGTCTATGAATGTATAAAGATTTGCCCTGCACCGCACCTCTGGGTGAGGGTTTCTCTGCTGGGGGGACTCTAGTAGAAGGACCGGGTAACGAAGAGCAATCCGGGTCAGAAATTTAAGAAGACAGCTTATCCTGTTTCCAAATGTGTTGGGGACGGCCACTGAAAGCAATGGAAGCCCTCCTAAGCTGACAACGGCTGACATTAATAAAACCTGACAAACTGGAGGCTGTGAAAAGATGGAGACGTTATACGCATTATGTGCTATCTCCAGCTAAATGCCCCCTTCTTCTGGTTGGATACAGCAACCAAGAGCAGAGGGAATTATGTGTTCCATACACTAAGCACTCTTGCTAATCCAAGACGGTTTGCTCCTTTCCTTGGTGGATAGATGTGGCACAATCACAGGAATCTAAGATGAAAGAGAGTCACTTCTTTACTTGATTGTTCCCCCAGCCACTCCTCCACCCTGCGCACAGGCAGGGAAAGAATGATCACGTGGGGCTTTAGCTTAGATCAGGAGTGAGACCCAGCCTTGGTTTTGGCTGCAGTGGCTACAGGTCTCATTTCACAAGCAGACCAGAGCACACGTAGTTAAGTTGTGCCACATTCAGTCCAGGGAGCAAACACTGCTTACCTCAGGCAAAGAGAGCATCTGCAAACGACTGACCTGAAGGTCGAAGCAGCCTGGACAAAACAGCAGAGCACACACAAAACACATGGGGAGGTACCAGGCCCTCGCAAAAGGGAACACTACACAGAGCACTATAGGACCTCTCCTTCATAAAGCTATGACCGTCTAGATCAGGAGAGAGATCCAGAGGCTGGGGGGCAGAGGGTAAGGTGGATGAGCTGAGGTGGGTGTGCAGTGGGATAAGGGTGGGTGGAAGGCAATAATGGTCAAGTCATCAAAACGGGGGATGTAAGCTGAGCAGGGATGAAAGGTATCAGACTTACTTTGGAGGGTTACATAGCAACCCAAGGAGACAGAAGTTTCTACTGAATTCCCAACGGCACGCAAGGCAGGGAGCTCACAATGTTTCCTCCACCTCATTTAAGAAGGCTTATTTGCTGTACCGTATTCCGTTCGTGGCCCCTCAGCCACTTCCCGCTCTTGGAAGGAGGATGTTTGTCAGTTAGAAGCCAAAGGAATAATAAAAGTATTTATAGAGGCCAAGGAAAATTAAACATATGACTTGTTAGGTAATAATTTGTAATCCCCCGAAGTTAGCCACTTCTTTTCCCCACGAAGGTCAAGATTAGGATCCAGTGATGGTGTGAGTTTTGGGGGTGTCAGAAGGATGGTCCAGACGGGGTTGAGAAGAGTGAGCGTTCTCCTTTTGGTTCCTGAGGGTGGGTTCTTAGTAGACTCCAGACTCACAGGGCAGGTATTAGGCACAATGACAATTTCTAAGGGACCAAAATGATCCGTCCACGCTGCTTTGTGAAGTACATTACGGATATCCTACTACTCGTAACATAGGGCAGCCTAGTTGGCTGACTTGTTATATTGGCAAGAGCTACTCTCAGTTTCATAGAATAAAAATAGGAATGCAAATAGCCACAACCAAAGCAACCCTATTAGTACCCGCCATGTGGCAGGCACTGTGCTAGTTTTACATACACGATCCAGCTTAACCCTCCTATCTCCCTGTACAATTAACATCACAGTCCCCACTTTATATTAGAGGAGACTGAGACTGAAAGGTCAAGTGACTTTATAGGAATCTGATTCCACCTGCTTAATTCAGAAACCTCTTTTCACTGGGCATTAAAGTCAAGCAGAAAACTGTGGAGGTATGCACGAACCTGCGAAAAGCAAAACTGAATTTGAATGCGTGGGAAGATTATTAGTAGCAGGCATGAAAGCTCCAAGCTCTCCCCTGAGGCGGCAGGATAAACTTCATGATTTTTGTCACTCACAGTGAAGTTGGACACATTCCTACAAAGCAGTCTGGGTTGAAGAGACGTGTTGGGATTGGGAAGGAAGGCAGGGGTTTTTGGAGAGGGTTGGGGCGCACATTGGAAGCCAGCGTCCACCTCTCACTCCTGGCCTGTGAAGAGCAAATCTCCCTCAGTTACATTCGAACATTCTAGATTTTGTGGGCTTCTGTTTATTTGTTTTAGAACATCCTAGACTTTGAGGACCTGATGAGGAAAGTGAGGGGAGATAAAAGGCACCTGAAGTGTTGGGACAATAGCATCAGGGCTGGCCACTGAATACCTGGGACCGCAGGAAAGTGGCTCAGGCACGCTCAAAGCTTCAATTAAATTCGGTGGAGTGTGCGAGAGAGGCAGGACAATTGCAGGATGTACACAACCATCTCCTCCCTAGGTGGGGACGTCCACACATCCCCTTCCAGCTCTTTCCTTTTGAAGTCCCTTGAGCCGATACTGCGTCGTAACTCTCGTGGGCATGATGAAGCACTCCCTCTGCAGCTGACATAAGTCAGAACGGCCACTCCCATGTGCATTCCCCCTACTTTCTTTATGGTCCATGGACTCCCTTCTTTATTATTTATTTTAAGGTCAATGGGCTCCCTTTCTCTCCTCTGCTGAGATTGTGGGCTCCTGTTATCCATACCCGTTTGTAATGCCTAATTACTTCCCAATCCTACCATGTGATTCATGCGTTTGCCTGTCTTCTCCATCGGGTCCTGAAGGGCTGGACTTTGTGTAAACGTCATGCACAAATAGATGGCACGTTTAGTGGTGTTTCAGGCTGCATGTTTCTAAGGCCCCAGAACCGACATAGTGCATCAACAGAAATACAGCACTGTGCCCGAGACAAATAGCAGAGTCCCTACCATGAGACACACACAGCCCAAATGCTCAGGTGCAGTAATACAAATCTGAAAAGTTCAATCAGTAGGCGAGCAGACCGTCAAACGGTAATTAGGTGGTTATAATTATTGAATACCAAACAACATTATAATATCAGAAGTTGTGGCTCTCACATTTTATAGCTCACCCAGTCTATGGGCATTGAGTAATAGCTGCTGTTTGTAGAAGGAATCCACTTCTATTAATATCGCTGGGTGAGCTGTCTGATAGAGGCATGGACACTTCCTTAGTGGAAAATGGAAATTTATGTGACATTGTTGCACAGAGACCTGGAAATTACAACCGTGAAAAGGCCTTTTAAAAATCAAAGCTTTACTTTTGATTCTTAAAACACAAACAAAATAAAACACAAACAGTGATAAAATGTGGGGTTTTTTGGAAACAGGCTGTATTAGAGAGGTGAGTATATATATATAAATGCCTGAGGAGCAGAATTATGCTTAGATTGAGGTAAATATAAATGGACAAAAGGGCATTTAGGAAACTAGATTAACAAGATGTGTTTAGGAATTTATAATGAAATTGTGATGATGTTTATTGCAGCTCCTTCTGATTTTAGCAGATAGTCCACATGTGTGGGAAAGCTGAATCGTCTTATTGAATCTGACAGTAACCTCTCGCCCTCCTTTACCTTCTGTTTTTTCAGCACTCTCTGCTTGTGAGGCATCAAAAAGCCAAGATGTTGGTATTACTGGCTGGTATCTTCGTGGTCCACATCGCCAGTGTCATCATGCTGTTCGTCTCCACCATTGCCAATGTGAGTAATGTTCTTTTTTTTTTTCATTCATTCACCCAGAAGCTCATTGGATGTTTACGTAAAGTGCTACAAAAGCAGGTTGAGCCACAACCCCTGCCCCTCGTGAATACACAGTTTCGTTGTGGGAAAAAATAAACACACACGCGCACTTCGAACGGCGAAAACGCAGGGGGATAAAAGCCAGTGTCAACACGAGTGTCTACCGCGCCAGGGGCGGGAGAAGACAGTGAGGCTCCTTGGTCTCTAGCAGGATCTTCTCGGGAGGCGGAGCTTGCAGGATGGGCCGATGGGCGGGGTCTCCTGGCAGAAGATGAAGGGCGGGGGGTGCGGAGCGAGCGCAGGGATGCCCGCCCGGCCAGGGCCGAGTGAGGGCACCCGTGTACGCAGCCGGAGCAGAACTCTTCCTCCTGGGAACCTTGGTTAGAAGGGTAGATGGGAGAGAAAGGATCCGCTGTGGTTGCTAGAACGACACATTCAAATTCTGAGCTGAGAGTAGCCCGTGAAAGCGGCATTGTGCGAGATTAACCGGGTTCCACGGAATTAACTCACTCAAAACAACATAAAAATGCGGAGGTAGCAGTAGCCTTTCGCCTCCGAAGCTTGGGCTACGCTGACCTCTAGTGGCGGGTGAGAGCGTCAGGTTTGCTTTTCTCGTGCTTTCCCCAGGCGGCTCCTGGCACACAAAAATCAAGGCCACCCAAACCATGAGAGACTCTTGAATGCTGACAAAAACTGAGGACTGATGGATGAGGGGGGGAGGGGGGGATGGGCATGGAGGAGGGCACTTTGGGGATGAGCACTGGGTGTTATGTAGAAACTAATCTGACAATAAACTATTTGTAAAAAAAAATAAAAAATAAAAAATAAAAAAAATAAAAAATAAATAAATAAATAAATAAAAATAAAAAGTAAAAAAAAAAAAAATCAAGGCCACCCATCACTAGACAGCCAAACGGTAGTTCCAGAATCTCTTTAGGGCCGTGTTACAGTTAAAGAACAAATGGGATTTAAGTATAACTGTGATAAGACAGGTTCCTCGCCCGGGAGGCCCCCACCAGACTGTAGGTTGACCATTCTGTACACAAACCCCTAAGTGTCTCAGAATCACCAGCCCGATAAATGACTTCAAACTGGAAATGGAGGCCACAGTGCTGAAAATCCAAGTTATCAGCCCCTAATACAGGGCTTGGCACATCACTGTTTATTGAATCGAGAGCAGGTGATCACAGATTCTTGGCTGTGTCCTTCCAGCAATGCTCATTCTAACAGGTGCTCTGTGTGGACGAAGTGGGTGTTTGTTTTTCAGAAGAAGAATCGTTTTTCTTGCTCCATGTGGGAAGGGACACTGGCACCACAGTGACCCTTGGGGAGTACATTTTGGTCACCCTTCTACTTTCAGGGGCCCTCATATCCTTCTGTTTAGATGAAAGTGGCTTCTTGACACACAGACTCACTGCTATTTTCTTAGTCCCCATGTTTCCTTTTTGCCTCCAGTTGATCCATTGAGCACTTTTTTAAATCCTCCTTAGGTCCCTACATGAAACAATCTTGATAGAATATGTGGATGGTGCAGACTTAAAACTAATTACCTCATCCATTGTTTCTATTTCTTAGAATCTCAGAATTTTAAACCACTATGATTGAATTCCTTTTTATTTTTAAGTAATGAGGAATGCGAAGCCCAGAGAAGCTACGTGATTTTTCTTTGGCCGCACAATCTTCCATCTTTCCTCTTGGGACCTCTGTGACTTTAGTTTTAATCAGACCTCTTTCCCACCAAGGGATAGGGTGCGGAGCCATATTTGTGGCTCTATCTGGCATATTGCTTAAGGTTTGATCCTGACACAAGTCTGATTCATTTCTCTTTTTTTTTTTTAAAGCAGAGGATTCGTTTTTAAACGAATTTGTTTCCTTTCGGTTTCAGGTCTGGGTGGTTTCAGAGGACACAAAAGCATCAGTAGGCCTTTGGAAAAACTGTACGAATGGCATCTGTGAGGGAGCCCTGTCATATGCCAATGAAGGTATGTATTAAAGGGCTGTGCTCAGTACTGACGATTCGTGTGATCAGGGAAATGCCCAGCCCGTCGGGGACCGGTTAGTCTAATGCCCTTGTTCTCTTCCTCCTGTGTCCACAGATGCCCTCAAGTCCGTGCAGGCTTTCATGATCCTCTCCATCATCTTCTCTGTCATCTCTCTCGTGGTCTTCGTGTTCCAGCTCTTCACCATGGAGAAAGGAAACCGCTTCTTCCTCTCGGGGGCCACTATGCTGGTGTGCTGTGAGTATCGCAGTGGGGGCTCCCGTTTACGCAGGAAAAGCTCTTCCATAGGTCTTACCATGGGGGCTCCTGGCAACTCAGACAGACAAGCACATGGCTCAGTGAAGCCGCTTTGGACAATTTTCTTCCCTGGTTGTTTGTTCTCTTTTTGAGAACCCCTGATCGCTGCTTAGAATAAGTACGGTCAGTTGCTTCATTGTTTAAACCTGGGGCTTCCGGAGCTACCAAGTGGCTGGACGGACCTGTTGCTAGTACTTGTAGACACTTGAGCGCAGGAAGTGGGCAGCCCTTAGAGAGATGAAGCCACTGACAGTGCGTGCCATCAGAACTGTTTTTATTTTTCATCATTCTTCCCAAACACGCCAAATTTGGTGAGAGGCTGGGTTCTTTTGTATCCTGGGTGGCCTGCCTACAAATGCGGGGGTCCAGAAGGGAAAGCTGAGTGGTGGACATGAAGTTCTGTGTTTTGCTCCTCACTTTTAGCTCCTCAGAGCAGTAGGGATATGAGAGGCCAGACACCTGTAGTTTATCAACACAGCCATCGAGGTTGGTTCAGGGCAAATCCGAAGCACAACACTTTGGGGCTCAATGGCCAGATTTTATTTTCCCAATGAGGGAAATGGGATCTTTTAAAACTTACACAATCTTTTTCTTTGTTTTAGTGTGAAAAGAAAAACCAAACAAACCTAAACGATTTCCCCCCCCCCCCCCTTGCAGGGCTGTGCATTATGGTCGGAGTGTCCATCTATACTCATCATTATGCCAATGGTTACGGAACCTTCTTCCAGAAGAGTCACCATGGCTATTCCTTCATCCTGACCTGGATCTGCTTCTGCTTTAGCTTCATCATTGGCATTCTCTATCTGGTCCTGAGAAAGAAATAAAGCTGAACAACTTCGTGGGGATCTGGGGGGTGGGGAGAAGGAAGCTGTTGAATCTGGGAGGGAAGTGGAAGATGCTATGCAGGAAAAACCAAGAGAGGGGAGGGGGGCGGGGAGGGGAAGTAAGGGTGGGAGAGGCTGAAATCCAAACCATTCCTGAAGAGGTTCTCTATGGTTGAGCTCCTGCCCTTAGGAGATAGTAGTTGGCTAGTACTCTGCTGCTCCCTTGATGAGATGTGGCCCCCAGAGAACCTCTCTCCGGCCACCACACTTGGCCTCCAGCTGTCCTCAGTTACACACACTGCCTGGGGCCCCATCAGCTGCCACGCCACTGGCTCCACTCCTGAGGCTGAATTCTGGGTCTCACCCTTTGGTCCTCAAACCTATTGCATCAAGTTCAGCTAGCGGTACACGTTCCAGCGGATCTTGTTTTGGGGTTTGAATATGCTAAGCCTGGAAGCCATCCCGCCTTTCTGACCCAAAACAAAACATCACATTCCAGTCTGAAGGGTCTGCAGGAGGGGCTTTGGCCAGCGAGCCAAACAGATGTTCAACTCCAGGGAACTCAGTGGCATTTGTGACAAAGATGGGAGAAACAGATACAGTCCTAGGGCCAAATTGGTGGGTTGGCTAAACCAAGAAAGAGAACTTTTCACAGTGGAAGGCCTAGGGGATGGTCAGAACTCAGACAAGACCTCACACGGCTGTCCCTCATGGAGACCTCTCGCTATGGACTTTGCTAGGCCTCTTGCTTCAAGCCAAAGCAGTTCCTCTGGTGATTCTGTAAAGCCACTAATGACCAATTCAGTGGTGAAAGTACCACGCAAATTATGGGACCAAGGGGCAGTTTTGTGACAGTGCTACAGTAGGGTTATGTTTTTAGGATCCCCTGTCCGTGCAATCAGTATTTCTTTTAAGTACCTAATGGGAGAGACACGGACCTGGCTCTCATGTAACAGGATTTATTACTCTGTCTCTAAATTACAGCTTTTTGAGGAGCTTTTGTCTAATTCTACACATTGGGGATCAGGCCCCCTAGGCTCAGTGGTTGCTCTCGCTTTGACACTGCCTGGAGTGGTCACCTTTCAGAGGCCCTGCCTATCCCACTTCACAGGTGAGGCAGGGCCGTTCTGGAAGCTCCGTAAAACACACACAAGCCAAAGCCAAATAGATCCTTGGGTTAAAGGTGCTATATAATTGTGAAGTGTTAAGCATACTAGATTTTGGTCATGATAAGAACACAGTGCCTGCATTCCCAGGAAAATTAGAAAATTCCCGTGAGTTAAATAAAAATATAGGTGATGGGCAGATATTTTCTTTAAGGAAAAAAGAAAAAAAGGCAAACACTCTTGTGGTACCCAATCAGATGGCAACTGGCTGGCTGTCGCCATAGGAGCTTTTCTATATAGGACTTAGTTGCAGTATGTTATTCCTGGTTAAGCAGGCATTGCTCTGGCCTGGAGCAGCTGTTTCAAGCCATCTCAGACTCTGTCTAAAGGGGTTGTTTTAGGAAGACATTTCCTCTATCGCCTGAGAAGATCTACCCCGCAGAGACTCTGAGACATCTTGCCTACTTTCTCTTTCGTAGCTCTCTCCTTATCCCATTTCTCACATGATTTTCCTTTTTGGGGAGTTGTTCTGCCATGATTGGTGGTATTTATGTAAAAGGACCATGACTAAGTATACTCCTTTGTGTTCATTCCGGCTAAGGGAATATTGAGGGCAGGCTACCAGATTACTTTGGCTGGGGGTAGAGAGATGGCAAGCAAAAACTGTTGGTTGGTGAACTTTTTAATTAGGACTTAGTCATCACGTGATTTTAGAAGGCTGTCTTCTGTGCAGAAACATACTTACATATCAGATATACCCAAAAGAGATACTTGGATTGTGTTGGGAAGTTGAACGATGACTGGGGTGAACCATGTATTGCCTTGTCTTTTACTTTATTTCTGTGCCATTTATGTCTCATGTAATTTGCATTACTTTGGTGGGTTGTTCTAGTACTGTATTTGGCTTCTTCAATAGATTGATATTTCATATGCTATTATTGTAAATATTTTGATACAAATGTTTATAACTCTAGGGATATAAAAATAGATTCTGATTCCCTTCACCGTGTGAATGTTTTCTTCCTAAAAAATGCAGGAGATTAGGAATAATAATGACATTTATACCTAATTAAGTTGTCAACCAGTGTGATTTGGACAACTTGGCATTTATTTCAGACATTAAGCTACCTTCTGGTAATACATTAGATGTATCTACAGTAACTCTTTCAGGGAAGTGAACGTTATTAGGTAGTTTTATCTTGCTTTAATTAAACCTCTTAAAAACAAAACCCAGAATTTCATAAGCTAACACATTAGAGAGATGTTACGATCTTGAATCAGAATGACTTATGACATTAAGAAATGGGATACTTGTAAAGTTTCTTTGGAACAGCCACTTCCTCTAATGTGTCTTCCAAATATAAAGCAATTCACAAAGGTATGCATCACATATGTACCTTTGCAGAAGCCCATTCACTGCATAAACTGGGGCATGTCTGTATGAGCCAGAGGAGAAAAGGAAAGCTTTACTGCTTTCTGCGAGCAATAAAGACTGGAATTAACAGTGGACAAGCAGAGCGGCTACTATGTGCCTTGCATCATGTCAACGCCAATATCATACAAATGGTTTTAATGTGGAGTAGGTGCTCTGCCAGTCCCCTGTGGCTTTGGACAAGATAACGACACAGTAACACACAGAAAATATACACAATAGAACCTGAAAACGCAACTTCAACATATCTTAAAGTCGATTAATCAAATCGCATTGATTATTAATACTCTCTCAGAGACCTATGCAATATCTTAGATTATTTCTAGGATACTATCATAAGACTGTATTTCTCTCCCTTAGCTCTTCCTGGGATTCTTTCCCCCAAGTCATTTGCCTAGCCATGGATCAGACCTCCAGAGCATCCTTTCTTCCCTTCCTTCTGTAGATCTTTACTCAGAATCTCCAATAAGCTTTCAGAACTTTACTCGAAGTTTCCTTCCTGCCAACATGAAATCTTCTACCTCAAAGACCTGGATGGTGAACGGGAGTGTATTGTGTATTATTTAGGATTCTCCAGGGAAAAACAAAAAAAAACAAAAAAACCAACTAATTGTGTGTGTGTGTGTGTGTGTGTGTGTGTGTATATATATACATTTATTTTTAAGAATTGGCTCACATGATTATGGAGGCAGGCAAGCAAAGCCTGCAGGCAGAATAGGGTTGCCAGAGGCTGGAGACCCCGCGAAGAGCCAATGCTGCAGTTCAAGTCCAAAGACTGCAGGCAGAATTCTCCCTTGTATCAGGGGAGGAGGTGATCAGTCTTTTGTTCTATTCAACCGATTGAGTGAAGCCCGCCTACAGTAGAGAGGGCAATCTGCTTTACTCAAAGTCCACTAATTTAAATGTTAATTGCATCCAAAACACCCTCAGAGAAACATCCTGAATAATGCTTGGGCCGCACGTCTGGGCACCATGACCCAGCCAACGCGACACATAAAATTAAGCGTCATGGGAAAACATTCTTATTAAGGAGTGCTTAATTCCTTACCAAACATTTTCAGAAATAAATTAAAAGAAGCTTAAACAGTGAAATCTTTATGTTTACAGTTGATACTTAGCTTAAATAGTGAAATAATAAGACATGGGGTTAACTTCAAAAATGATTTTGAATATCCTATGAAAAGCCAGGAAGTTGTCAGAGTCCCTTTTATAGCAGAGCTTAAGAAACATTTGTTAAATTCAATGTCTTAGGTAGAGTCAAATTGAATTAAGGTGGTTAGGAAAGTACTCTTGGGTGAAACTGGTCCACATTTATGAATATCAGGAAGATAAGCTACAGAGCTCTCCATTACCACTCAACAGTGGTGTTTGCAGACAACTTTTTCATTCATCAGAGTGATAAACATGAGGTATCAAGTAATTAGCAGACAGCTACACCCCTCTGCATTGGACTCAGCCATTACAGACCCTGTACCAAACCTCACTGACTTTAAGGCACAGAAAAATATTTCCGCAGGGCCCTGAATGAACGTCTATGAACATTAAGAGCATATGGTGCTGGACTCCATACTTAAACAAAAAGAGAAGCTCTCTCCTATGTTTACTAAGAAATAGTCATAATAGACCAAAATACAGATAAAATTCCCTAGCAAAGAAGAACGTACACATGAGGTTAAAAGAAGGCTAGATTTGGCAGAATGGGGGGATGGGGCAGCGTGGTAGGGTAAGATGAAAAGAGAAAACCTTGCTGGAAAATTTGGAGTAGATTCTGAAGAGTATTGGTTCATTGTAAAAAGGTATTTGCAGTCCAGGGAAACATGCAGCTCTTGAATACACAGCAGATACGGAAGGATGTACACTGACCAAGAAGCCCAAGGAAAGGAGTGTTCTGGAGTGTTACCGAGTCCTGTTCTGTAAAGGAGACATGTGAAGCCTGCTCACGGGGCAGGAAGGGACCAGTAAACATGTATTGATAAACCACTGGGTGCTAGCTGCTGCACCTGGAGGCTAGGAAAGGAAAGATCAAGCAGACATGTTTCCTGTCTCCATCTAATTTATTGTCTAGTCAGATGGTAAGACTCATGCCTAGAGTAAATGGAAGGAGACTCTCTGGGAGCACAGAGGGGATGGGAACTTTGCTACCAAGGGGAGGATAGAAGAAAGATTCTCAGGTCTGCATCCCTTTCTCATGATCCTTATCCCAGCATGTGAGCAATTAGCTGACAGTGCCCGGTGGACTTTACCTCTGCTGCATCTCCTACCTACCCAAATCCCTCTGCCCCAAAGGCCAATCTTTTGTTCCAGGCTCTTCGGGTCTTGCATCTGAATGACTGCAGGTGAGAAACATTCCAGTGGCCTCCCTATCTTTACTCTCTCCAACCTCTCTTTTCTGCTAATGTCCAGCTGAGTGATGATGGGTGCTTGCATCACTGCCAGGGGCCCAATCCAGGGCTGGGAGAACAAGAATTCCCACGGAGGATGCCAATGTGTATGGGCGTTCACACTCAATCTTCTGGTCAACTGATGATCCCCAAGGGCCACAGAGTGAGTCCCAAAGCAAGAAGGGCTGTCTTCATATGGCAAATGAGGGACTTTATTATATTGAGAGATAAACTGAACAAGGGGTAGAGGTGGGAAAACAAGAATCAACTGTTGGACTTTTCCCAGTACAGGGATGGGTCAGGTTCCAGAAGCTATTTTCCTCAGTTGGTTTTTGGGTAAACTCAGAGCATATTTTTCCATGGAGACAATTCAGAATTATTTTACTTATAAAATAGGCCAAAAGGCTTGTATAATCTAGCATGGAAATAGGTTTAATGACTACACTATTAATCTTTTCAATGGGGATGAGTTAGTTTAAATTCTGGAAGCCTAGAACCTTCTGTTGCCTTTCTACACCTTTCATTGTAAAAGGAGTGTATCCGATGGAGAGCGGAATGGAAAGTAGATACGGGTTCATATTCAGAAGCCATGGCAGCCTGTGGGTCAGGAAATCCCTTTTCCCTGGTCATGTTTAGAGTTTGCCACTGAGTGCAGGAGAACATGGTGTTCAGCATGACTCTGTCTGGCTAAAAACATACACAGTATATAGTTTTTTTAATTGGGTGTTAGGCCAAAATGGTTCGCTCCACTCTGGATCTCATGGCTCAGAATCAATCTTAGGTTTCCCACATGTGTTATCATATTAGTGGCTTCAATCCAGTCTATCCAGGAACTTTAGAATGATTCTAATTCCTTAGTACGGTTGTTGACATACTTATGGGCATTATGAAATCTTATTATTTTAGTTTGACTTCTGCAACTTCTCTTCCCTCTTACAAAATGCTGATATAGGGCACATAAATTTATAAGTTTTAGGGTGAATCAAGATCCAACCTGTTTTGAGTATTTGGGTACAATTTTGCAATTGCTCTTGAAGTAACTAGGCATTGCAAAATCAAGTTTGAGAATGGTAGTACTGGGTCTATGAGGGAGGTAGACTATACTAATTAATCTGATGACATTTAGTCATCTTATTTTTAAAAAGTTAACATCCTTCTGGTGGTAATATTTAAATCCAGATTTCTTTCCATAAACCAAATCGCCAAGTTCACTTCAACATGGCATGCTTGCACTGACTCTGTTAATTTTTCTCCCCCGAATAATTAACATTCTCCACCTCTCATTGTACTTAATACTTGTCAGAGCTCCTGGAGGCACCAGTAAAAGATAAATGCAGACAACACTTAAGTGTTCAGTTTAAGTTCATTTCAGCTCCCCATTCCCAGTCCAAGAGCTGCTCTTCTTTTCCGTGCTAATGCCTGCCACCCCACCACTACCATTTTTTGAATTTCATACTCTTAGGTCTTCGGGGATTTTTTTATAGATACCTCTCCTTCCACCTGCATCTCCAGTTTCTCTCTCTATTGGAAGTTTTCCCTTGTGTGCAAAACAAGCCCGCGTTTATCTCATTGGAAGTAAAACAAAACAAAATGAAACACTTTTTTCCCTCCTAATAATACTTTACCTCTTGCTGTCTGTTCAGCTTATTGAAACTGTGGCTTATTGTCTGTGTCTCTGGTAGGCCCCAACTTGACATTGGTGAGGCTTTGGGCAAGAGCAGAAATGGAGGGCTGCACACCGCGTATCTAAATATTTAAGTCGTATATCAAGTAAAGAAGCTGCGAAATATATGTGTTCTATTGTTCCACCTTGATGAATATACCTAGAAGGTCAGCATCAAATTTAGAATTCTCAGTCATTGGAGTTCTGGGGTAGAGCACAGTCTTGGAGGCGAGAGTTGATGCCGTGCCTCCCGCTTAGAGTCTGCTTTCTTCGCTGTTCACTTCTGGCTCCATTCCTCACCATGAGAGACGGAGAGTGCATGCACGCAGAGTCTCCAGCCCACATATCCATGACCAGTCCTCACTCCTTCCCCATCCTGCAAGTGGCTGCCGCTCAGCCATTCCAGCCTAGGAGCTTGCACACCTGTGACACGTTTTGACCTCTGAATGGATTGGACTAGACCCAGAGGAAAGAGGACTAGAAGTGAGCATGGGGACATCGGGCAGGGATTTGGGGTCCTGGGTAATCAGAACAGGATCTTGAAGGAGAGTGTGGGGTCCCGTGGGTATGCTCCTTGGCCCCAAGCCCAAGGACGTTTAGTCGATGAGAGGGTGTGGCTGGAGGAGGGTCAGAGTTGAGTCTTGCAGGCATAGCTCTAGTGAGGACCTCTCACTTGGTCTCTAAGGACGCTGGCCAATTGCTTCACTTCTCACTCATTCTTTCATGGCCTAATTCAAGCAAATCTACTTCCACCCTCACCAATCCGAAGTGACTGCTCTCCCACGGGTATCGTTAGGGTCTGTAGCACAGAGCCTACTCTTAATCTGTATCTTCTTCTTCTTCCTCTCCTCCGTCTGCTCCTTCTTTTCTTGACCCTCTAGTCATTTTATTTCTGTATTCTGCACGATGACTTAATTAAAATTCATATAATTAATCACCGCTTATCTTGTAATGAATCTAAAATTTGCATCTTGACTCGGACCAATTTTCTGGATCCAGGCCCACAAAATCTACCAATTGACTGAACCCATTAGGTCCCGCCCCTTTCTTTTGTATTCCCGGTCTCAGAAATTAACCACCTATCACTTAGAGGTACGGAAGCCCAAGGTCATTCACGATTCCTCCTCCCTCATTCTTCACGTCTAATTAGTAACTGTATTTTGTTGATTCTAACTCCCAAAATTTTCTAGACTTTTCCCCGACCTTTACATTCCCTTTGCTGTGATAGCAGGTTAGACCTTTAGTAGCATTTAAAAAAAATGGCTGAATAGTCTCTCTAAAGTTCACTGCTAAAACTCAGTTTTCACTCTGTTGCAAAAACGATTGTCCTAAAATGCAAATAGGATCATGCCCTATCTCTGCTTTTAATCCTTCATTACCCCCTTCCTTTTGTTCACGATAAAATTTAGAATCCTAAACCTGTCTATCGCAAACTTTCTCCCCATGCCATTCTGTCCTTCAGAGGAAACATAGTCCTTACACCATGCTTTCGGAAGTGTTTCCCACATGTGATTTCTTTTCCCTGAAGATCTTTTCTTTCTCTGGTATCTGGCTACCGCCTTCGGATTCCTTAAGACTCAGCACAGATTTCCCATCTCTGCAAAGATACTCTGACTACCTCAGGCCCAAACTGGGATGTCTTTCATCAATGTTTACATAATAAACACCACGTTCATGTTCCATCAGAGTATTTTTCACAAAATATTTTAATTGTGGCTTTAACTGAATGGCACCCTCGTTAGTCTCAGTTCCACTGGGGCAGGAAACCCATCTTTTGTATACTTTCTTTCGGCATTTAGCACTATGCCTGGCAATTAGCAGATGTTCACTATAACAAGGAAGGTGCTGGAGATATCATGATGGGTGATAGAGCCCATTCCCCGAGGTGCTGGCTGACGAGAAGGTAATGAGACAAGGGTTTCCAATGCAGGTGGAGTGTTGGCGATGCTGTGAAGGAAGGAGGAAAGATACTTCTGGGTGGGTGTTTCTGTCTTTTAAGGTCATTAAATAGGATAAAATCCATCTCTGCAAAAGTGTGTGTGTGTGTGTGTGTGTGTGTGTGTGTGTGGTGTATTTTTTTTTTCATTGAATTTAGTACACTCACAAATTTCCCTAGAAGAATCCATGGATTTCCCAAGTAGTACAACCCTTAGGTCTGGGTAGCAGTGGCAACCTGGTCTGGCCCTCATCCAGCTGTGCTCCATCGGCACATGCATTTCAGGAGTATTTGAGATGAACTCAAAGGGCGGATACAATTTTGGAAGTTGTACATATGGGAGGAAGAAGGGAAACTCGTTCAGAGGCATGCAAACAAAGCAAAACAAAAGGATAGGGATGGAAAAGCTCGCCAGGTCAAGTGATGTGTTTGGAAAAGTGGATTAGGGTCTACAGAACATCCTGACTCTCCAGGTTAGGAGTTGTAAACTGACCTGGTGGGATCATGGGGGAGTCGTTTGATGTTTCTGAGGAGGGCATGATATGATTTGGCAGATTATAGGGTGGGTTCTAGGAGAAGAGAAGGACGGGTGGGGGGAGGGCTGGGAAGCTCTTGCAGTGCTTGAGGAAAGAAGTAAAAGGGAAGGAAGTAAACACAGTGGTTGGGATGGGAATGGAAGAGATGAATACGAAAGACCTGGCTTAGATGCCACATGATTCCGCAAAAGTTTGATGAGAAGACATCGGAGAGTATTCTGAGTTACAGGACTGGCCGGTGGGAAACTGGCCATGATGTTAATGAAACAGGGAAGCTAGAGGAAGGGCTCGTGTGAGGGGCGAGAGGATGAGCTCAGATCTGGACTTGCTAAGTGTAAGGAGCTAGCTGGACATGAAGGTAGCTCTCCCTTCTAAGCCCAAAGTATTCTGGGATGGTCTTGAAGGGCTCTATTCCAGAGTGTTCCTGGAAGTCCCTGAGGCACCCCAAAATAGAAAACCCTAGGAGGCTGCATATTTCTCCTGTTTAAACTCTGTAGAGTTAAACTTTTCTGGACACATCCATCATCCTGTGTCAACTCACTTGGGGCCAACCCTTCTTACATTTGTTTTAATTCGGCTGTCTTCTCACTTAAGATGTTCCTTTCAAGTTGTTCTATTGCCAAATGTAGCTTCCTCAAATTAGCATCGTATTTTCTTTTTATGTCAGTTCTGATGTAGAGCCTGTAGCCCCGTGGAGAACAAGGCACAGGGTGGGGTGGGCATGGAGGGCTGACAAGATCACAGGACATGGATTTGGGTCACACTTGGAGCTTTAATTTGGATCCCATGAAACTTCTTGTTAAAATCCGATTTTCTTAAATTTGATTTTCAAAAATGTTGCCATTTTACTAAATTTTCCTTTTGAACATTCTAAACATCTGCTTTCATTTTAAAAATGGTTATCTTTTTTTTTTTTTTTAAGACATCTTTTACTTTTGTCCAAACTTTCTTATCCTCCAAATGCCTCCTTCTTTTGGACCAACTATTCTGATGCTAAGCTCTGAACATCACTCTTGCCAACGAGAGATCTGGAATGACGTGTGGACACAGGTAACAACAGTGGTCTGGCAGGGACATTAGTCAGATGATTATGACAAAGCCCATGTGATACCAGGATAGATGAAGAAATACGAAGATGAGGGGCAATAATTTCTCCATATTCTGAATTAGTCAGATTATAGTCTGAATTAGAGAGCTACTCAGTGTTGGTCACCACTGTTCAAAGGGAAGTGAAGAAATTGAAGTGACTGTAGAAACAAGCAAGAAGATGATGAAAGGCCGGGAAAATAGGTTCCAGGATGAAACATGAAAAGGTTTTTGATGTCTCAGGAAAGGAAGACAAGGGTGGGACATGATTCTGAAAGGTTTTTTTTTTGTTTTTTTTTCTTATTATAAGGGAACGGTTATTAGAGAGATAAGACACTAGCAAGTATGATAAAGAAAGATTGTGAGCAAACCCCCCAAAAAGAGAAAATGCTCTCTCTTAGATGATTTAGGCCAGAGTCAACCTTTTACCCTTTCCCGTACCCTTGACAGACATTAATCATTAATCACAACACTCTGTTTTGCAGAGTTTGGATCAACTCTCAAAAATCCTCAGCCCAGAATTCCGAGCAGCCTTTGGAACTTTTACATAAGAAGAAACCCATCTGCTACTCTAGCTTTAGACGTTTTGCTTTGAAAGGGCTTGAGGTTTTACCAGATGATTTCTCAAAGATTCTTCCAGAACCGTGGCTCTACTAAATTGTTTGCTTCATGAATTTTATGAGGAATAGACTTAATTTATAAACAATGATGGATCTTGACCCTTCTGAGCAAACTAGGATATCTTTGGAATGCTTTTAGTGAAGGAGTGGGGAATTTTGCTACTATTTTAAAATATAAAGTTTAGTTGTCTTCTCAGAGAAGCTTTTTACAGACAGCCTTGATGACCACATAATGCTGGTAAGCTTGAACGAAAAGAAATTATATTTCCATGGAACTAGTTATAAGGCAGCAGTGTCTACCCAGACTTTCTGTTTATTTTTATCTTTTAAAGCTTATTTATTTATTTTGAGGCATGGGGGAGGGCACACGTGCATGAGTGGGGAAGGGCAGAGGGAGACACGGAGAGAAAGAATCCCAAGCAGGGATTGAGATACTATGAGATACGACCTGAGCTGAAATCAAAGTGGACCGCCTAACTGACTGAGCCACCCAGACACCCCCAGGACCTTCTCTTTAAAATGTACTATTTGGTCCAGGAGAAGAAAATTGGGCTCTAGGTTGACCCTGAATGCCGACTGGCTGAGGAAGGCATCTTGATGCACTAATGAAGCTAATCGCAATCTCCGCCTTTTCCGTAGTTTTTTATGTGTTGTTATGAGCGAGAGAAAAAAAATAAAACAAACCCTGATGAACAGTGGTATTCTGACACCGAGTCTCTGGGAGGTAAACAATGATAAATGGCAGATCAGGAAGATGAAGGGCAGAAATCAATACTTGCTGTTACTCTGTAGTAAATTATGAGAAGCTTTGGATGAGAGGGACAGATGTTGCTTTTCAAATCACACAGTTTGAACTTTAGTTGTTTATAAATTCTTCTTTCCCTGCAGATCTAAGTTTCTATCTTTGCCATACATACCCTAAACATATGATGATATATGTCAGGTCAGTTAAAAAGGTGGCAGGTAACTCAATCCATTAACATTTGAATTTTATTTTCTACCATCTAATTTCTCTGACTTTTCTAATGACGGTGAGCATTGTTTCTTCATTAAAGGAAAAGCTTTTGGATTATAAAATGGGCTAAAGTAAAATGAAAAGAAATAATTATGCTCAAAAAAAAAAAAAAAAACCCTTAACAATTTCCTAATGCTAAGTTTCAAGGGCAGCATCTACCTCGGTTCCATTTGGCTCAGAAACATACATTCTGGAGTCACTAAATTTGAAATACAAAAATAAGAGGGATTTTTAAAAAGCCATTCTCCCAATGAGGTCAGCAACCATTTTCACCATGTGTTAGACTAGTTTACCATATTCCTTCAAGTCAGACATTTACATATACTAACTTGAAATTTCATCTCTGAAATGTAATAAAGAAAAAAAATCGGTCTTCAAAGATACTTTTGCTATTTTTTTTTGGCAGTTGTTAAACCTTTAGTGTTTATTGATTTTTCTATCTCTTCCTTATTTATAGTCCCTTCCTCCTCTTTTTTTTTTTTTTTGAATGGAATAGCTTCTTGAAGTCTGAGCTAATAAAGCCGCTGTTAGGGAATCTGCTATCTTATAGTTGGCCAGTGAGGCCGGCAAGCCAAACAAATGTATGCAGTCCCATCGGAGGAGACATATTGTAGCCTGTCAATTGGGAATATGGCATTTCTACGGCTGTTTCCCTCAGGTAGCCGCCAGGTACTTTCTAGGAGGAGCTCAGACGGGGTCTTCAGAGTCAAGATGCCAGACAGAATATGCCACCACAGTGCCTCTTTTCACCCAGGGGCACTGCAACCACAAAGGGGTAATTCTTCTTGTCCCCATATCTTTCGGACCTATGGACTGCAGGCTTACTTGACCAACCTGTAGACCGGAGCTCGGAAGGAAGCCTCCTGCCAGACTTGATAATGATTAGTTTTGAAAGACAGACAGAAAGAGAGCAAGCAGCCGGGAGAGACCTCAGTGGTTATAAGGCAGAGAAATGCAATGACGGCGTGAGGGGCTCTGACTTAAGGCCAGATCATAAATACTACGGAGTCAAAGTCCAGTTAACATCAAGCGTACCACCTTTGACTGTAAGTACCTTGCGGATTTGTCCCATGACTTTTTCCTCCCTGATTCTCCCAGACCCAACATCCTGCCTGGCTCATAGTAGACAGCAAGTAAACATGCAGTGAACAAGTTAAATGAGAGAATAAATACAAAACTCTTAACTTAAAACGAGGGAGAAAGGGACTTACATTAAAGCATCAGGGATCTGGGGTAAAACTGCAGGGGAATTTCTTGGCAGGGAATATTACTGAAGTCTGTTTTAGTTTATTGAGGAAGTTTTATATAATCTAAGGAGATGCATGATCACAGTAGAATTGCAACAATTCAGGGATGATTTCAGTGGATTCCTCGGAGAAAGACATTGGTTAACTACTCACAGGCTCTCATCCTTCCCTTGATTTTGATGGTTCTGGTTCTCAGGAAGATTCCCCCTTCCTCTGCTCCCTCAATTGATTGTTAATTTCCTTAGGGTCACCCAACAGAAGCCACTTATCCTAAGCCAGTTCTGAGACGATGAAACTGGCAAACGCTTTTTCAGAGGAAAGATGATACCTTCTCAAACAATGAATGGTGCTATCTGGTGAGTTGCATGAAATCCACAAATGTGAGAGTGTCCAATAAGCTCTCTGCTAAAAAATATATAATGTATCATTATGTCCCGATGTTAGCTAGCAAGTGTTAAAAAACAGAAATCAGAAGCTACGCCCACTCCTTTTTTTTTTTTTTCCACTGGCGTCTGTTGACCTATATTGTGCATTCTGTGTAAATTCCATATGCCACAGAAATTCAAGAGTAAAAAGGTCATGTGAAGGTCGAGTGTGGGCTGGGAGAAGACCCAGAATAAAGAGACCTGGAAGAAGAAGACAGTTTATCAAGGCATAAGCAAAGATTTCTGATTTTTTTTTTTAACTGGAAGATAAATAAGCCCAGAGGATTCTATATCAGTCTTGGATCAATAAGGCATATTTTACAATAAGAAAAATAATGCATTTCCAACTTCTGGATCCCTCTTTGTTCCTTCTGTCGTGGGGCTCCCTGTGAGTTGGCAAAGCTGCTGGCTGCTCACTGATGGCCCCTTTAGGGCTTTGAGATCAAGGGCCAGCCCTCGAGGAGCGCTGCTTGTCAACACAGCAAATCAGAGTGACGTCCTTGTTCTAATGAGTGGTTGTTTTCCAGTCTGTTATTTCACACTTTGACACTAGATGTCAGAGAAAGACTTAGCCTTCTAATCTGTGGGTCTCCTCAGCAGAAAGAAAGGTGGTCTTCTGAGAGAAATCAGGTACTGAGAGTTGGCACGTGTCCCGCTGTGAGCCCCTGGGGAAACCACGGTTCTTATGCCCAAACCTCACTACCTTGCTCGTGCCCTATTAGATGTACTTCGATACTATTAAATCCCATTTATAAGAACGGGTTAAATCAAGGTCACGTCTTAGAAATAGATTTTTCAGGGGTGGGGAAATGAGAACCACCCATTTACTGTTCACAACATATTCAATTTTACTTAGAAATAAAAGATAGGTCTAACATGATCATGTACTTATAATCCTTTTTATTAGTGAATTAGGAAACAGCCAAGCCAATTAAAAATTGCATGAAAGTCACATAAGGTCATTCCAGTACTCTGTGGTAGTTCCTTTCATTTTGTAAAAATGGCATCTTGTTTTAAATGATATTAAGTAAAAGTGTTGTTTTATTAGAGCTATTATTTTAGTATATTGCCAAATTCCCAAGGCTTTCAGTCATTTAGCAGGCTTTCTGATGTAATAAAAAAAAAACTGTGTGCTTTTTCATTACTATGGATGGCACATTCAAATTTTTTTTTCTCTTTTTGTTTTGTTTTCTTTTGGTTTTGACCTGTAAGAAGGCAACGTGAACAAACTGGAATCAGGCAGCATGGTGGTAAAGGACAGAGCCAGAAAAGGGTACATGGTTTTCCTCAACATGCACATTTCCCGCCACCCCCCGGTTTCAAAGGGTCACGGCCGTGATGTTCTTAACCATCCTTTGGAAATAACTAGTCATCTACCAGCCCAAGGTTAAAAATAGCACCCCTGCAGTGAAAGGAAGGTTCACTCAGACATGGTGTAGCAGCCCCGCCTGTGGAAGATATTCCAGGATTTCTCTGTGTGATTCTAGAAGCCGTCATGTCATCATCAAAAATAGCATTATTAATATTGCACGGGTGTGTCCTTTATTTATTCGTGAGCTGGGTGCTGCAAGGCACAGGGAACACGGAAAGGAAGAGACAGAGCTTCTCTGAAGTCCCCTGATGGAGACAGGAGAGAAACATGCCAACCAATCATCCTAACACCCACGACCATATTTACAGTGATTGCTGGTTGTCGGGGTCAGCAACCTCGACACACCCAGACTTTCAGATCAAAGTTGATGACGTGAACAAATAATAAAAACAGTTTTCCCAGTGTAACTCAGATTAAAGGATAACTCACACTGGATTAAAACATGGAAGACTGTCAGTTCCATTAGTTACTGATTTGTTGACTAAAAAGAAGCCCCATCCGTACGGCACATACTAGGTGCCAGTCATTATTCTAAGAATTTTATGACTATCAATCCATTTCATCCTTAAACTAACCCTACTGAATAGGTACCAGTGTAAGTCCCGTATTACAGATAAGTAAACTGAGGCACAAAGAGGCTAAATTGCTTGCCCACGTATTGACAACCAGGGCTAGAATCCCGGGATTGGGTGGGGTTGGGGCCTTGTCTCACTTACCTTTTCTTTTTTTTTTTTTTTACAAATAGTTTATTGTCAAATTAGTTTCCACATAACACCCAGTGCTCATCCCCACAAGTGCCCTCCTCCATGCCCATCCCCCCTCCCCCCCACATCCATCAGTCCTCAGTTTTTGTCAGCATTCAAGAGTCTCTCATGGTTTGCCTCTCTCCCTTTCCCCCACCATTTCCCCCCTTCTTCTCCCGATTGGTCCTCTGTTAAGTTCCTCCTAGTCCTCCTATACGTGCACACATATGATATTTGTCCTTCTCTGCCTGACTTATTTCGCTCACTTACCTTTTCTTTTATCCAACCTGAACTCCCAGCTAACAACCTGTGCTTTGTCTCTTCTAAGAGAGCACTATGGAGTTTAACAGATTATGATTTTGGAGTCCAGTCTGATCTGTGTTTGACTCTTAGTTCTGCTACTTCATAACTGTGAGTTTGGGACAATTTTTAACTTCTTTGAGCCTAACCTTTCTTACAGGGAACAATTATAACCAATTCCTACAGTTGTTGGGAGAATAAAAGGAAATATCACAGTAAGATTCCATAGATTCAATGCATGCTCTCACTTCCTGTGGGAAAGCCAACTCCAATCACCCCTCTGGTCCTCACCTTCTGATGATCATGTCCCATGGGTTCCTCTCATTCTGCACAGGATATTGCAGAAATGCCAGAATGTGACTTCTGAAGCCAGGGCATAAAGGACCTAACAGCATCTGCCTGGCCCTCTGTTTGATCAGCTCATCTCGGGAGAACCAACATGGTGCCAGTAGCCTCTCGCCGATAGCCAGCATCAGCTTGCCAGTTGTGTGAGAGAGCCATCTTAGAAGCAGACTCTCCACCCCGGTCAAGCCTTCAGGTGACAGCAGCCCTGGCCAAGATCTTGCCTACAACCTCTAAAAGACCCTGGGCCAGAACCACCCAGCAGAGCCCTTTCCAGATTCCTGACCCACAGACACTGCTTGAGATAGGGAGTATTTATTGCTGTTTTAGGCCCCTAGGTTTGAGATAGTTTGTTAGGCAGCCCCAGGCAACTGATATATGTTCCCTCATCTATTCTTTCTCCAATATGTCAGGCAAGACATTTTTCTTGTCTCCACTTTTCAAAGAACATTCTGCTCCAGACATAAATTTAGTGGATGAAGTGTGTCCTGAGAACCCACGTATAGTCCATTTCACCTTTTCCAATTTTTCTGTTAATGAACAATGTCCCCTCCTTGATGACTGCTGGAAGGCTCTTGACCTCCTCATGTGGTCAACCAGTCCTCACTGGGATTCAGTTGCCCACCAGGCATTAGTGGATATGAGCTCTCACGTGTCTCTTTGCGGGGATATTAAGACTATTATTAGTGGATATGGATGATAAAAGCCTTCACAGCGTGGCGAATATCTGTCTCAGGGTGAGGTTCTAAAGGTAGAAGTGGTGGAGCTGATGGCTTGGAGGAAACCTCTACCAGGTCACTTTTAGGAAGATGACTTTCCTGGAAGTTTGAAAAGGCTATAAAACTGAAAGCTTTCAACACTTTGGGGGCGGGTCCTATCTGTGTTCCTGCATAGATTTTCTTTGGCCAGCTTTCATTTTAAGCCTGGAGCTTAGAATGACCAAGGTGTGGGCCCAGAATGTCCAATGTACCACCATTCAATTCCCCTGTGCCTATGGGATATTCAGACATGTTAGATTTGGTGGACCCAGGTCTGTGAAGAGATCCCACTGACTGGAACAAACGTGCTTAGCTGTAAGAGGCTGGAATTTGAAGTCAGACAGACCCACATAGTATCCCTTTAGACCTGAACCACCAGCGTCTCTGTCCTGGGATGTTAAATTCAAGAGGTACTGCTTTTGGAAGAGTCCAAAGGACCAAGGGGGACATTCTTGCCTGGAGCCCAGACCCTTCTAGACCACACTTTGGGCAGTAGGGTCCTAGGATTTCCTGCCCAAAGATATACAAGCACCCTTCTGGGTTTTTCCTAAGGGCAGGTCACCTGGCTTCCTTGGCTTGAGGAGTGAGCAAGTGTTGGCTATTTGGGGCAAAAGGGCAGGGGTAGAACTTGAACATAAGAGCTAGGTTGCCCACACACGTGAGTGTGAAGTTCTTTGTAGTGCAGGATGGAGCAGAGTGGGAAGGGAAATGTGCCTGGGGTTTCCCTTTAAACTCTGGTCCTGGACCCTGCAAATGTGAGAGATAGCCCCGGACCCAGGTTTGAGTGATTTCCTAGAAGTTAAAATAAAATTGAATTTCCTGGTAGTAGCCTTTGGGATCTGACCCCATTTATCTCTTCAATTCATCTTCCTTGCTCAAATGCACCCAGCTCGCTCAGGCCTTTCCATCCTAAGAGAATATCAAGGCTAAGCCCCCGTTGGTGGTCTTGTGCTTGCTGTTCTCTCTGCCTGGAATCTTCCTTCCACAGGTCTTCACTTGATTGGCTCATGCGCATCATTCATACTTAAGCCCAATGGAACCTGCTCGCAGAAGCTTTCTTCTATCAGCCAGTTTAAATAAAATTCTTCCCACCCACCTTCCCTATTACGCTTTTTGATACCTCCATCCCTCTGATTGCATTTATGACTATCTGAATTGCCTCATTCATTTCTTTGTTCACTTGTTTTTTGATCCCTGCCCATCTCCCATGTTAAGTATGTTTCATGAGAGCAGGTTCTCTTGTTTACTCATTGTATTCCAACTGCTCTAAAGAGTGCTTGGCATATCCTAGTTGCCCAACAAATATCTCAGTGAATGATCTTCTCAGATTTCGTTTTGTTGGCTGTAAATGAGACAATGTATAGTCATCATGTAAAAGTCATGTATAGATTTGAAAGAATAGAAAAGGACCCAGTCCACATTCCTGGTATGTATTAGGAACCCAGTAAATGTTATTTTCCGTTCTTTCTTGCCCATATTGCAAATTCATCTCAAATTTGCTGAAACGATAAGCATTCCATCCCTCTCTCCCCATTCCCCCTCTGGACTATACTACCTTCCATCTCTTTCCATTTGTGTTCTGTTCTGATCCGTGGTGTCTACCTCCCCTAGCTAGCCTGCTTCTTTTCTGGTCTCTTCCGAGGTTGTTAGTGTAAGTGTGTCCCCTGGTGGTCACATCAGATATGACACATGGTGGAGAAGGGAGGAAGTTCGGAAAGAAGAGACCTACTTAGGGGTCATTCTCAAACAGTTTCAAAAGCCCCTAGTTCAGATGAAAGTCAGGGCCACAGAAACTATGGTCTCCATATATATTCATTGTGAAATCCACATCCGCCTCTCTGGATCTCACTGCTTGACCTCAGTTCAGGATCTAGCATCTCAGCTGGATCGTTGCTTCCTTTCATCTGAAAAGCCAGCCTCTAATTCACTTCCTTTCCACAAATTCTCCTTTTTCAAGCAGACCATCATTTCCCTCAAGTTCGGATTGTCTCACCCTTTTTCTCTGCTCAAAAACATTCAATGGCTCCCTGTTCTATAAAGAATAAATTCCCATCTCCTCAGCCTGGCATCCTAGAAGAGACACTTCAAAGCGTAGTCGTCGTTCAACCTGACTTTGAAGTTTCATGGTCTCTACTCTTCCTCTGCCTCCACCTTCACCTGCTTTTCTTCATGGCATCTTGACCACCTCTCAGAAATATGCTTTCGCTTCACCAAAGTCGTGTCGACCTTCAAGCTGTTATCTCCATCTGAAATGCTGTCCCCTTACTTTTCCCACACTTTGCACAGCCAGCTCTAGGATCTGACGTCCATGACCTGCCTTCTGTTCTCACACGCCTCTTGACACCCACTGTCCCTGCAGACCATTGTTCGTGTTTCCGCCATGACAGTTATGCTGGTCTTATCATTGTTTTGATTTTGTACAGCCTTGCCTTTGCCAGGTTTGTAAGTTTCTTTAGGGCAGGGATGGTGTTTGATCTACTTTAACACAGTGTCGTGTACAGAGTAGGGCAATAATAGTTGCTGAATGGATACATGAATATCAAGGCTCAGGCAGGCATCTATGTTTTCTGGAACCCAGTCCGACAGATCTGAGAAGAGGCCACATGCAGTGATATTGGGACTGCATCTTTGAATTTGGAACTGCCTTGGGAAATCTTGAATGCATAGTTCCTCTAAACTGGAAGCAGGGTCTCCAGTGCAGTTCTGTGAACTCAATTTTCTTAGGTGGGTGATGCGCACAATTATTCCCGAATCCCTTTCTTTAAAACAAATTTTTTTTACATTCGCTTATTTTTAAGAGACAGAGTGAGACAGTGCATGAATGGGAGAGGGGCAGAGAAAGGAGACACAGAATCCAAAGCAGGCTCCAGGCTCTGAGCTGTCAGCACGGAGCCTGACGCGGGGCTTGAACCCATGAACCGTGAGATCATGACCTGAGCTGAAGTTGGACGCTCGACCGACTGAGCCAGTTGCCCCACTGAACCCCTTTCTTTATATTGAGACATGAAGCTGAGCATCATGGGATAATGCCTCCTTTACTCTATGTCAATATATGTAGGCAAAATGTAAAAGTTTATATTATTAGAATATTAATCACATGTATATGAGAAATTGTATTCCTACAACACGATGTCTTTCCCAAAATTTCCCTGAGCTTGTTGTATTCCAAGGTAGCTGTAGTTGAGATGAACAAGACTGATACTGTGATATAATCTCTTAACCAATTTTGAGACAAAGGGCTTAGTAATATCTAACGGACACAACACAGTTCTAGAGATTCGATAACTAGATCCATAAATTTCTCTTTTTCCCGAGTCACTTTGTTGTGTCTGTCAATGATCTTTTGTCTCACCTGAAATTTGGGCGGATCTGATTTCTAATGTTATCAACAAGTTAGGTGTCCAGTAAATGCTAATTGAGTCACATCCACGAAATAGAGCATTTTCCAGAAAAATGCCAATTGTCTTAGAAAAAGTTAAACTCGAAGTTACATACCTGGGACCTGCCTTTCTGCTCAAAGCCTGTACCCTGATGCCAGCATGCTAGAGTGCATTCACTGTCTTTTGCTGCTCTTCTCTGTTGGTGGGGAGGCCATGTGCCTGGTTCAGAGAACTACCCTCCTATATGTTTGTTTTAACAATTCTTTTTCTTAGTATTTATTTATTTTTGAGAGAGAAAGAGAGAGTGAACAGGGGAGGAGCAGAGAGAGAGAGGGGGAGACACAGAATCCTAAGCAGGCTCCAGGCTCTGAGCTCTCAACACAGAGCTCAGTGTGGGGCTCGAGCTCTGAGGCGAAGTCAAACACTTAACTGACTGAGCCACCCAGCCGCTCCTACCTTCCCTATATTCTTTGATTGATTAGATACCTAATGTTTACACACTAGGCCCCCTTCTTGTTCAGAAGGCAGCAGCAGGTAGCTAAGTTTGGAATATCTGCTGTCAGGTTCTATATAGGGGGCTATGTCAGGCCAATTCTCAACAACCCAACCTTAATAGGAGGGCCACACCAGCTAAAGAGATTTGTGGGAGCCACCGAGCCAGTCTGGGTTCTTGTCTCTATTTCTGAACAGAAGAATATACTTTTACAACCACCTGCATCCTGTGGTTTAATAAACAAGAGATGCTATAAATATTTAGCTCTATGGTGTATAGCAATGTAAACTAAGTGCCTGAGTATATGATTTTCCGAGTAATTGGAGTCTGGTGGGTTTGGAGAGGGTTTCCATATTCCCTCAGTTTTGTTTTTGCAAAATCTTAAGCCAGTCTTGGATCTTAAGTGCCCTGAAGAGTGAGTAAGTGGAGCTTGTCCTCGACTGTCCAAAACAACCTTTCATTTGACACTAATTTGGCAGAGACCTTCAAAGTCATCCTGGGGCCAAGGTTTAGAGGTTTTCTGAGGAAACCAGCTAGAAGTTGGTATTCTCAGGCCCACCATGACAAGAAAGTGCTCCTAAAGACCCCCTGCGGGTCAAACCTTTCATACCCATGCCAGCTTGTAGGAGAATTAATCCAACAGCCCCAGCCGCTGCTTAGAAGACAGTGTATAATTATCATGTTCTTAACAAACGCATGCCTCTCTGTGTGACCCTGAAGTTTAGACTCTCACCCATAAGAAAAAAGCCAAAGCCTCCATCAACAGCACTGAGTCTGCTCCCTGGGAAATGGTTCACATTTCACTATAGCCTCCTCACAACCCGGTCAAGCCTGTAAGATAGACAGCCATTACATGATGTATCATGATGTATGGTTCTTTGTTTAATCTGAAAGGGTCGTTCAAACACACTCCCCACCAGCACCCCTACAGGCCCTGGGGTACCTGGAGAGCACCCACACCTAAGCTATATATGAGCCGACTTCAATAGCATTTATGAGTCTCCTCAAGTTCAGGGGAGAGTTTGCCCAGCAGGGTACTTGCTGCCATGAGGTAAGCAACCTCAAAGCCGTGGAAACACGCTTGCCGACGAGGCTGGGAATTCAGGCATGAGTGTTCTCTGTCCCCAAAGCGAACAGTGTCTTCCATAATATTAGATGCGGCCTTGGCCAAATGTGTATTCAGCACTCTGTTCCTCTCAACCCTGTTCTAAGGAGATAACGGATAATGCTATTCCACCAGTTGTGTGAAGTGGGAGAGGGTCAAGAAAGCATTTGCAGCTTAGAGTACAGGCTGTGAGATGCATCCAATCTTAATGCAATCCTAAGTCCCTGGGCAAGGGCCACACGAACGGAATTTGTAACCAGCAAAGCCATTTGTTATTATAAGCTAATTTCTATGTGAGATGGAGCTTGCGTGAGTGAGTGACAGAGAGGTGGGGAGGAGAAGAAGGAGGCAGTGAGGGGAAAGTGGGGAAGACAAAGAGAAAGATGAACGGGAACGAGTAATGGTAAGTAGAGAGAAAAAAGGAAGGCGATACAACAGAGAGGGGCTACAAACGAAGTAATAACTTCTGGTGACTGTGGAGATACATCGCAAATAGAACTGGGGAAAAGAAGGCATTTAGGAGAGGTCACAGGGAAGTTGGGGGTGTGGCTGTGGACAGAAGAAAGATGAAATGAGTAACAGGAAAACAGAGGGAAAAGGCAAAGGTAAGCCTCTTCAAGAAGCAGGTAGGAAAACAAGATGTGCATTTGGAACTTAAGCACATTATTTTGTCTCCCCAGTTTTTACTTACAATGTGTTCTGCCGATGACAGTCTAATTCCCAATTAAGATATGCTAATAAAGCTGACCACATTCCATAGACTCGCCATGCCTGATAAGCAGCTTATTTTCTTTTTGGGTTGGGGGGAAGGCAGTTATCTGGTTTTTCCACACCTAAGTTTCTCATTGGCATTCCTTCTCCAAAGACACAAAATCACCACATATTGTTCTAACAAATATTTATTTTAGTCTAATACACTTTCATCTCTTGCGAATTGACTACTAACTGCTCATATAAACTTCATATTCTTCCATCGGCTTTCAGTTACTTGGATCAAAAACAAAAAGCACATAAATCTCTTTTATTAATGGGGAACATTGATTTCATTCTGGTCTATTTATGTGTGGATAAGGGTAATTATTTCTCAGTATGGAAAGCATATTTAGGGGCTGCGAACATGCTTTAGAGGTAACATGGGGCGGCGAGGGGGAAGGGGGAAAGTGGTGACACAGAGTCAACTCGCTGACCTGTAAATGACAGACAAGGAGTATGAGCCGAATCCTGGTAATAGAATGAAAATCTGGATTGTCCTTTGAGGGATGTGAGAAAGAGCATTAGGAAGTGGCGGCAAGACTTAACAAATGTAGGCACCAGTTCCCGAGCGTCCAGGCGTTGTGAAAGGCGCTGTCTGCACGTCATCACATTTCACAGGGTGGAGCTCCCCCTTTCTGTGTGCACATTTCTCTGGTGACAGTCCCTAAGTCCTTCCCGAGGGCTGCTGGCATTCCCAGGAATTGCTTATATTCCCCAAATGTTACTGCCGAGCGCTTGCTTCAGGATTACCCCAGATTTCCTCCGCTGGGCTCAGTTTCACCTCTCTGCGGTGCACCAACCTCTCCGGTTCACGCCTGAATGTCATCCCAGAGCCTTCCTGTATTTCCCAAGCGGGCACACACATACATAAAGATACAGAGACCATTGGTGGCTAAGACTGTGAGCTCTCTAGTCAGACTTCATGAGCTCACATTCAGGCTCTGAGCCTTACCAGTTGCATGACCTTAAGCAAGTTACATAACCTCTCCGTACCTCGGTTTCTTTCTCTGTGAAATGGGGGTAATAATAATAGTTCTTTCGTAGAGTTGCTCTGCGAATCAATGCGTTAATGACATGTGGGCCCCTAGAAGTGCGCCGGGCACACTGTAAGCCCTCCATGAACGTTACTTATTACTAGTGAGAGGTTGTAACGGTTAAGAAACTTTCCCAACGACTTGAGGTTGTAAGAAAATTACAGCTTTGGGAAGAACCATGTGAAATTGGATATGAGATGTTGCTGCGGCTGTGGGCTCTGACACAGAGCCTCTGATGGGGTGTTTCCTCCTGAGTCCTCAGCCTCCACCGTCCTGCTGGAGGTAGACTCTTCCTTAGCTCATGTTCCTCCCTCATCTCCCAGCCCCGCCCCCCATCCTGGACCACGATCCCTGATCTCAGTCCTGAAGAAGCCCCAGATCAGTAACCAGTACAACATCTGCATTCACACAGTCTCTGCATTCACGGCAGACAACATTTTCACTTGCTCTATTTAGAAGCGTTAGGTCTTCATGGGCTTGATCCCTTCCTTCTCCGGGATTGGGCACCGAGCCTTGTGTTTGCATAACCATAAATCCCATTCAAGAATTTGCCCCAACAAAACAATAGTCTCTTGCTAAAGATGAGCTCTTTCTGGCACTCCCAGGAAGGGGACAGGGCTACAGGGCGTGGGAGCCCCTCCTGAGACTCAGGATTCAACCATTAGCATTTAAAATATTAACTATGTGGAGCTCCTGGGTGGCTCAGTCGGTTAAGTGTCTGACTTCAGCTCAGGTCATGATCTCAAGGTTTGTGAGTTCGAGCCCTGCATCAGGCTCTGTGCTGACAGCTCAGAGCCTGGAGCCTGCTTCGGATTCTGTGTCCCTCTCTCTTTGCCCCTCCCTTGCTTGTGCTCTGTTTCTCTCTGTCTCTCAAAAATAAATTAAACAATGGGATGCCTGGGTAGCTCAGTCGGTTAAGCGTCCAACTTCGGCTCAGGTCATGATCTCATGGTTCGTGGGCTCGAGCCCCACGTTGGGCTCTGTGCTGACAGCCAGCTCAGAGCCTGGAACCTGTTTCAGATTCTGTGTCTCCCTCTCTGTCTCTGACCCTCCCCTGCTCACGCTGTCTCTCTCTCTCTCAGAAATAAATAAAAATCATTAAAAAAATAAAAACAAATAAAACATTAAAAAAATTAACCACATATCCTTTGACTAAGAAGACAATCTTGTTTTGAGCCCATGAAACACATTTGGTGGTGTTGATGATCATCACCTGGAGGAAGAATCTGAGATGTTTCAAGAAATGGTGCAGCAACTGGATGGGTGAAGAGATCAAGTTGGTGACAATGGCTGTGAGAACTGTCCCTTGGAAACACGTGATATTGAAGTTGAAAATGGAAAGCAAGGATCACATATTCATTCCATACACTTCTCCTCCCTATAAAACACACCGCCTTTATGTTCTAATCATCCTGGCCTGTATTTCCAACCCTCTGTAGAACCATTTTCTTGAAAACCACTAGTACGCTCCAAGTTGTTGCATCCAGTAGCTTTTCTCAGCCCACGTCTTCTTCCTCAACTCCCTACAACATTTGACGTGATAGAAATTCTGTTCTCTATTGAACCTCCTGGTCCTTTATCTCCTGGTTTTCCATGAAAATCAGGGAAATGGGTTCTTTTTCTCCCATTTTTATGGTCTTTTCTTCTCACCCCTTTCCCCAAAGTGTAGAACCTAAGGCTTTATCCTTTCCCCTCTTTGTTTCTTATGCTTTCTCTTCCTACTGCTGTAGTTTCAAGTGTAATTCCTCTGCACATGAATCCCAAATTCCTGTCTTTAGCATTGACATTTCCCCATCTCCATTTACTTTTTAAACAGCCTTTGTGTTAGACAATTCAACTGAAACCTTAAGCTCAAATTCAAAATCTTCAATGTCAAGACCATTGGCATTTGTTCATTTCTCTCTTTTTTCTTTAACTAGAGGTTCCACCGTCTTGCACTGATATAGATTTAAAACCTCTGAGTCAATGTTTCCAAGTTTATTTTTTAATATTTATTTATTTGTTTGTTTGTTTGTTTATTACCAGGATCCACTGTAAGAGCTACATTTTACATCTTGAATGGTAAACACACACATACATAACTGAAACAAAGTTTCACAGAATTGTATTTGCCTCACTATGTGTGATGCACTCTGTTTTATTCTGGTCTATTCCATTCCATTAAAAATATCTGGTTGTGGGGGCGCCTGGGTGGCTTAGTCGGTTAAGCGTCCGACTTTCGCTTGGGTCATGATCTCGCGGTTCGTGGGTTCGAGCCCCGCGTCGGGCTCTGTGCTGACAGCTCAGAGCCTGGAGCCTGTTTCAGTCTGTGACTCCCTCTCTCTCTGACCCTCCCCTGCTCACGCTGTCTCTCTCTCTCTCTCCTAGAAATAAATAAAAAACATAAAAAAAAAATTAAAAAAAAAATATCTGGTTGTGACCCACTAAACTGGTTTCATGACCCACTCAGGAGATATAAATTGCAGTTTTAAAAAGACTGCTTTTAGCATTATCAACAATAGCCAAACTATGGATAGAACCCCGATGTCCATTGACTGATGAATGGATAAAGAAGATGTGGTAGTTATATAAATGAAATATTACTCAGCCATCAAAAAGAGTGAAATCTTGCCATTTACAACAACATGAATGGAGCTAGAGCATATTATGCTAAGCGAAAAAGTCAATTAGAGAAAAACAAATACCATATAATTTCATTCATATGTGGATTTTAAGAAACAAACAGATGAACATATGGGAAGAGATGGGGGGAAGAGATGAAAGGGACCACAAGAGACTCTTAGAGAACAAACGGGGTTGGTGAAGGGGAGGTGGGTGGGAGATGGTCTAGATGGGTGATGGATACCAAGAAGGGCACTTGTGATGAGCATTGGGTGTTGTATGTAAGTGATGAATCACTGGCTTCTATTTCTGAAACCAATATTGCACTGTATATTAACTAATTAAAATTTAAAGTAAAAAGTAAAAATATCACTTTTAAATAATCTTTGATTCATCTTTCTCTCTTAACTCCCAAACCTAATCGGTCATTAAGAAATGGGGTTATTTTCAAATCTCTTTTTTTAATTTTCTCTCTGACTTTCAAACGTTATCTCCATTGGGAAGCCTTCCCAGGTTTCCTCTCCTCTGGCCAATCTTACCCTCCTCGAAGCAACTCTGTTTCTTTGGTTGCATCTCTCTTAAGTTACTTAACCATCTAACAAATCACATATAACTTTCTGTTTTCTTATTTGGTTTTATTATTTTCTTCTTAGACCTTGTCACTTGACAATACACAATGCATTTCTATGCTTATTTACTTTCTGTGTCTTTCACTAAATTGTGAGATTGATGACTTGGTATCCTTAGCACTTAGAATTGAACTGTGCTTGGAGCACGCACCACCAATAAAACAAGGCTGGAGGGAAGAATGAATAAAGGAGTGACTCCCAGCAGCAACAGGGTCTAGTGCTTTCTCCAGGGCTAAAGAGGAGATGCCCACAAACTCTTTGTTTTAATTTTTTAAATGTTTATTTATTTTTGAGAGAGAAAGAGAGAGAGAGAGAGAGAGAGAGCAAGCACAATCGGGGGAGGGGCAGAGAGAGAGGGATACAGAGAATCAGAAGCAGGCTCCAGGCTCTGAGCTGTCAGCACAGAGCCCCAGACGGCACTTGAACCCACGAACCGCTAGATCAGATCTGAACTGAAGGAGGACGCTTAGCCAACTGAGCCACCCGGGTGCCTCTGTTTTAATTTTTTAATTAAAAAAAATTTTTAACCACTTTGGAGCCTGTGGCCACCCTCATGGCCAAGGGATTGACATGAGCTGATTGATTTAATGCCTCGATTTATTGCCCAGTGCTGAATCCTTCCCTGTGGATGGTTCTGATCAAGCAAGTCCCACCCTTGCAGGCAGGAGTGGGATCTATTCAACCCAAACCCCTGGATATTGCCCAGTAGGAATGGGGGAGGGGGTGGAGTGGATGCTGAGAGGCAACCCAGATGTGGTAAGATGAAGTCTCTGACCCTGAGGAATTCCTAGTCAAGTAGGACAGAAAGACAATGAATTTATACTGATAATCGTACCTCGAGCTGTATATGTAGTAAGTTAATGGATGAACTGGGATCATGACTCAGGTCTCAGAACTCCCAATCTAATATTTTTCTCATTGCATCGAACTGTCTCTTTCGTTGGAAGAACTGATTTCCTGATGTGTGAAATATAGCTAGAGTACGAGATGTGGCACAGCTAATAAAAATGATTACGGTTCACCTCATGTGGAAGACTATTTTGAACAGCCTTAATGAATCATATGAGATAAAAATAATAATCAGACCACTTTTCAAACTATCCTGCCAAATTGCCACTGGTCTTTCTCTGCTCCTAATCACTCAGTGATGCCTCCTCCAATAACAGTGGGTATTCATGGACTGAAGAATCACAGTATAAGTTCTGTGGTTCATAATTTTAAATTATATTAAAATTCTTCCTTTTGCAGAGTAGCATTTCTTTCCCATCCAAACTAATTTGCATGGCCTTTTGCTAATGTGCATGGCTGTTGAGCTCCATTAGAGGGACAGGTAGAAAGAAGGCCTAAGACGATGTCACCTGTCCAGGGCATTGACGAGCAGCCACCAACAGGCAGATGACAGTAATTCAGAGTCACTGATGACAATTCCATGAGGGTCAGACAGGACTTTAGAAATTATCCAACCCAACCTTTGCAATATAATGAGACTCACGGCAGTAGGATGAGTCGTCAAAGTCACACAACAGGTGAATGTCAGAGCCAAGGCCAGATTGAGGCCAATCTCCTAATGCCCAGTCTTTGGTCTGGATGTTGCCTTAGCAGGGACAGAGAGACGATATCCATTCGGCCAAGTATTTTGAGAAGAGACACAATCTAACAAAGATGAAGGAAGCTATGGGACTTTAGAAATCAATTTTCACAGTTACCATTACTGGAAAGTCATGGAACCATGTATGTCAAATTGCCTGGGTCATAGAGTTGTAGCTCTGGCCTGTCCTTTTATATTCAAACGGTCTCTTACCCATTAAAGCACATATGCTTATTATTTTATTTTTCATTTTGGATGGAGTGAGTTGTGGCCTTAAAGAAGTGATGGAAGCCATAGGCCTTTCCCCAGATATTTGCACCTGCATTCACAATTTCTCAAGGGCTTCATGAACTTCTCAAATCTCATTCATGGTGCAAGAACAGCATTCAGGTAGCTTTAAAGAGACTGTATGGCTCAGGGAAGTTGACAAGGTGAGATCATGACTCATCTCAGCTGTCTCTAGGAGTCTCTCGATGGTGGGCAAGAAGGAATTCTACCAGCAGATTGCCTTCGGACTCAAACTGCACACATCCTGTTGGTTTTATTTTCTGAAAATCCTGACTGATGTAGATTTTCCCCAAAGGATACTGATGTTAAAATTGTGGCAAAGTGAGTATGAGGTCCGGGGTGCGCCTTGTTTCCTGATGGTGCTAGTCAAACATGCTTCTGTCAAGGTGGCATGTAAAACCTGTATTTGGTCCATCCGATAAAGCTTATAACTCATCAATGAGACTCTTTATTTTAGGGAAATATAGGCAGTTTATACACTTTCAGAAGCACTGGGGTCAAAGTGTTCAAAAAAACCCCCCAGGTTCCTAGAATCTAGTGTATAGGAGCAAAGCATAGAGTGCAGACCAATCAATAAAACAGGGCTCCAGAACAGGATTGAATACATTGACCGAGCTACTCATAGTTGCCCAAAGTTGCTATGCGTCTTCATGCCTCTGTGCCTTTGCACATGCTGTTCCCTCTGCCTAGATGATCCTTCCTCATAGTGTGCAGTAGTCAGGGTTCTCCAGAGAAACAGAACGAACACAAATACATAACAGAGATATAAATGTAAATATATACTTAAATATCTATAAATATATATTTTAAATATAAATAAATAAATAAATAAATGAACATATATATATATATATATGTATGTATGTATGTATATATAGAGAGAGAGACAGAGAGAGAGAGAGACTACTTTATGTGAAGGAATTGACTCCCATGTTATGGAAGGAGGTGGGCAGGTCCCGAAAGCCCAGGGTGAAGAGTATCCGGTGCAGGCCAGGCCTGAAGGCCATCTGCTGACAGGACTCTCTCTTGCTTGAGGAAGGTCAATCTTCTCTTCTACTCAGGTCTTCGCTTCATTGGACGAGGCTCAAACACATTACAGTCTGCTTTACTTAAAGTCCATTGATTTAAATGTTCATCTCTTCTAAAATATCCTCACAGAAACATCCAGAATAATGTTTGACACCGTATGTGGGCACAAAGGCCAGACAAATTGACACATAAAATTAACCATCACATACTGTTTGCCTGGGAACCTCTCCTAGTTTTTTGAGTTTATTTATTTATTTTGAGAGGGAGAGAGAAAGAGAGAGCATGCAGGGGAGGAGCAGAGAGAGACGGATAGAGAGAGCATCCTAAGTGGGCTCCACGCTGTCAGCACAGAGACGGACCTGGGCTCAAGCCCACGAATCATGAGATCATGACCTGAGCTGAAGTCAGATGTTTAACTGACTGAGTCACCCAGGTGCTCCTTTAGTTGCTATTATTTATTTTGCTGATTTTAAATCACCAACAATAGAATTACTTATATACAAAGCAAATAACAAATTCAACACCGCTAAGAGAAAATCTGCAATTAGAAATCTCCCTTTCAAACAGAAAGAACTTCCCTTTCTTTAAGGTGACTTACTCTCATGTAGGAAATGTAGGCTAACAGGGTAGCTAGGATATCATCTTGCACTTTTTCCCTGAGACCCAAAGAGAAGTGGGAGCCATTGTCTGTAAGATGTTTCTTCTAGGCAGCACCTGGGTGGTTTAGTCAGTTAAGCACCCAACTCTTGGTTTTGGCTCGGGTCATGATCTTATGGTTTGTGAGTTCAAGCCCCACGTCAGGCTCTGCACTGACAGTGCAGAGCTTGCTTGGGATTCTCTCCCTCCCTCTCTGCCCCTCTCCCCCACTCTCTCTTTCTCAAAATAAATAAACTTAAAAATTTTTTTTTAAAAGGTGGTTTTTTTCCTATCATAACGAGGTCTGTTAGGAGAGGAAGAACCCAAATCTACTTCTAGGCATCACTAGGAGGGTTAATGTCCTTTTGTCTCTTACTTGGGCAAGGTTTCTAGACCAGTAATTATGTTTATATCAGTGCAAAAAGATATTCCATTCTATCAAATTCTAAAGCTGACGCTTTCCCATGAGAAGTTGCTTTAGAGTAAAAAAAGAGATGAAAAAATAAATGTAAATGTGCAGTCATCGCTGTTAAGACTTCACTTTATTTTTTAATATTTTTATTTATTTCTAGGAGAGAGAGAGAGAGAGAGACAGCGTGAGCAGGGGAGGGTCAGAGGAGAGAGGGAGTCACAGACTGAAACAGGCTCCAGGCTCCGAGCCGGCAGTCAGCACAGAGCCCGACGCGGGGCTCGAACCCACGAACCGCGAGATCACGACCTAAGCGAAAGTCGGACGCTTAACCGACTAAGCCACCCAGGCGCCCCAAGACTTCACATTTTTAAGGTAAAAGACTGCCTAAGATGGAACTTGTTTTCCTTAATTTATAGGTCTTGTTTACATTAGGCCCTTCATCTTTTGTTTTTATCCTTCTCTTACAATGTGTGTCTCCTTGCTTTAAAAACATTTTTTTTTTTAATGTTTATTTATTTTGGAGAGAGAGACAGAGCGTGATGGGAGGCGGGGGGGGGGGGCGCTCAGAGAGGCAACACAGAATCCAAAGCGGGCTCCAGGCTCTGATTTGTCAGCACAGGGCCCGACGCGGGGCTCGATCCCACAAGCTGCGGGATCATGACTTGAGCTGAAGCCAGACGCTTAACCGACTGAATCATCCAGGCGTCCCTCTCCTTGCTTTTAAAAAGGAAAATATTGGGGCATCCGGCTGGCTCAGCCAGTTAAGCATCCCACTCTCGGTTTCAGTTCAGGTCATGAGCTCGTAGTTCGCGAGTTCAAGCCGGGCATCGTGCTCCCTGCTGATAGTGCAGAGCCTGCTTGGGATTCTCTCTTTCCTGCTCTCCACCCACCCCCACCCCCCTTCTCTCTCAAAATGAATAAATGAACTTAAGCAAATTTTTTAAAAAGAAAATATTAACTAGTGCAGAACGGCAGCAGAACTGTCCGGTTAATGCAGTGTTACCAGGAGGTCAGGGCCATTCACCCTAGGCCAGATCCTGGTGCACAAACCCCTTCTTCCGGGAGGGGAAGCGGCACCGAGTCTGCGTCCAGAAGGTGGCGCTGTCTGCAAAGCCGGTGTGGGGGGTTCGGTGCCGCCCGGGGCGGTCGCGGCGGCTGCAGGCAGCCCGCCGACGCCGGGAAAGAAGAGGGAGAAGCGGAGGGAGGACAGAGCCGCGGCGGTGGTCGCTTTCCTAAGGGTGCCACGGCTATGCAGTGTCAATTCTGAAGGGCGTGTAATTTAATTCTAATCGTAACCGAAGCGGGCGGAGATGCCCGCCTGAAGTCCAAAGACATTGACCGGTCGGGGGACAGGTAAGGTTCCGAGGTGCCCTGGTGACCTGTCTGCAGGAGAATCGCCCCCCCCCCCCCGAGGTGAAGCGCGCCTCAGGGAGGAGGGCGACGGGTCGCTGGGGGCTGATGGTGCTCCTGAGGCCTCCAGGGGAGAGAGGAGCCCGTGCACACACGTGAGACGTGGCTGACCGCAGCTCCGGGCGCCGCGCCCTGCTGGGCGGGTGGGGTGGGGTCGTCGCCAACGGTGCTCCCAACCGCCACGCGCCCAGGACTGGCTTTCTGCCTGGCCCTGTGCCAAGCGCTCCGAAGTCTTCTCTCCTTTCGGTTTCAGGACGAATGGAGAAGGTAGAGTCTATTTCCAGGGTCCGTTTACAGAAGCGGACCCAGAGACACCGCACAGAGTGACGTCGTCAGTCGCCGGACGACGGGGACAGGGCCTGGCCCGGGCCCAGGCCGAGCTTCCTGCGGGGGGGGGGGGGCGCGACACGAAGCGCCCCAGGATGTGCCCAGAGGGCACGCTGGGGCTGTGGCGGAGGGTTCAAAGCCGTGCTTGAGGTCTTCGTGCTGCCCTTGGACTTGAGCCGGGCCTTGAAGGCTTGGGTTCGGGAAAGGGATTTCAGACCTGGGCCTGGACGGAAGAGGGGCGAGGGGAGGAGGGGGAGGCGCGATCGTGGGCGGTGAGAGGCGGTGTGACCAGGGCTGCGGGGGGGGGGTGCAGCCTGTACAGGAAGGGTGGGCTGGGGCTGGCGTCGGATGTCGGGGGCGGTGCACAGGTGGGCACGAAGGGACCGCACGAGGGACGGTGAGGTGGGCCCCACCTCCCTGTGAGCCCAGAGACCTCGGGATTGTCTTCGGTGTGTGGCCTCACTCACCAAGCTTCCGGTTTTCGGGCGTGCCAGAGCCGTGGATTTTTTGTGGGTCCCGGCCCACCCCCAGGAAGCTGGCATCAGAAATAAATTTTTTTTTTTTCTGAAGAAAGTTGAAGAGAAAATACCTTTATTGTCAATTTTCAATTATCTGTGAGGAAATAGGGGGAATTCCATCCACAGATTTCAATGGCTAATGGCTTTGCCTGGTTTGGCAACTGGTGTTTCACCATTGCTTCCAGAAAACAGCAGAACTGAGGAATCAGATTTTCACACGGACTCCTTCATGGCCTCCGTCTGAAGTGCTAATAAGCAGCGAAGTGGCCCAAGTGTGGACAGCAGGCGGGAGAGGAAGGGAAAGCAGATGTCCACTTACACATTCAGCTCCCAAGAAAGCCAGGACTCAGCACTGGGATGCGTTCGGGCCAGCGCCGCTGTGGTGGGTTGCCGGGTGGGAACCCGGACGTGGGGGGCGGGGGGGGGACACAATGGGGCACATGTCACTGAAGTTCATAGGTCAAGGGCACCTCACCAAAAAGCTACCTGTCCCGAGAAGTTTGACAAAATACCCTGTTGGGGAAGCTCACCTGGGGAGCACGGGCACAAAACTGGGGTGAGCCGAACTGAGCACCCTCTAGCAGGGTACAAGAGTTCAGCAGACATCTCCATGTACTTACTCATCGTTTCTCTTCTGTTCCTCTGGAGAGAGGCTTTGTGTGGTAAATATTTATGTGATATCTGAATTATTGGTGATGTCATATGTGCCCTTGTACCTTAGAACATACCGTGATTTAGAACTAAAACTCTTTATCGTCCCCATTTCTGCTAAGTAGGATCTATTCCTGATGCGAAGATGCAGGACCTTGGGAGGCACATTTATATCCGAGAGAAGAGGGCCCTGTGAGTAATCTCCAGAACAACCCTCCTTTCTCTTGTAAGCAAGGGAAACAGGTTTTAGCTAATGTAGGAGGCTGTAAGTGGGGGTCATGAGGCAGGGGGCTGGAGGGAAGGAGGCCAAGTGTTTTCTACCTTGCTTGGCAGTAGGAGCAGAGTTTACCACAGACTTCAGGTAGCTGCCCCAGGGCAGGAAGAAGCTTCTACAGCCAGAGGATGTGGAGGAAGATGTTGGGAGGAGGGTACGCAGGGATAGCACGGGCTCTGTGTAGCTGCAAACCTTGGTCTGCTGTTCTGATAGAGCTGCCCAGAGAGAAGACACCATGACACCTCCTTTCCCTCTCGTAGCACGACGGCCATTCTTCTGTGGCCTATGATGTCTCACCCCTACCACCGGCCACCCTGGCCCCTTGCTGCCCAAGAGCCCCAGAGCAATGCCCAGCCATTGCGGCTTCACGTCATGCGAGGACCCTGGAGCTTCGTCCTTGGGGGAATCCAGATCCTGATGGGACTTTCCACAGGCTGGATGTCTGGACTACATATCACGGCGCGTGAAAGCCCAGGAAGGAGGTGGCATCCGGAGAGAAGAGAATCCTTGAGGCAGGTATCCACGGAGGCTCCTCCCACGCTCGGCAGCATCCCATCTTCTTATGGGATGTGGATGACTATGGAAACGGTGGAAAGACAGAGCTAGGCAGGAAATCTGAATGCTGTTATAATATGGAGAGGGGATGTCTGTATATAAATTTGGGGAAAGTTTACTCCTGTGAGATCTCTCCGGTTACCGTGTTACCTACTTTTATTGTGAAATAGCTCCCCCCACCCTGGGATTCTGGAAGCAGAGGTTATCTCTGACCATGACCCTGCTGACCCCAGGGAGACTCGGCCCTCGATTGGCTCGATGGGAAGCCTGTTTTGGTGCTATGTTTCTGGAAAAGCTGGACTTGAAAATGGACTCGAAAAGCTGGACTTGAAAATGGAGCAGGTATTTACCAGGCTGTCGGGAGACTTCATGTTTGTTTCCGGCTCCAGGAAGGGTTAGGGGTGTTTTTTGGCCATTAATGATACAGCTTTGGAAAAATCACGTCACCATCCTGACCTCAGTCTCTCCATCTAAGAAAAGAGATAATATCAAAGGTGATTATTCACCTCGAATATGCTTTTATTCTACGTCTCTGGACAAACAACTTACATCTTTATATCCACATACACAAAAGGGGTTAATAATACCCACCCTTACCTTCGAATCTATATGAAAACCTTCAGACCTCTGGGGAGGAAAAGCATTATTTAAACCCAGAGTAGAATTATTATTCTATTCTATGTGCTCTCTCCTAGTCATCCATCACTGCCGTGCTGTACGATTATGCCCCGGGGTGAGTTATGTGAACAAACAGTCACACCGGGAAAATTTCTTGAGTGCTGGGGCATTCGGATTGTGCTTGGTGGAAAAGACACCAAAGTCTTTTATTTAGTTATTTCAGTGTGGAACTTGCCATCTAGTTAGTACACCGGCCCAAAGTGGAATACATAACTACTTCTAGAATGTAAGATTGGTGGTTATTTCTCTTTTCCAGTGTTTTCTTGCCTTTGAATGTCTGTGGGCGTTGTTTGGACCAGTTCTGACCTGGGAAAGCCCAGCATGAGTCCTCTTTGGCTCCCAGCAAGAACCTGATAATGCCTAAAACTCTGACGCTACCTGAGGATTAGAGTTGATCCCAGGTCCCCATGCCTGGAAAACCTGCGTAGACGAATGTGCATAAGTAAAGGCATACCTCACCTAGCTAAACAAACACGCACAGGCTTATAATTGCTTTTGTATTTTCTCATTGTAGCCACCAGAGGCCTCCCAAATTGTGGTCGATTTTAATGTCAGTGGAAATCTACTGGGAATTAACGAAAAAAAATCATTTTAAAATTGAATAGAATGCCTACAAAAGTTCAAAGTCTGTTACCTTGTTCATTCAACATCGCTATTCATGCAAAATGTCATGCAAATCAGGCCTTATTTACTGAGTACTTTGCTTCAGTAACCAAAAAAATGCTAAGAAAAAATGGCTTATGTTTAGCCATCTATTTTTCCAAAAATAGGACAGCAATTAAAGTAGTACCACATGATGGGACTGATGTATCAGTGCAGGAAAAGAACACCATCTCGGTGGCTGATGCTCGGGGCTGAATATCTGTCCTTCATCAGGGGTTGGGCAGTGCATCCAGAAGAGGAGTCCTGGGGCCCCAGGGCCATGGGCAATGTAGATGCCACGCAGGGCACAGAATGATGAAAGTGTCCTTTGTGAGTAAGCATGACAACTGTGCTTCCCACAGGGGACTTCAGAGACCCTTTGGGAATCTGATTTCACCTCTATGATGCTCAGTTTTTTCTTCTATAAACATGGGAGTTTTGGGCTCGGTGATTTCTAGGTCCTTCAAGGCATATGATTATTTTCTAAAACATTTAGGACCACTTATTGCGGATCTGTTCCATGTGATTGCAACACAGAGTGCCTTGCAAACGTTTTCTTATGTTAACTCCCATGACCAGTAAGAATATCCAGCTTTATTTTACAGATGGTGGAATTAAGCTTGGAGAAGTGAAGGCACTCACCACTGATCACACAGGTCATGAGTGACAAAGGCAGAATTTGCACTCAGATCCGTTTGGTTCCAAAATTTCTCACTGTCTGTGTCTTTCATGCCTTCCCGGACTGAGAGCATCAACTCAGTTAACCCACATAATTTAACTCTTGAGGTGTAGCATTCATTGCTGGTTGCTGTATCGGTTAAGAATGGTACTGGTGGTGAGCAACAGATGAGACAAATAAAGGCTTAAACATACACAAGTTCATTCTCCCACGTAAGTGTGGAGATAGGTTGTCTAAGGCATGTCTGATGGTCATGGAGTCACCAGTCACCTAAGCTCCTGTATTTCTGCTCTACTGTATTCTAGGATGTGGATTCCATCCTCTAGGAGAACTTATGATCCAAAATGGCTGACGGAGATCCAGCCATCACATCTGGGTCGTAGGCTGGAAGAAGGAGGAAAGCAGAACATGGCTGGCAGGCCTCCAAGCTGAGTTAGCTCCATGTAAGCAACATTTCAAAAGTTCCATACAGCCCCCTGCTTATATCTCAGCAACCAGAATTTAACGACATGGCCATAGATAGTGGTGAAAATGGAAAGCTGGCAAATGTAGTCTTTATTCTGCCCAATTAAATACCAGGGTTTACGTCGTTAAGGAAGAAGAGGAAAATGAGTACTGGAAATCAAATAGCTGTCTTTGCCGCCAATTACCACCTGCAGAGTTACTCCCAGCTCTTTTCTGTTTTGGAGTCCTGACTTTGCCCAGGTTTCTGCCTCTTCAGAAGTCTCTCTGTTAATCCTCAATAGTCAGAGTCATTGCTGGTGGTATCACTCTCCTCCCTGTGATGGGTTGTGATTGGGCATATGAGCTCATTCTAGACAATGAGATATGAAAGGACTTCTGGAAAAGGGTTTTTTGTTTCTATCCTCTTAAAAAAGCAATGCATCGGGGGCGCCTGGGTGACTTAGTCGGTTAAGCGTCCGACTTTCACTTAGGTCATGATCTCGCGGTTCGTGGGTTCGAGCCCCGCGTCGGGCTCTGTGCTGACTGCCAGCTCAGAGCCTGGAGCCTGTTTCAGGCTCTCTCTCTGACCCTCCCCTGCTCACGCTGTCTCTCTCTCTGTCTCCTAGAAATAAATAAAACATTAAAAAAATTTTTAAAAAAAAGCAATGCATCAGAAACGACTGACTTTTTCTTCTCCTAGACATTGTAGTATCTGACAACACCACCTAGAAATATAGCAGCCATCTTTGTAACTGTCTGGAAAACCCACTTCTGAGAACAGATCTGTCCTCAGAGAATGGCAGAGGGGAGAGATAGAAAAAAGCTGGGTTTGAGGATGAACTGACTCACTCTGGAGCTGGCCTACCTCTGGACTTCTTATGAAATATATTTCCATATTGTTTAAGTCTGTTGGATGGGTATTTTCTTACTTGCAGCCAAAGGCATGCTGATTGGTATGCAGGAGAAGGAAAGAAAGAGACCCATTCCCTAATGTCCTCAGGGTGACAAACTGGATGCCAATGTATGCCTGTCTTTGAACTGAACCCCTGTGTTGCTCCATTTCTTATAAGAGGTACCTTTGTTTTTAATTGCCATGGAGAAGATACCTTTATGTAGAGTGCTTAATAGGCTCTGAGTAAACTCAGAATATTTTAGAATTAGAAGAGACTTAACTCCCACTCAAGGCTCAAAAAGGGTCAGCAATTTCTTCATGGTGCTCAGGTCTGAAATGCAAGCTGAAATGCTGTGGGTCTGTCTCAGCCACACTCTTCCAAAGAGATGGCCCCCGTGACCTTGCTTTTCTGTCCCTTCCATATGACCCCATCTAGGTCCTGGGCTCCAGGGCTGTCCATGCTGAGAATGATGACTTCAAACTGTGGGCAGGAGGTAATTATCAGTTTTAGCTGTTGCCAACCACATCAGCCATGGCTGTCACCCTTCCTGTCTAACTCCTCTTGCCAAATCGTTAAGATGGCCATGTCTCCTTCCCTTGAAATCAGACCCCAAAGGGTTTCTGTGCACTCAAGTCCCATCTGCTCTTCATCCCAGACCATATCATGTCACAATTATTCCCAATCATGTCTCATTTGGCCAGCCAGCATGCACCTGACTGGGAGAAGTTCCCCCAGTGAGAGTCAGAAGTGTGTGCAGCTGTCCAGGGCTGTAGGGAAGATGCTCTGGGACCTAAGTGACAGGCTCAATCATATTATATGGATATTCTCCAAGAGACAGTGTGACAGTGATGAGCTCAGAGGTCAAGCCAATCTAGCTCAGCTGCCTACTAGTGTAAGACCTTGGGCAGGCTATTTAAATTCCTTGTGCCTCAGTTTCCTCACCTATAAGTTGAGTGTAATATGTTCATTATAGAGTTTTAGTAAATACTAAATGGTATAATATATATAAGTACTTAGACTCTCAATAAACTATTTACAAGGTATCTAGAAGGCATTCAATAAACTATTAATTAACAATAAGCTTTTGTCATGGAATTACTATAGATTTAGGCTTCAACTCATGCCTTGTTTTTTCTGAGTTAATGCTCTTTGTTCTTCTGTTCCTTTGTACCCAGAGAAGAGCTAAAATGTCCCTCTATCCATTCATAAAGCCTTATAGTTGAAGGGAACTTGGAAGTCTGTATCCTGATTTGCTTACTCCTGGCCTCTTACTCACTCTTGCTGAGCAAACAGGATTAAGACAAAGGAAGTCCATCCAACAGATAACTCCTGAGAGTTACCGTCATTCTGCCAGAAAAAGAAAATATGTCCCAAGAGATTTCTGAGGCATTAGAAAGAACAACACCCTGTTAAGGGCTTATGGTGGAGGTCAGCCTGGCGCTGACCTATCTATCTCAGCCTATCCAGCCCATTCTGAGTCTTCTTCGATCGGGGTTGCTCACTCATCTCTGAGGTTCCCTCTATGTCATCTGGCCTTCCAAAGGCTGGACAGTTCTAGAGAGAAGGTGGCTCTGGGTATTGCCTTAATCTCTCTGAGACAGCAATGGAACCAAAAGGATGAATTGGGGTGAATTACAGAAATGGTATCTCTTTTGCCCTGTCTAATGAGAGCTCCATCTTCTGATGGGATGACTAACTTTATGGGATCTTGAGAATGTAATATTATCTTTGATGTCTTACCGTCCCCTTGGAAGTGGAGTGAGGAGAACTGGAGCCCTTGAGTTCTCCCAGCCGTCTCTTGGATTTGGCCAACAATGACCTCATAATAGCTGGTAACTCTGGTTAATTGTATTAGTGTCCTCCATGTAATTGCAGTGGTCACATTACCCCCCTGTTCAAACACGGCCATATCGTTCACCTCTTGCTATTAGTCTCTTGTCTGGACTGATGTCTTAGGGACACAGACCCCACTGTGGTGAGCATGATGTCTGCATCAGCACAAGCAATGCTCAAATAAACCCCACCATAATCCAGGGAATGCCTTTCATGTCTTCTAACAGAAAAGAGGAAATGGCACATGAAAAAAACAGTTACACAGATTCTTAAGGGGAACATTTGCTATTTTAAGATCTGAGTAGCTGGAAGATATTTTATGATCAAGTTAGGCAGTCCTATCATGGGGCCACTTGAAAAATTCTCATTAGGCACTTGTTCCAGAGATTGGCTTGAATGTATGGAACAAAATCTGCTGGGGCAGAGATGTCGCTACTGTGTCAAGGGGCCAGGCCCTGAAGACTTCTGGAAGGCTCTGTGCTCTCTTGGCCATCTGGTCTTAAATTGGTGAAGGGTACAGAAGGGTGCCCTTAGAAGCATGGCTCAGGGAGGCTCTTGTGACACAGTTGGTTCCTCCAGTTTTCCCCTAGAGATATTCAAATAGGAGGGGCACGCCGGCTCCTCATGGCATTGATTTTACCCCGTGTGGTCAGGAGCTCCTCCAAGCTCCCCACCTCCACGAAGGGCAATAGATGGGCAGGCTGCTTACGCATGGATCTCCCCATACTCTGCACGCTCACACCCTCAGTTTCTTCGTTCTTTGTCTTGTTTTTCTCCCAGTGTGTGTTCTTTAGTGTAGCTCCTTCCTTTTACATTCATTGTCTCATGACTTCTCTACTGGATTCCTTATGCTCCAGTTTTCAGCATTTTCTGGCCTCTTCCTCTCATCCTTGTCTTCCAACCCACCCTCTCCTCTCTCAAGCTTGCCTTCTCCTCTGTTTTCTGCCAACCATTTTCAGTCTTCATTCACTCTCTCTTGTTATCACCCTACTTTCTCTATTCTGTTGTCTTTTTTCTTCTCTACGAAGCCTTCTCTGAACATATTTTTTTTTAATATTTTTATTTATTTCTAGGAAAGAGAGAGAGAGACAGCGTGAGCAGGGGAGGGTCAGAGAGAGAGGGAGACACAGACTCTGAAACAGGCTCCAGGCTCCGAGCTGGCAGTCAGCACAGAGCCCAACGCGGGGCTCGAACCCACGAACCGTGAGATCATGACCTAAGCGAAAGTCGGACGCTTAACCGACTAAGCCACCCAGGCGCCCCTCTCTGAACATATTTTAAGACAGATGTTAGTGTTGTGATAAATACCAGAACTTGACACAGATACATTTTACTGAGAAACCCTTACACGCCCCATCCACCTTTAGGTGCCACGGCAGCCCACAAGCCCATGTCCCATGTTGCAATTCACCAGGCGTATATTTAATGTGTGACTTTACTCCAGAATAAGATTGGTTTTTCACTTTTCTGAAGTGTATCTATTTTTTTTTTTTTAAGTTTATTTACTCTGAGACAGAGAAAGGCAGAGAGAGAGACTGAGCAGGGGAGGGGCAGAGAGAGAAGGAGAGAGAGAGAATTCTAAGCAAGCTCTGCACTTTCAGTTTCAGCCCCACTGATGTGGGGCTCGAACTCATGAACCATGAGATCATGACGTGAGCTGAAATCAAGAGTCGGACGCTTAACTGACTGAGCCACCCAGGCATCCCTGAAGTGAATCTATTATTATAGATGAAGAAACTAAATGGAAGAGCTTGGCGTTATACAAGATACTTAACAATCAGTTTGAAAAGAGCATTCCTTCAGGTAGCTGGATGAAGCTTGGAGGCCAGAGCGTCTGGAAGGTTCTCCTTGACTCCCCAAGACAGGTTAGATGCTCCACCCGCATGCCGTTGTGCTGTGTGTTCTTCCCCTTGCATAGGCTCTGCCACCCTGCTTGTGTGCTTGGCTCCCTCGCCCATCCAGGCATAACCTTGCACGGTGTCTGGTGTGTTGTGGGTGCTCGGTGCACGAAGCGCACAGAACAGCAGGAGATCCTAGTGACAGCCTTTCCCCTAGGTGGTGTCCTTGCCACCTCACTTTCGGAGTGAGGGACTTCTGTGAGTAGCCACCCTGGAAACTCCCCTTTGTGAAACCAGAGACCATCTCATTTTGAATAGGTATCCCCATTCATGGTTCAGGATTTCTTTCCAACAAACCCTTCGAGGCCCGTGCTAGGAAATTTAGGTTATTAAAAACACCAAAATAAATGAGCATGCTTCCCGTCATTAAGGAACTGACAGTCTTGCGGTAGGTCCTTTCCCAGTCTTGAGTTTAATTTTTCCCAAATCTCCAAGTTTGACTATCTGTTCAGTTGTCTGAAACAGAGAACCTCCTCAGCTCTGTCCTTCCGGCCCCAGTGGCTGTGAACTTGACATCTGCTGGTGTGGCCCATGGAGCCTGAACAATGCACTCACTTCTGCTGGAATTTTCCAATATACAATTAACCCATGTTAAGTACAAATGTATTTTCCTAACCAGGACTTGTGTAGAATATGCTATCAGGTGCATTGTGTATTTTCTGGGGATTATCATCCCCCTATGATTTTTATTTGCAAATAGGTCTAGAGATTGTTTTTCTCTCCCCCCCCCCCCCCACCTCAGAATCATTTCCAGAATTGGGAACAGGCTTTAAAAGCACTTGGTTGTAAAGCTACATTTAGTTCACAAAAATGTCATTGAGCTCTGTTATGGTTAGCAGAGCCACTCTACCTAAGAGCTGGTCCAATTTAAGGGAATCAAAAACTCACTTCCCCACAGGGGGGACCTTCCGGGCATGACAAATAAGTTTATTACCTTGAGTGTGGAGATGGTTCACAAATTTCTACATATGCCCAAACTTATCAAATTGTGCACCTTATATATAGATGGTTTAGTGTATGTCAATCATATGCCAATCAATCTGTTAAAAAAAACAAACAAACAACTCACTGGGCCCCAAGTCTCTTTTCCTCAACCTGAAAGTCATCGTTTTGTTTTCCATCACTGTCTTTGACTTCATCTATGAGACAGTCATTTGGTTCTATCAAATTTCATGACGCAAACACAGTTAGCAAAATAAGAATACACCCCACAGATTCTCACGCTCTTGGATCAGTAAATCTTGTTACTTACTTTTTAACAACTGGGGTTCAGAGCTCCAAGTGGACAGAAATGGAGTTCAGATGAGTCAGGTGAAGAAGGAAAAGCAATTTTGGAGCCTGGGGAAATTTGGGGGAGAAAAGGACCTGACTAAGTGACACTGTCACCAACCAGATTCTGAGAACTGGGACCCAGGAGATAAAAGCATTAATTTCTGTGAATTTGTGTCAAAGGTCAACCTTATTATTGATCTACTCTCTTCTTCTTCTTCTATTATTAGTGTAAATGGTGGGGCTGCTGGAGGCTTCGAAGTGGTGCAAACATGGCTGTGACTACTCAGTCCACCACTGATTAGAGAAAGGGTGGAGCTTTGGGAAGTTTTTCAACAGAACTTAACTTCAACTTTCTCGTGTGTCAAAGGGTATAGAATATATATCTCAATAGGCATTGTGAGGCCCAAACAGGATAATACAAATGGAAAGCCTCACCTACTATCTGTGCATAGTAGTGTCTATGTTTCTCCCCATTTCCATCTAAACTTTCCTTGCCTTAAAAAGTATTTTACTTCTAAATCTTTTGAAGCTTCATCAAACCCATTAAAAATGCATGTATGCATGTCTTTTTTTCTAGTTACAGAAGAAATCCATTCTCGTGGGTTTGAAAGAATGCAGAATACACAAATCAATGGGGGAAAAAAAAAACAAAACCTAACCCCCCCTTCCTTATAAGTTCTTAAGAGAAAACAAACATCCCCAAATATAACACTTCACTGTACCCCTTACAGGCCTCTGTTAAGGGCAGGTAGGTGTGGAGTGGACAGGACAGGGGACATTGTGTCACATGAGGTTGGTTCACTGCCTTATTAAATTTGGCCAGCTTTTGATTCTAGAAATCCAGGCTCACACTTATTTTCGGAGATACCATTGTCTCCTTTTAAACCAAAGGTAAAAGAAACCTTGGCATAATTTTAGACTGCAAAGTTCCACCATGCTTGCTCAGTGTCAAGAGTAGAGGCTGGAATGTGTACCATGTGACCCAAAGCAGACCTCACAGTTCTGTTCTTTCGTTCATGCTTCGGCAAAACCCAGTGCATCCGGTCTGACTCTTGACTTGCTGTTTCGGCCAACCTCCAGGAACACAAAAGTAGCCTCCAAGTTGTTGCCGGGCTTTCTTCTTCCCCTCCAGCCCCAACTCAATCACTGATCCATGTCTGCTGTCTCCACAGTGCACACTCTGCCCCGTCATTACTGCTGCCCCTCCAGCCACCACACTCCCCTCTACACACATGGCCGCTCCCTCCCTTGCCAGCTTCTCTACCAACCACAGCTTTAACTTTAGAGTCATGCTGTCAAGAGCTAGAAGAAACCTCAGGGGTCATCTCACCACCTCTCCTCCCACATGGCCTCAGTGCCGAGTTCAAGGCTACACAGCTGGACGTGCTGCATCTTATATCCCGATGCCCAGGTATGCATGGCCTGGAATATACTGGGAGGATGGGCCAACACGGGGTAAAGGAATCAAGCGATGCGTGGTGCTAGCTGGAATCAGCTGGTATCTGTCACTTTTAAAACAAGGGAAGGTTCGGGAGCCCTTTAATTTTGGGATTTTGTGTATCACCAGGAAAAACTCTTTTCTCTAAACAGTTTATCTACTTGTGTCTCTCTTAAGCCTAAGAATTTCATGCTCACTCCATTAAGGGGATTGATTAAAGGTTTAATCCTCTCAGGGTAGAGATCAGTGTCCTCCCAGCCTAGGCCAATTCCATGGTGTCCCTGTCCCCAGGCACATGTATCTGACACTGTAGCTGCACAGAAGCATTTTTCTGTCTACACCTCATGCCTTTGCTCATCTGCTCCCTCCGACTAGAATGTTCTTCCTCCTTTTCTTGCCTAGAAAATGTCCAGTCCAACCCCTCTTCTATGACACCTTGCCTAGGTGGTCTCTTTCCCTATTATCATAACCCTCATGTAACCCTGGCAATGGCAATGAATATTGAGTATGGATTGAGGGCAGGGCAGTATGCTAATAAATACTCATTATTTTAATCATCAGAAACAACTTAGAGATAAGGAAATAGAACCTTAAACCTTGGTCATTTACCCGAGGTTACAGCTAGCAAATGCTGGCCTGGGCCTCAGAAGTAAGTTTGACAGTTGGACTCCTGAGCCCCAACCCTAGTTATGACTTCATCATTTACCATATTGTCTTTTTTAAAAAGTTTATTTATTTATTTTGAGAGAGAGAGAGCATGAGAGAGCGAGTGCAAGCAGGGGAGGGGGAGAGGGAGGGAGAGAGAGAAGCCCAAGCAGGCTCCATACTGTTAGCGCAAGCCCAGTGTGAGGCAGCGGGGCCAATGCAGGGTTTGGACTCAGGAACCATCATGACCTGAGCCAAAATCAAGAGTCCAAGAGTCCAACCCTTAACCTACTTAGCCACCCACTTACCATGTGGTCTTCGCAATTATCAGTGAGCAAGTCTTGCTTCCTGAGGATAGGGGCCATGGGCACATATCCCCAGTGCCTAAAACAGTGCCTGGCATATACTCAGTGTTGAGTCAGTGCTTGTTGAATAAATGAATAAAGAAATAGATTCCAATGGAGGCCTCCCGTCATCCAAGAGTCCTTGAATCAAACCCAGTGACTTGGGTGGAGGCATGTTCGTCCGTGCCCAAGAGCAGTGGCAGCAGATGGTGCTGCTGGGCTGGGCTGTGCTCTCTCCATGCCCCTGTCCTCCTGTAAAGAAGCCCCGTGTTCTAGGAAATGGCCAAGGGTGGCCATGAGTCTTCCAGCCGGAAACACCTGGCTGGTCAAAGCCTTTTGCAAAGCTTTGTTTCTACAATTACCCTTTATTTCCCTCTCCCTCTTAGATTTAACGCAAGCCAACTGGTATTTCTTTTTAGACAGCTGAGAACACCAGATGGAAGGGTAGGGGGAGGTGGGGGCACAGCGAAAGTCAGGAAGGGACAAGCAAGAGCTGTGGATGAGGGGGGAACGTTCTGAAACATGGGTTCTGAAACATGTAGGGAAAATGCCAGACGGGTCCATAGAGGTAGGAAAGGGGAAAAGAGCTGTAAAAGCGAGCAGCTACCATATGTGTGCGTGCACATACACACAGAGCTTTCAACACACCATTCAAATAGAGAGAGAAACGTTCTGGTTTCCGTAGCAACAAGGCCTATTGGCGCCTCAGCCAGAAAAACTTATTGGAAAAAAAGGCATTTGCCTGTTGAAGGAGCCTGATGAATTGGGAGATAATTATACAGCCTTCCGCCACCACTAAAGGCACACAAATACACTCCAGCAAATTTGTTAAAGAGCACTGATTGTCACAAATCCCATGAAGGCAGGGGGTGGGAGTGAGAGGCAGCCAGCAAGGCGAAAAGGGTCCTGGAATGATTTTAGGTGAACACCCCAGGGAGGCAGGCACTTGTGAGGGTCAGGTTAGAGCCAGCTTGTGCGTCAGTCATCAGAGCTAGCGTGAGGCAAAGGTCTGATGCGTTTGTATCTGAACCTAAGGGGTCACTACACTGAGTTCTATGCTTCCTTGTCCCTTCAGGAAGTGGGTGGGTGGATCTGTAAAATCTAAACTATTAGATTCAGTAGGACAGTCTGCTGTGCAGAGTGGTGGGATCCGTATTTATCAGGGCCCCGTTACTGCAACAGAATGAGCCACATGCATCTCATAGTACATCGGGTCCCTCAGATGTGGTGGGACAAAAGAGATACTTTAAAATTGACTAGGGTGATATAGGATCTTGATCAGGGTAGGAGGGAAGGAAATGCATCATTAGTTTGTACTCATGGTGCAGGACACAGTGCTGGCATACAACAATTGCTAAATACAATACTTTGTGTATCCATGAAGGACTGAATGGATAAATGGATGGATGGATGTTATGTAAGTGAACTGATAAGGAATCATGAGTAACTATGCACTTATCTTCTTTCTTCTTGCTCATGTATATAAATTTATTTGCGACTTAGTTTTGTCCTCCAGAAGATGGGCACAGAGCAGGTGCCTTTGGAAGGTGGAGCCTTTGGAAGTGAGTCATGTCCTGAGACAAGCCCAATGTCATGGGGCTAGACATGGCCCAGCATCTTCAGGAGACTGTCAGAAGTTGCATAGTGATATAGAAGAGGAAGTGGTTCTTCCTCACTGAAGATGGTATACCCTATGATGCACCCTTCTAGTGATACATCCTGATTAGAGAGAAGAGCTTGCCCACCCCCATCAAAGTACCAAGATACTTTCTGTAGTTCTTGGGCCGTCAACTTTTTTTTTTCTTTTTTTGAGAGAGAGAGTGGTGGGGGGAAAAGCAGAGGGAGAGATACAGCAGGCTCCACACTCAGCGCAGAGCCTGACGTGGGGCTCGATCCCACAACCCTGGGATCATGACCTGAACTGAAATCAAGAGTCAAGTGCTCAACCCACTGAACCACCCAGGCGCCCCTTGGGCCCTCAGCTTTGACCTGAATCAGTTTTCATTCTCTGATTTTCTATAGTGCTAGTGGGCTCCTCATTCGACCCTTCACGCATGCCATTTATAATCGTTATTTGTTACTTAGTTCTTCCTCTGTGCACATCACACCTTTCCAACTAGACTGTGCTCCTTAGGAGCAGGGGCCCCCTAGACAACCTCTTCATCATCTAGCCCCTGGCAAAGGACACTGCATATCAAACCACTGAACATTTGCAATGCTAACACCATGGAGAAGGACATTGTACAGCCTTTAAGAACTGACGGAAAGCATCAGGCTCCATCCCAAGCTAAGATCAGCTCCATGCCAAGAAGCTCTTTGCACACCAAACACACCTCCGCCCACACCTACCATTTTGTGGGTGCTGCCTGGTCTGCTTGCCTGTTCAGGCATGAGCTGTGTGAACTGATGGAAAAGAAAGGGAAGGAGTCAGGGAAAGTGAGGGAGGATTCATCCCTTTGTTACTCACGGGCACTTGGCTTATTCTTGAACTGCATGTATCACAGTCGTGTCCCAAAGAAGTCCTGCTCAGGAAGAGAACCTAGAACCAGCATCAGCCAGCTTCTCTGTCCCGGAGACAGAGGTGAGGAAAAGAGTGCCTCAGACACCACTGCCTCTTTATCGCCACAGTCCCGGAGGTGCATTTTGCTTACACTCTGTTTTCTAGACAAGCAAGAGCAGAGGTTCAGAGAGGTTGAGCAAAGTGCTCAAGGTCACACAGCGAGTGCGTGACATATATTGGATTTACATCGTGTCTCAAGTGTCCAGGCTCTTAACTCCTATCTTATATGGGCTCTTGTGACCCAGGCTCACTGAAGGCACTGGAGGAAGCCCAAGTATGTTTTATTTCCCTGAATAGATAGATGCCTCTTCTAATATGCAGCCTGTTTGGGAGTATGAAAGAGGAAATCGGATCAGAGCCCACTGCTAGTTAAAATGACGATGAAGGAAGCAGGGTTCAGAGCAGGGAAAAACTTATAAGTCTTATTTTGTGTAAGCATCATATTAAACAGATTCCGTTCCAACTATAAACAGATTTCTACATTTCCACCTTCTCCCCTCCAGCAGCCCCCACCATGCCCGACAGACTGTTCCCTTCCTTCTTGTTTAGCTTATAAGTAAGCAAAGTTGGCTTTCCTTCCTTTCTCCACCCCCTGGCCCTGCACCATCTGGGGGTGCATATTTCTTACCCCCGTTTCTTTTAAAAAACCTCCCTTTGCTTTGTGTCCAGCGGCCGTTCGCTTTTGAAGCTCTGCGGAGCGTTTCCCCGGCGGCCGCCAGGGGTCGCCGTCGAGCGGCCGCAGCCGCCTCTCCGCGGGGGCGCAGGGCCGCGGGCCGGGAACCGCGAGCCGGTCTCCCGCAGGCGCCAGCGCGCCGCATTCGTCAGGCCGCAGCGGTCTCCGCATGTGCCTGGAGAGCAAGGCCGCCGCCAGGATTTTATCAGATGGCATGCAGGGGTGGGGTGGGGGGGGGCACGTGCTTCCTTTAGCATGAATTTTTCAACGTTACATTTTCATTTCTCCGCCCTATTTCTCTCGATTCCTCCCACTGCTCTTTTCAGAGCTGGAGCTGCTTCTTAGGATTTGGTGCAATTACTGGGCATCTAAGATGGAGGCACAGGGGGGGAAATGGGGGAGAGGAACCCACGGAGCGGGGGGAGGGTCGTGCCAGCCCAGGAGGCGTGCAGGGTCAGCGAACAGGGGCCAGGGGCTCCCGGAAACACTGCGGAGCGGAGCGGTTTGACTTCAGCCGGTGGGGCTGAGCCTGCAGGCGTCGGGAGGCGCCTGGCCTCTCCCCGGCGGGGGTCCACTTCCCCCCCTCTTTTCTCCGTGCCGCCCCTCCCCTCCTCTCCACTTCCCTTTGTTCCTTCCTTGAGGACAGAGGCAAGCGCACACGCAAATACACATGTGTAAATATATGCTCGTAATACAAGACAGGCTCTGATCTTTTATAAGTTTGAAAGGAGTAAGGAGCTATGGGGAGAGACACTGACGTTAATGGAAGAATCTGGTAAGTTTCTTGACATAAGCGGGATTTGAGTTGGATCTCGAGAAACGGGTAGGAATTCTGCGAGAGGAAGAGGGAGGAAGGCCTGCCCTGCTGGGCAGAAAGAAGAGCTGGAACAAAGACCTCAGAGCGAGAGATTTCATAGCATAAGAGGGGGAGTGGATGGCTGCAGCGGTCTGCAGAGGCCGAGGGAAAGCATGCATCGTGGAAGTGTGCAGAGGAGGCCGGGCCAGGAGAGGGGGGTTCTGCACGCCCGGATGGGGAGGTAGCACGTCGTAGAAAACGAGGCCACTGCTGCTTCCCATGTCGCAGATTTATGGTCTGCGGGATCCCTCTGAAGGGTGGGTAGATAAAGGGTTGGGGTTGTGGGGGTGCTGGGCCAGGGAGGTCAATTTGGAGACCACTATGGGGTAGGGGTGCAGACTGGGATGGCCCAAATTAGGGCTGCTGCTCTCGGAGTGGAAAGAATGTAGAAACTACACGGAAGGGCCGTGCTGGCTTCTCAACGCCACCCCGCCCCCATTTCTCTCTCCTCTCCCCCCTGCATCAGAGTGGGTGATCTCCCAACACTTTTCATTGAAACATGGAAACTGTTGGCAGGGAACTCAGTCTCCTCCCAACCACCGGGTCTACACACGCACCTGTGTCTGTTATCATGTACCCATCCTTCCCCTCCTGGGAGGCAAAAAGTCGCCCTCACCAGAGGCCAGTACCTCCCCTCTGCTCTTCTAGAGGGTTTTTCTCCTTCATTACTCCTCTCTCCCGTACCATCCGTCTCTCCCTCGCTCATAGTCACCCCCACCAGCACGCGGAGGTGCCCTCTGATTCCCCATCTTTACAAAAGCCTCAGTTGACACTACCTTCCTCTCTACCTATAGCCCCGTTTAGAGTAGAACTTCTCCAAAGTACTGTCTGCACATGCTGCTTCCATTTCTTCACCTACACCTACAGATTACTGTTCAGTTTGCCCCACGATGTTGCCTTGCCAACATTACTCTTTAATTTTTATTATCCTAAACCCGGTGGGTGGGTTTCTGGCCTTATCTTGGTCGTTTAGTAATATCTGGCATGTTTGACCCCTCCCTTCTTCATCAAATGCTCTTCTCTCTTAGTTTTATAACACTCATACTCTCCTGGATTTTTTTTCTCTATCACTAGTCTCTGGTTCTCATGCAAGTTTGCTGGCTCATTCTTTTATTTATTTATTTGTTTATTCATTCATTCATTCATTTATTGATTCATTCATTCATTCATTCATTCATTTAGACAGAAAGAGACAGAGAAGGGAAAAGGGAGAGGGAGAGAGTGACTATCAAGCAGGTTCCATGCCCAGCGCAGAGCACAACATGGGGCCCGATCTCATGACCTGAGCCGAAATCAAGAGTCAGATGCCTAACTGACTGAGCCCTCCAGGCACCCCTTTTAGACAGGACTTCTAAGTGACGAAGAACCTGGTTATGGGCTGTCTTCTTTTTCCTTCCCTTCCCTTCTCTCTCTTCCTATCTCATTGATTATGTTCCCTTCATATGTGTACCCCTCTGGCATAAATGCATCTCTGTAATGATGCCTTTGGAATGGGTCTCCATTCCAGAGCTCTTCCCATGGAGCTCCAGGTTGTTATATCTGTCAGCTTGACATCTCTACCAGGATATCTCATTGGCATCTTAAATTTAGCATGTCTAAAACAAAACTCTTAATTCCCTGCTGTATCTGCTGCCAGCTGGCCCTGTTCCTCCTTCTATGTCCCCAATCATGAAATGGCAGTATCACCCACATAGTTGCTTACACTAGAAATCTTGAGTCATTCTTAATTCCTCCTTTTCCCTCATCTCCATATCCAGTCCATCAGCAAGTTCTCTCAGGTTTACCTCCAACATATGTCTCGTATTGGTCTGTTTCTCACCGTGGTCACTGCCATCCTATAATTCAAGCTGTCGCTACCTCTTACCTGGTCTAGTGCAAAAGCTTTGAACTTCCTTCCCTGCTCTACCTTTTGCCCCCTCTTCCCCAGAATTCATTCTTCATGCATCAGTGAACTTTTAAAAGCATAATTCAGGTCAGATTCCTGGTCTGCTTCAATGCGAACATTTGATTTCCCATCATACTTAGAATAAAACCCAAATGTCTTCAATGGTCTCCAAGGCCCTTCATGATCTGGCCTCTGGCCACCCCTCACCCTGGTCAGTTCTGGTCACTCCTTTCTCAGTAAGGTCTATTACAAAGGTCTCATTTCTGGTATTTGGACGTGAAGCTCTTTCTCTCCCTATAGCCTTGGTATCTGCTGACCCTTGAACTTGGATTGTTTGCTCTTCCCACGGATCTTTTTATGAGAGGCTCCCTTCTCATCCTATACCAATGCCTTTCCTGACTCGCAGTTCTCCACATCACGCTACTCATTTCCTTTATAGCATTGATCACACTTGGCAACATAATGCTTATTTATTTGTCTATTGTCTATCTCCTAAGTCTCAGAAACCGATATATCTTTCTCACCTTACATTCTCAGCACCGAGCAATGCCACTGGCTGTGAATTAGTAGTGTTATCCATAAGGTAGAAATGGATCTGGTTATCCCACATACAGAGAAGAAGAGGGAGAATTCTATTAAAGATGAGAAGGAGATACTGAAAGAACACTAACCTCTGTCCCTATGAGAGAGGACAAAGGAGAAAGTAGAGGCTTGGGTGGGGGTGACTACAGGGATGACTTCCTGTTGAGTATGAGAAGTCTGAGGACTTTCAGCTGTCAGATGAGCATGTAGGTCTACAGCTTGTTGAAGAAATGAGACTAGAGATATAGGTTGGGGAAATACCTATAGAGCTATAGGTTGGGGAAATAGTAGGTTGCCAAAATGATCATAAAAGCCATGCACATGAATGAGACTAATTATAAGGGTCAGGTAGAGTGACAGCAAGAGAGAGACAGGCACTAAGCCTTCGGTAGCGCCTGCAATTAGGGATGAGAAGAAGGAGGAGCTTAGGAAGGAGACCAGGGGACAGGAGGGAAACCAGGGGAAGGAAGTATCATTGAAGCCCAAGAAAGGCAAGATTTAAGAAAAAGACAGTAAAATTTCAGTTCAGTTCAACAAATATTTATATTCTGCTCTCCTCTATGCTAAACTCCATATTTTGCTATAGAACTACAAATATAAATTAACTCTCATGGCTTGTGTGGGGGTTAGATCTTGTTAGGAGAACTAGATATGTAATAACATTTATGTAAATAAAAAATATATGCTACAGAATAGTACTATATACTTTATAAGTGTACACTCCGATGAAAAGGTACATGTTGAATATATTAGAGCAGTTTCTTTTTTTTTTTTTTAATGTTTTATTTATTTCTGAGAGACAGTGCGAGCAGGGGAGGGTCATAGAGAGAGGGAGACACAGAATCCAAAGCAGGCTCCAGGCTCTGAGCTAGCTGTCAGCACAGAGTCCGATGCAGGGCTCAAACCCACGAACCGTGAGATCATGACTTGAGCCGAAGCTTGACGCTTAACCGACTGAGCCACCCAGGCGCCCCTAGAGCAGCTTCTCATGGGGGAGAGCTGAAGTGTAGAAGAGGCATAAAAAAGAATCAGTACATAAGTAAAACAAGAGAGGGTCTCAACCATGCGAGGATGTTAGAATTCCGTGAGCAGAGGCTTCTGATCATTCAACCATCTGCACACCCCCTAGATTCTTGCGTTTTTTCCATAATATTGAAATATGTTTTTCATATTATAAAGTGCCAAATACTTATTATAAAGTCTATAAGTGGTAAGAAGGTATTTAAGAAAATAAGCATCACTTGATATCTCATTGCCCTGATATAACCTATGCGAATATTTTGTAACTAGGTACACACACATATACATGTATGTATATTTTTGGTACCTTTAGTTATTTAAACATTGCTAGCAGTTTCTACTTCAAATCACCTAGGAACACATCCTCGTTGGGGAAGAACCACCTGCACATCTCCATGTAGACAGCGAACGGAAGGGGAGTATCTCTCTGCCCATTGTTCCAGGAGAAAAGTATAACAAAATATGTTTTGGTTTCACTAGGGCCTAAAGCTTAGGTGGGGTGGGGGAGGGGGTGGGGGTGATGAAGTTAGGTGGTGAACTTCTCCAATTTCCTTTTGCTCCCATGGATTTACGAGACATCAAAGAGACTTTCTGACGAAGGGCAACAGCCCTTCTTCCATTGAGGTCCAAGTTCACATCCAGTACGTTGGTGGAAGGCCAGGTGAAAGGTAAAGCAGACAGAAGAAAGGCATCTTAAGACCCACAGAAGGCGCTCAGGGAAAGCCGGAGCCGCCCACTGCCCTTACTCCTTGGATTATGACCACGGGTTGAGGAAAGGTTGTGGGTGGGTGAACGCTAGAAATCTTGTGCCCCGAAAGAGCTCTAACATCGGAACCCAGGTCTGCTTGGCATGATGTGTGATGTTCACCAGCTGAGCTGAATTCTGGGGAAAGACTCGTCATCTCCCGTCTAACCCTGAGCAGCTATGTGCAACCTGAGAGTAGGAAATCCGGGTTCCCCCAGCACTTCCTGTGGTGAGCAGGGACTTAGGAATAGCGTGTTTCCTATCCTGCGCAGGGCCTCGCCAAGGGCGCAGGGAACTCTCCTGCAGCAATAGTATTCGGTGGTGGTGACAGCAGCTGTCGCTGCAGTGTCGGGCTTTTGGCACGTTGACCAGATTTTCCATTTTCATTTGTCTCTTTCTTGGGCAAGGAAATGGTAACTGATTGCTTTGGCCTCAGTCAGAAACTACCTCACTTACCTCTGGGACTTTTGAAAGGTGTCATTTGGGGAGGAAGGGTGAATTGTTCATGATGGATAGGAAGAGAGTTTAAAGTCATTTATTTGGCTTTTAAATGAAATGAAACTTGATATTTACCTCCAATGGGTAAAGCCAAATTACACACACACACACACACACACACACACACACACACACACACAGCACTTCTCTGTACTGCTGGGACCGCAGTGGAGAACAAGACAGTCTACTCTTTGCAGCCCAGAAGTTTATGTTTTAATAGGAGAGTAGAGATGAGAGATGCACAGTAAGGAATTACTCCTTGCCCAAAAGGAGTCTGGCCTTTGCTCCTGGGAAGTAACCTCCTCTTGGAATTTCCGAGTGGTACGGGTGTGATAGGGGTGTTATTCATGGTACGCCCCTCAGACCGTGCTGATACTGATATTATAGGCTAATAAGGTGGGTCCCGCTGAGCCCCTCAGACTACATGATATCAGCACCAACCCAGAGGGAGTGGAGAGGTGTAGGCTGAGTTCTGCCCTGTGGGCAATAAGTCAATCAATTATGAAGCAGACCCAGCAAAAGCTCTGGACTTTGAGGCTCATGAAATCTTTTTGGTTGGCTGTTCTCCACACTTTGTGTCCTGGAGGAGACCACACCCTGTTTGACTCCTCAGGGAGAGGAGAGTCAAGAAACTTCACCTCTGGACCCCACCCAGGTTTGGCCCTCACGCCCCTCCCCCATCTTGGTGCAGGTTCTAATTTGTATCCTTTCCCTGTAATAAATGTGAATATAATAGTCTTCTGTGAGTTCTGAGTCTTTCTAGCAAATCCTCAAAACAGAGGGAGATTTGGGGAAACCCCTGACGTTGCAGTCGGTGTCAGAAGTCTTGGGTAGATCTGGCATCTAGAAGACTGTGTCCTAAACCCTGTAGTCTGGTTAACTTCAGGTACTAGACAAAACAATTGTACAAAACAAAGAAAACCCCCAACTATGGATAAGTTATTTTCAGATAGTGACAAGTTTCTGAAGAAAATAAAACACAGTGATGTGAAGGGGGTGACAGGCTGTGGGTCTATGTGTCCCGGGTCATTGGAGCCTGGAGCTGAATCTTCAATGACAAGGCAAAGGCATTCAGACAAAGATCTCAGAACAGAACATTCCAGGCAAAGCCAACTAGAGGCACAAATAGTTTGTGAGGTGGGAACAATCCAGGTGTTTTCATAAAAAGGAAAGGGGTGCCTGGGTGGCTCAGTGGGTTAAGCATCCAGTTTCAGCTCAAGTCATGATCTCACGGTTCATGAGTTCGAGCCCCTCATCAGGCTCTGGGCTGACGGCTCAAAGCCGGGAGCCTGGATTGGATTCTGTCTCCCTCTCTTTCCATCCCTCTCCCACTCTCACTCTGTCTCTTTCTCTCTCAAAAATAAACATTAAAAAAAAAAAAGGAAAACCAGTTTAGAGTGAGTGAGGCAGAAAGAATAGAGGTGGGTGGGGGGCCCTATTCTGGAGGGTTTTGTAGGTCAGGTCTGGTCTTTGTGTTTTGTTGTTAAATATGATTGGAAATTCACTGGAAGATTTAGATAAGTGAGTAGCATGACCTGCTTGTGTTTTGTTTTCTTTTACTTATTTATTCATTTTTAAATTACAGTATAATTAACGTATAACATTATATTAGTTTCAAGTTTGCAATATAGTGATTCAATAATTCTATAAGTTACTCAGTGCTCATCATGATAAGTGTACTCTTTAATTCCCATCACCTATTTCACCCAATCACATTCTCTCTGGCAACCACCAGATTGTTCTCTATATTTAAGAGTCTGGTTTGTTTGTCTGTTTGTTTGTTTCTTGGCCTCTTTTTTTTCTTTGTTCATTTGATTTTTCTTCAATTCCACATGTGAGTGAAATCACATGGTATTTGTCTTCCTCTGACTGACATATTTCACCAGCATTAAACCTTCTAACTCTATCCATGTTGTTGCAAATGGCAAGATTTTATTCTTTTTTTGTGTGTGGCTGAGTAATATTCCATTGTATATATACATCCATCTATTGATGAACACTTGGGCTGCTTCCATATTTTGGTTATTGTAAATAATGCTGCAATAAACACAGAGGTGCATATATTTTTTTGTATCAGTGCACAGGAAGTATGACTACTTATATTGGTTCAAGGAGTAGAGCCAGAAATAATGTAATACGTGAGAGCAAGGATGGAGAATCGATAGGGCAAGATTGCAGAGAATGTGGGAAGGTGTGGCATGAACATCAGCGTGGAGAAAGAGCAAAGGAAGACGGGGATGGAAAGACTCATTGGGAACAAGAAAATTCACCTCTGCTGGCCTTGCTTATTGCTGTGAAGGAGTTGGCGGAGAATCTCCTAAGAATAAAGGTCAACAGCATGTTTGAGGGTTTAAGGGAATCGGGATGGTTTCAAAATGTTTAGCTGCTCCTTCTCTATGGAGAAAAATATCCAAACTTCATAGGAATCGTAAGCTCCTCTCATTTCCAACAATGCACACTACACATATCTCTCTGAGAGCACCTATCATATTCTATAGTAACGATTTGTCTGTCTGACCCACCATCTTGAATTTTACCTCTATGAGATAATATTAGTTGGTCAGCAAATTTCCCTTACCTCTAAGTGTGAATGAGAAAGAAGTACCCTATCTGGATGAACACGGAAGACGGGGTACAAGCCACCCTTCTATGAAATAACTTAAAAATTGTAGGAAACACTGCCTTGGCTCAGAGTTAAGGATTGGTGAAAATTTCAGCCCCTTGAAAGAACTGTTGAATAAATACACACATTACGTTGATGTAGGTGAATTTTATATAAACCTATTAGAGATGGGGAAAGGATCCTTGCTGGGAACATTCTAAGCACTTGAAACATGTTTGTTGAATGAATGGATGAGTGACGTTGAAGACCACTGAGATGAGGAAGAATGTATGTGTTTGCACTCAAGTCTTCCTGTTTCATGATTTTCATAAGCAAGACAGAATCATCTTGTGTAGAGAGGCTGCAAAACTCATTGGTTAGATTAATCGAGGATTACATCATATGGAATCGTATGGATGAGGATTCAGTAAACGGAATTGTTTTCTAGTGGTCCTGGAGTTGATCCAGGAAGGATCTCTTAAAAATGCTTCCTTAAAACTATGCAAAATATGAAATCAAGCATCTTCTGGTGGATGGACTATTTGCTCGTCAGGTGCTCTTGGATTCTTCTGAGTACAGGGTGTGTGTAGAGGGCGACTAGGTGTGTTGACCATCGTCCTATGCTGGTTTGTGTGAAGGTCACAGAGCACCAATTCTTCTGTGTGCTGGCCTATGCCAATTCTTTCCCAGTCCTAAGAATTGACCATTCTTCAGTGTGTGATGGTTTAGGGCAATGGTTCTCAAATATTAAGGTGGGTCAGAATCACTAGGAGAGTTTCTTAAAATACAGATTGCTGGACTCACCCCTAAAATTTCTGAGAGTCAGCCTGAGGAGGAGCCTGAGACTTTGCATTTGTAATGATTCCCCACTGTGCTAATGCTGTTTCTGGACTGTGCTTTGTCTGGAGTTCTCTTTCTTCACATCACCCAGCTTTGCTTAATAGACAGTGATCTATCCCAGCAAAGTGCACGTCCTTTGTTCTCTGCGTTTTGATTCCTCCACTCCTTCCGCACTACAGCCCAGCGGCTGTGGACTCTACAGTGGGAGGAAGATTGGAAGATAGCCACAAAAAAAGACTTAAAATGTCTTTTCACTCGGCTGGGTCAGCTCATCTCGGGGGGCTCAGAGTGCCCTCCCCAGCATTGCTGGCAAAGATCGAGGTACAGCTTTCGTCCTCTGTAAAGACCATTTCTACGGGCGTGCAGGTCACTGTTGGTATTGGAACTCTTGTTTCCAGAGGATGCTGACTCTGACTGAGGAAATGCCTTGACCTTCACTCTTGAAATTGTCCCCACAGATCTCTTGGCTCTGGTCGGAGGTCCTGCCCCAGCCCTTCTTCCCAGCCGGTCCCTCCCCTTACTTTTCTCTTGTACACCAGTGCAGACCTTGCCACATTCCTTCCTCGGTGCCCCGGAGGACCCATGTTGCTTCCTCCTGGAGACTGTTAGTTTCCCAGTTATGTAAACACTCTTTCATTCAGGTGGAACATCCTCTGAGGGCAAGGCCCACGACCTAGTTCACTTTGAGTATCCCTTACACTCCTTCACTGTGACATCTAACCCAGTGCTATGGGGTAGACAGTGGGTGCTCAATAAACACAAGTGTTCCGAATGTAGAAAAGAAAGTCTCAGCCCCAGCCCACGTGGATACACAGTTCACCTGATCGCCATTTGTTAATGTCCCTGTCACAGCACACACTTGCATTTTGCTTGCAGCGGCCGCTCTACTTGCAAAATACTTACGTTCTTGCAGTCATATTAGAAAAGATCCAGCTCCTGCTTCCAATCAGAGGTTTGTCCCGCAGCATTATAACCACCGGGGAAATCCTTCTACTGGAGTTTGGAATGACATGGGCCTGCTTTTCACGCTAGGTATTCCGCAGGCACACGGATATTAAAGACTATGTGGGAAGAAGGGGGTTTATGATCACTGGCATCCAAGTAAATACCACTTTGAGCCAGGAAAGATTCAGTTCTACACCTTTTTCATCTAACTGGATACTGACATCTGCAGAATGTATACCCTTATTTTTAAATATCTAAGATTTGGGGACTGCTTTGAGAAGGGCAAGACAAGCACAAGGTGTGCAAACCTGCTTGCACGCAGGTTTGAAAGTTTCAGTTCTGATGGTATGTCTTCATCGTTGAGGAATATCTCTGGGCCGTTACGTGTGTGTGAAATACAGACGCGGACACATAGACACTATCCCCAAGCCCCTGCCACCACTCGAATCTGCAGTAGGATTTATTTTAAAGAAAATGTTACAGATACAGTTAAACTCCACTGGACACTCCTTCTCCATCTCATTGTTTTCTTTCCTTTCTCAGAAGTAACCAACACCTTGGATTAGGTTTTTTTCTTCTCACACATTTAAAAGACTTCTTACTATATTTATGGTCATCAATAATATATAGAATTGGCTCTCATGTCCTTGCCTCATGCACGCTGCTTACCATTCTGCAACTTTCTTTCGTTTGCTCAGCATTTATATGTATGTGTATACTTCATTGAAGTGTGATTGATATGCAAAACCTTGTATGCATTTACTGTATATGTGTTGATGAGTTTGCACATATGCATTCACCTGTGTCACTGTTACTACAGTCACAGTTCTTTTTTTTTTTTTTTAAAGAGACAGCGTGAGCAGGGGAGGGTCAGAGAGAGAGGGAGATACAGAATCCGAAGACAGGCTCCAGGCTCTGAGCTAGCTGTCAGCACAGAGCCCGACATGGGGCACGAACCCATGAACCATGAGATCGTGACCTGAGCTAAAGCCGGACACTCAACCGTACAGTCACAGTTCTAAATAGATTGATCATCATCTCATGGACATTTTAAAATAGTCTGCGTGTCTGTGTGTGCCTATTTTTTTTTAATGTTTATTTATTCTGAGAGAGAGATAGGGGGGAGAGAGAGAGAGAGCCTCAAGCAGGCTCCACACTGTCAGTGCAGAACCCCAAGCAGCGCTCGAACTCACTCGCTTGAGATCACAACCAGAGTCGAAATCAAGAGTCAGATGCTTAACCAGCTGAGCCACCCAGGCACCCCTGTGTGTGCCTATTATCAAGGACTGTTTTAAAGATCCATCCAGAGCAAGTGTATGTCAGGGATGTCATGATCACACATTTTTATGTCCAGGAGTAGGGTAGGGAAGTGAACTTAAAGCTTCCCCTTGAACATTACCAGGTAAGTTTACACATATTTATCAACTACACTTATACTTACAGAGTCAAAAATACCATAGGCCTGTCCCTTCTAAATACAAAACAGACAGATTGTCAAAGTCTGATTTGATAGTTAACTTTCTTTGGAGGTGTTAATGCTATGCCCCCATTCCAAACATCTTGGAAGAATTTCTTCTGTGCTTTAGTCTTTGATTTTGGATTACTATCCATAATCAGCAGTAACTGTTGGAAATCTGTTTCTTAGAGAGCTGTATATATCTCCTCTCTTCCTAACGATAAAAACTCACCAGCCCAAGAAAGTTCCTCTGCCTTCGGTGGGGACTGTCAGTCCAGGAAAAGGTCACTGAGCTGGGTCTTCCTAGTAGAAGTAAGACTTTGCATTTCAAACATTCTTGGGAAACTGCTTCTGACTTATAAGCAGTATAGGCTTATGATAAATGAAGATTCTATTTCACATAACTGATTGCAGTTGACATGAGAAGTATAGATCAGACCTTGACCCCAATTAATGAAATTGCCAATTGCTATTTACAGAGGTTAGCCCAGTGGCCTGTGATATGTTTGTAAAACCTCATTAATTCAGAATTTGGGTTCCTTTCGAGAAGGCCACCCTTTACATATATCTTTGTTTTATCTTCAGAAAAGATTCTGCCACAAGAATGGGTAATGTGGAAAGTTACATTGGGGATATATTGAGCACAGATGAGTGTACTTTAAGCAAACTGAGCCCCCTCAGTGGTGTTTTATCAGTCTGTATTTGAGTTTTTGCCAGACAAAATGGGTGTAGGGTAGACATAGCAGCGTTGCATGAAGACTGTGACCAAAAACCGTCAAATCTAAGGCTCTTTCTTCTCTCTTTTGGCCACACATTTCTTCCTCAAGGCCTCCCCACTTCTCTCTGAGATCTGCTCCATTTTCTTTCCTAACCAGCTCTTGTGTATGCTCAGGGGTTGACAACTTCAGTTTGCACCAGGCCATTGTGCTCTTACTGGGTCCAGACACCAAATGCCAAGACTTGTAGTATTGCCTACTCCAAATACTCCATAGGACAACTGTCTTTTATGCAAATCTTCAAAGGCCAGGTCCTTTGAAGGGCCAGACCAAATATTGACAGCCCTTGTTCTTCTTCTTTTTCTTTTTAATGTTTATTTATTTTTGAGAGAGAGAGAGAGATACAGAGTGTGAGTGGGGGAGGGGTAGAGAGTGGGAGACACAGCATCTGAAGCAGGCTCCAGGCTCCAAGCTGTCAGCACAGAACACAGTGAGGAGCTCAGACCCACGAGCCACGAGATCATGACCTGAATTGAAGTCAGACACTCAACCGACTGAGCCACCCAGATGCCCCGGACAGCCCTTGTTCTAACCAGTCTTCCCTAGTCAGGAAAGAGCCATACGTTATAAGCCCTGGTCACCCTAGCAGGGCAATGTCTCTTAGATTTGGGCCACTGGTCAAGTCAAGCATTTGGCAGGTGGCTCCTTTGGGCCAGTTGTGCATTGGGAAGGAAACAGGGTCCACATAAGGTGAGACTGCAGTCTTAGGCACAGTCGCACATTCATCCAGCACCCCCTGACCTCTCACCTTTGGTTTGGAACCACTGTACAATCAAAAATTTCGACTTGGAGTCCGATTTGGTAGTGAGGCACAGGATCCCCGAGGCCCACGCTGGCTTCCATTACTCCTACGTATTGCACTCGCCCAGGGGTGGGTCCTCACCCCCTTTTCTCTTCTTCAAACTCTCCCTGAGAAATCTTCACCTGAGCCCAGGGCTTCAGTCTCTGTGATGACTCCACATCTTTGTCTTCCACTCAGCTCTTCTCCAAGCCCCCGATTCTTATGTTCAGTTTCCTCCTCGGCAACTTATCTGTTTCTGAAATTCACAAGTGCAAGTCAAAACTGCTGTCTTTTTCTAAGCCCTCTTCTTAAACTCCCCAAAGCCCTAAATTTCCCAGTTTACTGAATGTCAGAGCTTCTGCACAATTGTCTTATTCTGAAAAGTTCTAACAGTTTTGAATCTTCTCTGTCTACCAGTTATATTCACTCAGAGTCACCCTTTTTCTCACAATACCTATTGCCGCTGCTTTTGTGCACATTCCCTCTGTTTTTTTAGATTTGTATAATAACCTCCTCACTAGCAGTTCTGACCCATTTTTTTCTCTTCTAATCTTTCCACCACACCGTGATCAGAATTCTCTTTTTAAAAATGACCTAATGTCAATTCCCTAATTAAAAAGCTTCAATGGCTCCCCATTGCCTATAAGATAAAGTCTGAACTCCTTAGCTTAGCTTATTACACCCTTTACCGTCTGCCCCTCACTACCTCTCCCTCCTTATACCCTTCTCTTCCTATCCCTTCCCGGGCCTCAGTCATCACCACTACCCATTATTCCCCACATGTGTCAAGTTCTTCTGCAACTTCATGTATTTTTATAATGGCTTTCTGCCTGGAATATTATTGCTGTACCGATTCGTACGGGTCAGCTCAAAATCTCATAACTCAAATCCTCTGGTCCACTTGTCCTAAGGCAACTGCTTCCTCCTTGCAGCTTCCGAAGTTGTTTTTTTTTTTTTTTTAAATCCATTCTTCCATTAAAGCCCTGAACACATTGCATCAGAATTATTTTGTGGTGGTTAGCAGACATGGCTCACTTAGGGTCCAGGAAGTAACATTAGTGAATGGTGGGGGCAAGTAAGGACAGTAGATACTCTGGCCACATGGAGAGTACAAGACCCGGCCAAAAGCCTCGATAGTGGATACTTTTTCTGCTGTATATGTTTTCTTTTACCAAATTTGAGTACCTTTCTTACATTTTCATCATTTCCATACATTATGAGTCTTGCCAAAAATCCAGAACCCTTCTATAGTGGGGGTGCCGGTATGAGATCACAATTCCATCAACAGAGGCAGCTGCATGAAACACGGATCTGGAGGTGGACACTGTCAGGGAGGCAGGCAATGCCAGGGTACTGATCTTCCAGCCACCGTGGCGATGAGGGCATCGTTCTGTGGATGTCCATGTTGAGTTCAGGAGCTGGGTTCCAGGTAGTAAGGACAGCAGGGCATACAAGGGAGACCTCTGGGATACAACTGGGCTTGTTCCTGGCCACACACTTTCAGCCTCAGCCTCTCTGGCTCTCTATAACATCTCTGACCCACCTAATACCCTGTACTACATTTATTTTATGTTTCAACTAGTTAGAGTGGATTGTATCGTTCACATCTAAGAACGCCTGATTGAAAGATAATTAGAATTTATATAGTTAGTCCTCAGTGTCCACAAATTACCACGAATTTAGTGGCTTAAAACAACATACATTTATTATGTTATAGTTCTACAGGTCATAAGTCTGACACAGGGTCCACTGAGCTAAAATCGGGGCATTTGCAAGGCTGTATTCTTTCCTGGAGACTCTAGGGAGAATCTACTTCCTATCCTTTTTCAGTTTCTAGAAGCCACATACACTCCTTGGCTGTTGGAGCTCTTCTTCCATCTTCAAAGCCAGCAACAGCAGGCCAAGTACATTTCATGCTTCAGATTTCTCCTGCTGCTTCTTTTGTCCCATCTCTCTCCATTCTGACTGAGGCTGGGAAAAATTCTCTGCTTTTCACGACTCGTGACTAGATTAGGTCCACCTTCGTGGGCCAGGACAATCTCTCCCTCTCAGGGTCCTTAAACTTTAATCACATATGTAAAGTTCGTTTTGCCATGGAAGGTAAGGTATTCATAGGCTCCAGGGACTGGGATGTGGACATCTTTGGAGGGCTATCATTCTGCCTACCCATCTTCATGGGCCCAGAATATAGTTATTCTTACTGAATAGACTCTTGGCTATTCAGACAAACTCTACCAGAGAGACTTGCCACCTTCCTACTCCTCCTGCTGGTGTGGCTGAAGCTGTCCCAGTGTAGACATGGTTCTGGCTGGTAGACAGCTTCCTCTGGGTTCTGCCGCGGCCCAGTCGGGTGCTTCCCTGTGGCACTGTCTTCTATTTCCATGTGCCAGGTGTTAACTTCAGCACCTGACAACACCACACTTCATTTCTTTAATTTCATTATTCCTTCAACATCCCAAGGCAGTGAGGCGGACTCAAGTGTGGAGTACAGCAATGGAAATACAGGGTCTTGGACTTCACCACAATCCCTGAACCAGAGTCTAGAGAGGTCAGGAGAAAGGCAGACCTATTGACTCCCTGCTCAGACTTCCTTCCACTGGGCCTCATGGCTTTCTTCCTGTCACTTACAATCTGTCACATGGTAACTGGGCTCAGTGGCAGAAAGACAGACTGTGAGGGAGAAAGTAAAAAAAAATGTCTTCTAGAAGCCCAAGGGAGCTTTTCAGGAGACAGCACATCTGGCAATGCTTCAAACTAAGACTGGCCTAGATTCTGTGATGAAATAAACAAACAAACATGGCGGATACTTTTAATGCATGGGAACTCAGTTAGAGATCTTAAATGACTTCCCACTGCTCTTTGAAAAAGTCCTAAATCCCTAACAAAGGCCCACAGAGCTCTGCATGGCTTGCTTCCTGCCTACATCTCTGGCTTCCTCTCTCACTAGTATTTTCCTCGTTCTCAATAGCCCAACTAAGCCAGTTGTCTTCTAGTTCTTCAAAGTGGTCATGCCCTGTGCTCATGATATTTCCTCTCCCTTGATCATTTTCCCATTTCTTTTCCTACTTTTTCAACTAGCTAATTGCCACTCCATTTTAGGTCTTTGCTTACATTTACTTATTCATGAAGATTTTCCTGACCCCCTAGGCTAGTATCAGTCAGTGTTCTTAGAGAAACAGAATCAGCAGGTTGTGTGTGTGTGTGTGTATATATATATATATATATATATATATACTTTTTTCAAGGCATTTACTACTCACACAATTATGGAGGCTGAGGAGTCGCTGTCTGCAAGCTGGAGACTCAGGAAAGTTGGTAGTATAGTTCCAATTTGAGTCTGAAGGCCTGAGAGCCAGGTACACTGATGGTCTAAGTCCCCACCCAAGGCAGAAGACCAATGTCCCAGCTCAGTGGTCAGAGAGTGAACTTTTCCTTCTCCTTTTCATTCTATTGAGGCACTCAATGGATCGGATAATGCCCATCCACATTGGAGAGGACAATCTGCTTTACTCGGTCTAATCTGAAATGTTAATCTCATCCAGAAACACCTTCACAGACACCCCCAGAAATAATATTTAACCAAATATCTGGGTACCCCATGAGCCAATCAGGTTGACACATAAGATTAAGCATCACAGTCTCCCAGTTATACATAGCAACATATCACAATTTTAATTAAGTAATTAATTATCTGTAGTGATGTGATTACAACTTTAAGGCCTATCTTCCTTTTTTAGACTATAAACTCCGCAAGGAACTTATTTTATTCACCACTTTATCCTCAGAGTATAGCACAGTGACAGAATAGAGCTGGCACTTAAGAATTTATTGAATTAATAGCTTTCCTGTAAAGTCCCACCAATTGCTAAGGAAGATATTACTGAAGAGATTAGGAAGAAGAGAGTTTCCAATTCTATTGCAATTTCTGAGGCGAAGCACTTCATCCTACATTACTTTATCTCTCAAAATGCTATCTCCCTTATTCCTAAGGCCCAGCAATTATTGAACAAATACTAAGTGATAGAAAGAAGAGAACTAATGGCATGGCATTGGGGGTGGGGGGGAGGGATCCTCAAAGAGCAGGCCTGGGTCTTGGGCTGGTTTGTGGGCAGAGTCTGTGCAGGTACTTAACTTCCCCTTGCTTTACCTCCAAGCTCGGCCTTTGCCACAGCACGGCTGACCTCTGGGCCAGAAGCAGATGCAGGAGGCTTTGCATCTCTGTGCTTATGGAGGGAGAAATGGTGGATGCATTAAGATGCATCTGCATTAAGAAATCTTAAAATTTCTCCCCAGCTCTGTAAAAAAGCAAGAAGTCAGTTAAGGGAGGGCAAACTCAAATGATCATGACAAGGCAGAAAGGCAGAATGAGTCCCTTGAAAAGCTGGAGCTGATAGGAATCATAGAGTTTTATCTAGTTCAGATCTGTATTTTATAGGTGAGGCACCTGAGGGCCATGTAAGCTCACTGGTTCATCCAAGATTAGTGACCAAGCCAGGACTCAGATTCACCTCTTTAACCCTCTAACTCAGGACTCTTTTTACCCCATCATTTCCCCTGTCCAATCTAATGACTTGTGCACACACATGAATGCAGATAGGCATAAGCAATGTACTCACTAAACCCACACAACCCGGGTGCTGGATGGAGTTTCCTTGTCTCTTGAAATGCAGATAATACTGGCTTGAGACCCTTATTCCATGGGTAAAGACGATCTACCTACTCTCTCGGTCTTTCTGGAGATCCTTAGACACCTCCTCTTTCGCTGGTCACCTCCAGCTCTGACTTCCTCCTGCTTCTGGATCACCTGGGTAACCTGTGGATGCCTTACATTTTCCTCACTAAATTATGCCTTGCTGAGCATGACTCCTTCGCCCTCCCCAAGTGGCACCATACCAAGCTGATGGAGCCTTGTGTGTAGCAGACTCACGCGAAGGGTCAGGGGTGTGGAGGGAGTTTGCAGCATCACAAACAACTTCACGGCACAATGGACACTCCATTCTCAAACATTCTTGGGCATTCCTACTGGCTGCTCTTCTCAGCAAGGGGCAACTTCCAGCCATATTACACAAACCCCTCTTCCTCCTTTCCTCTCTCATCCTACCCCAAATCCTGTTACATTTTTGTGCAAAACGTATTTTAACGATGTCATTGATTTTCTCCTTTGCCATTGACCAACCTCTTGGGGCCCATCTTCTGCACTTCCTATTTTTCTACTTATTACTTTAGTTTACTGTTCCAAGACACTTTTTAGAGAAGGATGAGGCTCAAAGAAGGGTCAGGAAGGGGAGAATGTAAATGGCCATTGTAGGTGGATGAGGAGTGTGCTGTGGAGGGGTGGGAAAAGCTCTGAAAAGCACAGAGCTGAGGCAAGATCAAGGCCCAGATTCAGGACGGCCTCTGGCGGTGGCTGTGCCAGTGGTGGGGCCCGTAGGAGAGGCTTGTGGGCAGTGCAGGCGTCGAGGCCCCTCAGATGGGCCAGGTGTCAGATGGAGATTGGGTGGAGATGAGAGGAGCCACTGAACCACAGCCTCAAAACTTCTGCCACTTCTGCTGTTGCTGCAGCCCCCAGGGTCTGGCTGTCAGTCACCATTAAAATAGCGCCTTGGAGGTACTTCAAGGAAGCCTGGGGATCAGAGACCAAGGCGGAGTCCAGGAAAGGATTTTATTAGTCCATTCTCATCAACTAGAGTGAACAGGGCCAGGGGCAGCTACAGTATTTGTGAATTAGGGGGTGGGATCTAGGAGAGCTGGCGGTGGAGGTTTTTGGAGGAGCGTAGCCTTCAGGGACTTTACTGCCTTCTTCTAAAACATGGGTCTCGCCCAAATGGATGTACTCTCATTTGCTTCCAGAAGCTCCTCCTTGCTCTTTTTTCAACTGCCCCAGGCCTGGCAAGGGACACTGCTCCGATGATCTTAGAGCCTGGGCTTCTTTCATGTTAATAACTATAACAACAGCTAATATTTACGAATGCTTTACCTGAATGTACTCATAACAAACTTAGGGAAGTAGGCATTCTCTCTATTTTAAAAAGTGAGCAAATCAAGACAGAGAAGTTGAGGAGTTTTCCCAAGGCCACATAGTCAGCAGATTTGGGGCCTGGGAATCAAAACCAGACTGTTTAGCGTCCGTCCCAGTGTTTAACCACCACACCAGCTGCCTTTTAGTAGACATTTGAAGCATCAGCTGGGTAAAGGGCAACTCCAAATATATGGCCAATCAGAAAGTATGACATATTCCTCAATCAGAAAAATGACAAAAGAAATGGTTTGACCATTTTGAATATGTAAACATGTATCACAAGAAGTTAATTATTCCTGTAAAAATTATGTACGTTGTGCCAGTCAGGGTTCTGCACTCCAAGGGGTGGAAATCGACTCTGGCTGCCCTAAAGGATGTTGGGTAACTGGTTGAACTGAAGGGCAGGGTGGAAAACCAGGACTGAGAACGGAGCCTCTGCCTGGCCCGCTTGGCTGTGAGGACGCTGCTGACCTGCCTCGCATTGCTGACAGCACTGAAGTTAAATGTTAAGACATACATTCAGAGACGTGCCCGCTCATAAGCACATAGCTCCAAGAACTGACAGTCAGCACACTCATGTATGCACCCGGCACCCAGCAATATGCAGAACATTACCAGCATCCCATATGAAAAAGTTCAGTGTCAACAAATATTTAAAACAATTTCCTAGAGCGGGTGCTCATTTGTATTCCTACTAGCGATGTAGGAGATTACTAGCTCTTCCACATGCTTCACAACCTCTTCCTGTTGTCTTCTTCATACTAGGCTTTTGGGGTGGATTTGTAAAGGGATCTCACTATGGTTTCCATTTGAATTTCTCTGATAATTAGTGAGGCTGGACACTTTTCCACATCATATTGACCGTTTGATCTTCCATTTTGTCTTTGTTTTTTCAGTTTTGTTTTCTATTGAGTTGCCTGCCCGTTTCTTATTGATTTGTAGAAGTTCTTTATGTATTCTGGATATAAGTCCTTTATTGATGCCTATTGCAAATACCTTCTCCCACTCTGTGGCTTGTGTTTTCACTCTCTTATGATATCCTTGGACAAAAGTTCTCTATTTTAATGTAGTCCAATTTATTGATTGTCTTCCCTTTATCATTAGAGCTTTTTGTATCCTTTGCCTACTCCAAGGTCAGGAAAATATTCACCTACATTTCCTTCTAAAGGCTGTATGGCTTAACCAGGGTATCGCTTTTTAAAAACGACCTTTAAGTGTTTCAATTATGATGATGGACAGTTGCAACTCTCCTGAGAATAGTTGCTAAATCTGTGTTAAAATGTTTGTCCTCTCTTTTAAACAGGCCATGTCAGTCAGGTTTATGTCAGATCATGTCTGAAAGCACCAAATATAAGCAATGGTTGGGATCACCGTAAGGCTAATGGGTCTCCCCAAATGATTTTTATTGTTCAAAATAAAGTAATTAAGAGTTCCATCAGTAAAGAAGAAACTCTCACTCTATATAAAAATGGTATATTTCAGCTCTGTTTTGATTGAAAAAGATAGGAATTCAACTGCAAGTAGCTTAGAGAAACAAAAAAAAAAAAAAAAAGAAAGAAAGAAAGAAAAAGAAGAAGAAAGAAAGATGAGAAGGTCATAGAGGGAATTTGGCTCTAAATCCTAATAACCAGGAAGAACAAGATGGGTCTTGACTTCAGGCACAGCTTGATCCAGGCATTAGAACAATATATTAGGGCTGTACTTGTACATCTCTCTATCTACCTATACCTCCTTCTCTCTATATTTTGGCTTCATACTCAAGAGGAAGAAAAGATAGTCACTAAAAGCTCTATGTCTATATTCTTATAATTTATAATCCAAGAAGAGAGACATTTATACATTACATCTCTGAGAAGGCATTATTAAATTTACTTGTGTCATGTGTCCACTCCTGAACATAGTACTGTGATCAGGGAGCTGGAATAGTCTAAGTGGTCAGGCTGGGTCACATGTTTACCCGTAGGACACGGGAGGAGGGTCGGCCAGTGTGAATGACAGTGCGCTTTGCGTGTCGGATGGGTGGGCAGTTCCTCAGTGGGAAAGTGAGGCGGTCTTTTCAGACATCCACTAACATACATTTCTGTTAAACGAAAGTGGCAAGAGAAGGAAGAATCTCTTGGTGCCAAGGGGTTTCCCCAGCCTTTCTGCTTTTTATAAAATTCTGTATGACAGGAGCTGTGCTAGGTGCTGGGGATAGACATAAAAAAGCCATTTTCTGTGCCTTAAGGCCCACACAATCTTTTAGCTGAATAGAAACATCAAAAGACAAATGCAAGACAGTGTGCTGTTTGCGAGATGGAGGCCTGCACATGTTGCAGCAGGTGAATCTAATGGTGCCTACGGAGGGCCAGATAGGGAGCAAATTGAGCTAACTCTTAAAGAGGGGAAGTTTTCTGGAAGATGAGTAGAGGAAGCACGAGGGTGACTTCCAGGAACAGAGAGCCGCTGAGCAAAGGCAGAGAGGCATAGTGACTGGAGGGTGTGTTCAAATGGAAATCCAGCAGGGTGGTGGCCAGAGATTCTCTACTGCTGGCCCCACCCTGGCCAGGCGGGAGTGGGCACAGGTATTAAAGGGGGCAGAGGGAGATATTATCTCTGATAGGCAACCTCATAACTGGTGGCGGCTTTGGACCCTAGCAGTGCTTGCGTTTCGGCCATACCAAAATGGAGTCTTGTCCAGTCTATTAAGGGCTTTTGCGAAGGTTGTGTGAAGAGGCTCAACCTTCCCACCCCTTCTTATCAAAGCAAAATGTGCACTGCTGAGCTGTTGCTACTTTGAGGCATGTTTACCTTTGAGCTCAAGTTGGTGCTGCCCTTCCACTGAGGTTCTTTTCCTTTCCCTCTCTCCTCTGCACCTGTGTGTGCGTGTGCGTGTGTGTGCGTGTGTGTGTGTGTGTATGCGCGCGTGCACGGGTGTGCCTGCATGCTCTGTTCTCTCTCTCACTTTGAAAGACTGCCTGCCCTGTGTCATGTTGACAAGGAGAAGACATGCTGGGAAAATGTCACAGCTGAATGGTCCCAAGGGAGGCAGCTTTGTCAAATGCCAAACATGTGGGAAAGATACGGCCTGCTGGGGCCTGGGGAGGGGGTGGCGAAGCGAGAGTAGGCAAGGAGCTGGCAGCGTTGGTGTCCCTGGGACAGTCTTAGCATTTGTTTCAGGGCAAGCTGAGGGTAGCAGTCTGTCACTAGGGAAGGGTGAGGTGAAACTCTGTGTAAAATTTGGGGCCCAGCCTTGCCAGCCTGGGCTCTGGGGATGAGGAGGAAGACTGACAGATGAGTTTGGGCGCAGAGGATCCACAGCCCCTTCTGGGGTTTGGAGAGAGAAGCTTCTCATCCAAGGACACATTTGAATCCTCCAGAGGGGTTTTGAGCAGACTCGGTAGAAAACACAGAAGTCGGCGGGAGGGTAAGCTTTAGACAAGATTTTCAGGACCCCTACTCTGATTTCAACATGAACGGCTAGAGAGCCTGTCCTAGGACCTGGAAATTTTCCAGGCACAAATGAACACAACTCTGGGTACCTCTGTGAAATCACAGTATCTGTGGGTTTTGGCCAAGACTTGACGGTTTTGGACATTTGCTGAGCCATACTGACACCAAACCCATGAACTCAGCGTGCCATAGGTTGGATTCTGTAAGAAGCAGTGCTCATGCTTTGGGAAAATAGAAAGGCTCTTTCTCTTTATTCCGTGCAGTAAAGAGTTGTCTCTCATTTCTTTCTCCCAGGAACCCATCAAATACTGTTTCTTCAACAAAAGCCACATCTGTCCATATCCCTGCATTCTAACTGTAGAAGGGAACAGGCGAGGAGAACTCAGGTAACCAGTTAGAAAACTGTACTATCATGCCCTGAAACACTGATTTAGGCAGCAATTACTTCTTTCTATTCACAGGTATTCCCCAATTTCGTGAAGTGCTTGATCTTGGGAATAGGACAATGGATGTTTTCTATTCACCCATTCATTTAATGAACATATTGTAAGAACTTATTATCTCCCATGATAGGGGCTTTGGGGGAAATCAGAAAGCAGTAATACATGATCTCTGTCTTCAGGAATCTCATCGAACCATAGGAGAAAGAGGGGGTGGAGACAAATAAGGATAATTCAATGTAAGAAGCAATTGGCCTCAAAATAAAAGTTTAAATAAAGGGCTATGCAGTCACTTCTTATTGGTTACAAGAAACTTATGGCTACCCTAAGCGAAAAGAGATTTATTAGGATCCTGAGATCATTCACAAATGAGGCTTCAGAAGGTCAGAAATGAGAACAACTCCTGGGAGTCCCAGATATGGACTCAGTTTTTCGGAAGCTGCCCTAAATTCCAACCACATTTCATCTTGTTACTTCTTTTTTGTTCTGCTCAGATGAGCTTGTGACAGTCTCTTACGCAGCCTCTTCCTTACAGTGTCTTATCAGAGGGTGCCAGAAGTAGCCAGACACCCTAGCATCCAAGCCTGGAAGGAGGTCGCTGCCGCTGCCACCCATCTGTCATCAGCCCACATCTTAGAGGCTCTCACCTTCATCATCCTATTTCCAGGTGAGGTGGGCGAGGTGCCGCACTTGGCTTAGCCTGGATCAATGTTTGCTTTTTAACCTTCGGGCTAAGAAGGTATCTTTTAGAAGAAGAAAAGGTGGAGGAGCTTATGCTCAGCGGAAAGGACACTAAACTGTCACCTACAAGTGATATAGATACTCAGAGAGAGGAGAGATAATGTCTAGATGGTGGAATCAGAGAAAGCTTCGAAAAAGGGCTGGAATTGGAGCTGGATTTTTGATGGAGGTAAACTTTTAGTAAGTCTGCCTCAGTCATGCCTTGCTTCTATGAGAATGCCCTCCCCTCCGCCCCCCACCCCGGCAATACAGTTACACTCACACAGAGGCACACCCAAGCTATAACTGATGCCTTTCATCTGCATGGCCACAGCCAAGCAGATGGACTTGAATGGCTGCGTGTCAGTCCAGTGGGTAAGTTGACCCAATGAAGCTCTTCCCCTCTACATTGGGAATTGGCGTATCCTACAAGATGCTAGTCAGTTGATCAATGGGTTTGGAACTAAGAAAATATGTAAAAGCCTGAGGTGCCCATGTTTGGCCAGTCTATATGGGAAGGTAAGAAAACAGAATCTGAAAGCAACAGAACAGACTCATGAGAGGGAGTAGAGACAGAGCATATTTGACTAGTGAGGAAACAGGAAGTATGGAGAAGAGTATGGAAGGAGAGAATGAGTGACTGCTCCCTATGGCTTTCCACTTTATTCCAATGTCCTGTAAGGTCTAGTTGTACTGCTACTTTTGGTTTTCATGAGATATACTTCTATCTTTCCACTTAGTTTCTTTTGAGTCAATTTCTGTCTGTTGCCACCCATGAAGGATAGTGGGACATGGACCTGCTGAGATGGGCCAAGAGGCAAGGAAGAACATTACAGGCAACTTGAGCAAAGCCTGAAGGTGGGGGAGCAGGGGGACTTAATTAAGATCAGTAAGAATATTTCATTTTGTAAACAAAGGCTAGGAAGTGAGATGAGAAGTAGGTAAGGTCAGACCGTGAAGACTAAGGCATTTAGAAAGTCAACTGAGATGTAGGATGGAGCCACTGAGTTTTGGGCCTGGAGAATGCACTAATAAGACCCAGGCTTTAGAAAATCACAGTGAAAAATCACAGTGAGTGGACACCAGTTTTGTATCCAAAGAGGGTGTGAACCTCCTGCTTCCTCAGCGAGGGGAAGATACTCTGTCTGTGCCTTACTTCCCTATGATCTGATCTGGCCTGGGGTAGCTTATTTCATACTGGATATGCACCCCTTTTCTCCTCTTTATGGCGGGGAGCACCCCAAACACAATCCTGACTCTTTTATTCCGTTTCCCAGACCAGTCATGTCAAAGCTGGAGTGGAGAATGGGAATAGAGATTTTTAAAACCTGAATGGTTCAACTTTTTGAAATACCTATTTTCCAGGCAAATTTCCTCTCACCTACAATAAGCAGATCGTATAAATCGATGCTCTCTGATGTATTTCAGTTTTGAGAACACTGTTTGGATGGCTCCAAAAAGACAGAGAAAAGTTGCCTGATGATAGAGGTTGTTATTTATTTATTTACTTATTTAGTTATTTAATTGTATTTTTTGTTAATGATTTTTTTTTTAATATCACTTGTACAGAAAAACATCTTCATGCCCACACCCCAGCTCATCCAGCCATGGGCAGTAAGGTACCAACCTGCAGTCTCAGATTTATGAGTTCCTTGTTTGTCACCGCATGCATTCCCTTTTATGAGCCCTCCGTGACAGGAAGAGAAGCCTAAGGAGCATTGAAACAGTGAGTACCAACTAATTTAGCAGCCCAGCCTACTCTCAGCAGTGATGGCTAATAACCAGGCTAGAAAGTAGAGATGATTTTAAATAAAATGATTGCCGAGGGGAAGTTGAAAGAGTCCCGTAAAGGCCTAGGAAGGTACGTCCTGGGGAAAGTCAGGGCCGAGGGGTGAATCTTTTGGTGTGAGGTGGGGGATTCTAGACAGGCTATGAAGGAATAAGCCAGAACTATAGTAATCACACCCAGCCCTATCACTACTTGCTGGTGACAGCAGTTCTGGCCAATTAGCCAGGGCTTCTCCCCATTTCCTGTGTTTTCCAGCACCGCTAATGGCTGTGAGGTCAAGAGAGTATCCTCGCTTCAACATCCGCCTCATCACTGCCTGGCACTACTTACTAACGGTCGGTTCTGCAGGTGACAGTTCTTGGCAGCATAGGTTTGGGTGCCAGTGGGGAACAACCCTAAGAGGGAAATGCAGAGAAGTGTAAACAGTAGAAAGGCTGACAAGAAACACGGTTAATGGAGACCAGGTGGTCCACTGAGTTTTGCCCAAGTTGTGTGGAAACAGAGCTTGGCTGTGGCACAAAGGAGGGTCAGTGCCCCACTCTGGGCGCCAGTCCCATGGCCTTTAAAATATGGAGCTTGGGAGGTGCCCGGGTGGCTCAGTCGGTTGAGTGTCTGACTTCGGCTCAGGTCATGATCTTGTGGTGCCTGAATAAGAACTCCATCTTGGGCTTGCTGCTGTCAGCGCAGAGCCTGCTTTGGAGCCTCTCTCTCTCTCTCTCTCTCTCTCTCTCTCTCTCTGCCCCTCCCCCACTTATGCTCTCTCAAAAATAAATAAAACATGAAAAAATTTGTAAAAATAGTAAATGAAATGTGGAGCTTGGAACAGAAGGCCTTAAGGGCTCGCTTGTTCTAATGTTTATGCGGTGTTGACCCTGTGGACAGCAGATAGCACTTGGGTCCACCCTCTGTCACTTGGAGAGGAGGTGGGAGGGACATCATCGCTTTGGATGAGGCCTGTCCATCGTCTGAAGAGACAAGCGGGCACGATAAAACCTAACTGGCTCCCTGGGGGATTTGGGTGGTATTCCCATAAACTGATAGAAAACAAAATCTTCCTTTGCCTAACTTTTCCAAAGATAGGCCAACAGCCAGCCCTCTTCCCTGCTATTTGAGTGGACAAGGGTTGAACTCTCTGTATAACCAAAGTGTGTGGAATGCGAAGAGTGCTCCATCTGCATTTACTCAGTGTTTGAAAATCATTGTTTCAAGTGTTGTTGGTTTTTTTTAACCAGTGGTTTCCACATCTCTTTGGTTGATGTGATTTAAATGAATAACACTTCAATTAGTCCAATCATCTCACCAACGCAGAAATCTTTTCTACAATTTATTCCTCCCTTCCTCTCTTCTCCCCTCCAAGAGACGGTTTTGATGCATGTGCTGAGAACAGAGCGGTCAGAACAGATAACCCTTCAAGTGGTTCCTGGGGCAGCTGAGAGGCTCAGTCAGTTAAGTGTCTGATGTTGGTTCAGGTCATGATCTCACAGTCAGTGGGTTTGAGCCCCATGTCGGGCTCTGTGCTGACAGCTCAGAGCCTGAAGCCTCCTTCGTGTTCTGTGTCTCCCTCTCTCTCTGTCCCTCCTTTGCTCATGCACTCTCTCTTTCTCTCAAAAATAAATAAACATTAAAAACATTAAAAGCAAAATTCAAGTGGCTCCTATGTCCAGTGGGGGCAATAGCCCCATAGACATAGCGCAGTACACGGACACATGATATCTGAGCACTGTGTCTGGCACACAGTAGAGATTACTCAGTGCATTTTTGTCCATAAAGAAAAATAAAGGAAAGACCACACCCTCCATAGGTTTGCTCTCTGCTTTTGAGGTAAGACTTTTGTCAGGAAAAGTCTCCCCTGGTTGAACTGATTTCTGGGTCTGTGTTTTCACCGGCCGGCCCTTGTTTTGCCTTCTGCCCCGCCACCCCCCTCAAAATACCCTTCATCCCTTATGAACTATCTCAGTGATCCAATGATCGCCTTTATCTGCCTTTCCCATCCCATAGTTCTGCTCCGTTGGCCAGGGAAGAGACATAATCCCTGCAAGATGCTCCACAGGGTAAAATCTTGGGTGTGCTCGGCTGCCTTTGTGAATCTCCTTTACTTGGGTTTACTTTTGTAGAGGTAAAAGTTCAAAGAAAACCCCGCTAAAATGTCCCCTTACTGTAGTAACACACCACACCTGTAGTCTTGCAGCTCACCTACAATGTGTCTGAGGCGGCCCTTAACTCCCCAGCGCACCGGAAATGCTAAGCGCCGCCCCCTCCCCCACCACCCCAAGAAGCTGAGGCTCACTCTTTGCTGTGCTGGGCCTTTAAGGATTCCATCGTAATCTGAAAGTAGGAAACATGAGCACAGCCATGAAACTGTAAGACTACTTATCCCAAAGTGAAAGGGAAATGGACACAACGTTCAGTGTGTAGCAGCTAAAGGATAGTGAAGAGGATGCTCAGCTGTGATTCCAAATTTGACTCGAGCATCTTTCTCACATGACTCTTCCATGAGATACAGACCTTTCTTTTCCGAGTCAGTCCCCTCCATGGCTGTATTACCTTAGTGGACTTGAGGTCCCTTATCCTCCTTCTGAGCCCAAGCTTGGAGCTCACTTTTGATCATCTAAATTTCAGTTTTAGCTCCCAGCAGCCCTTGTTAGTTTACTAGGTCACAAAGTTTCTTTAAAACTAAATCAAACCATTTTTAAATTTATGAGGCTGAAGTTTCTTGGCTGTAGGTGGACAATGATGGCAGTAAAAGGGAATCAGATTTTAAAACTTGCTTTGAGGTGTTGAACAATTGTGTTTGTGGTGACTTTACAATCCTGTGGGCATTTATTTTGAAGTTATCATTTGATGCTATAGTTTGGCCACTTATATTTTCTCTGTCAATTTCTCCTCTAAGTTTTGTGCCTCAGCTCAGCACAGGAGTGTCACTCGTTGAAACAGGGCAATGTTGCTCTCTGTATTGGTTTTCCGATCTCTGTTCCATTATAAGATTTTAACAGATAAAGCCAGAGCATGCTGCACCTATAGACTGAAGAGGCAGCACCTGCTCAGAGTGGCCTACGAGTCAGAGAAGCCCCTCTCCCTCTTCCTAGCTCTAGACATGCTGAGGAAGTGTTTTCCTGTTTTCAATATCGTTCCATACTCCCAGGGTATCAGCCCTAATTAGTAAGACTGTAGGAGTCAGAATAGCGCATGTCTCTTACCAGCACATAAACCTTTCAGAGTTTTGGGTTTTGGTCAGTTGATCAGGTGGAAACTCATCAAGGTGGCAGAGAGGAAGGGAAACCCACATCAATGGGTTAGAGAGACAGAGAGAGGGGAAGCGAGAGTGAAACTGAGCACTATTTTAACTGTTTGCCATGTGGCCTGGAAAAAAGCCTATGTGAGTGATTTGTCTCTGGAAGACTTCAGTTTTCCATTTTTGTCTCTCCTCCCTTATCAAAGATCTCTTATTGGCATGAGAAAAAAAACTTAATCCATATGCTGATGACTTCCTAATTAATGTCTCCATCCAGACATCACCTTGCCTTCATGACATCCCATCGGATGACTAATGAATACTTCAGATTTAACACGGTCAACCCAAGGTGCTCAGATCTTGCTCCTTTTACAGTCTTCCCCCTCTGACTAAATGCCAGCTCCAGTCTTCTGGCTGCTGAGGACTAAAACCTTGGAGTCACCCCCCACCCCCCCAAAGCTGTCCCTCACGTTCCATATTGTTTACAACTGCAGTCTCATTGGCTCTACATTCACACCACATCCCAAACCTGATCGCTTCCCGCCACCTCTGTTGCTGCTATGCTCATTCAAACCACTGTAACTTCCTCCTTGGGTTATTGTAAGAGTTCCCAGCCAACTCCCCGCTTCTACTCGACTCCCTAACACCCTGCTCATAGCACAGGAAATGGGGTGATCCTTTCAAAGTTAAGTCAGCCTATGCCACTCCTCCACTTCGCATCTGCATACGGGACCTAAAAGGCCCTACACAATCTGTGCTTTTATCTCCTACTACTTTGCCCCATGCTTACTCCTCCTGGCTACTCTGCCTTCCGTGCTTTTTATGAAGGTGAAGGACATACTCCTGCCTCAAGTACTTTCCATGTGCTTTTCTTTCCCTTTTCAGTGCGTCTCCTGGGGAAGCCTGAGTCGCTTATTTCTTTGTCTCCTTCAGATTTTACTCCCATCTTATCTTCTCATGGAGACCAGTTCTGATCATCCTCCATAAAATTGTGGCCCCACTGAATACTTTCTGCTCTGGTTCCTAATTTTGTTGTTGTTGTTTTTTTTTTTTTTTTTTTTATCTTAGGACTCATCACCATCGTGCCACTGTCTGGCGCCCTGTAACAGGTGGCTAGTGCTGAGTAACAAGCCCTCCCATGCCCCAAGGACAGCAGTCATTTATTTTTCCGGCTAGCACATCTGTGCATTGGCTGAGGTTTAGGGGATCTAGGCTGGGTTTGGTTTCGTGGTCTGGTCTGGCCTCCTCCTTGCAGGTAGGGCTCAGGTAGGCTCCAGGTGAGATTACCCAGGGGCCCATGCTGAGGGGGCAGCAGCTGCCCCAGGAAAGTTCTTCTCGTGATGATGGCAGAGGTAGAAGACAACAAGCCCAGTCTGCAGACAGGTTTTGGAGACATTTTTAGCCCCTTTTGGTAATGAGAGCATATTGATGGTCTGTGTGTGTGTGCGTGTGCGTGTGCGTGTGCGTGTGTGTGTGTGTGTGTGATTTATTCATTATCTCTTTTTTGTCTTGAGATGAAATGTTCATATTAGTCAGACATGGCTCATTCTGTCACTGCATTTGCTCAGACATTACCTTTTCAGAGTGACTTTCTCCTGACAATCATTTCAAAGATAGCACTCCTTATCCTACTTCCTTGCTCTGCTCTATTTAAAAATAGCATTTATCTCTCTAAAACTTTATAGCAAACATTTGTTTGTTTGTTTCTTTTGTCTCTCCTACAAGAATATAAGCTTCATGAGGGCAGAGATCGTCTTGTGCACCAATGAATTCTCACCTAGAACAGTGCTACGAGCCTAACAGGCTTTCAATAAACATTGCTGAATGAATTCTGAGAAACTGATATAAAAGTAGTCTAAGACTGTGTTGGACGAGAGGGCTGTGTCCCTGAATTGTGTGGTGTTACCCTGCAACATCCGTGTCTTCGGGGAAAAGCTCTTTTTGGACACAACATCAATATTTTTGGCATTTGTGTCTTCTTATTTGCTCACAAAACACTGTCTGCATCCCTGGGAGAGCACCTCTAAATTGTTCTTGATACTGCATGTGATGCTTTGATTATTTCTGAAGCCATTCCCTGAGCCTGTAATATATCTGTACCTCTTGTCTGCAGATACTTTGAAAATGGTAGAGCCGAGCTAAAAATACTCAGAAGTAGCTAAGCAGGCAGCATTGCCTCAACCCTGCACGCTGACTGCTTCTGTGTCTTCTCCTTGCATCTGGTATCAAAACACAAATCTTTAACATGGGAAGATATTCGAGTCCTCAAGCAGTATCTTTGGGCTATTATTGTCACAGTTAATGCACAAGGCAGCTTTTGAAAACCCCCGAATAATGTTCTCTAACCTGTCTGTCTAGGTACCCACCTTGCTCCTACAATGAGAATGTTGTAATCAGATTCATCCCAAAGACCCTAACATTTATATAATTTAGAACTACAATAACTTAAGAAACCCACATATTTATATAGCATTCGTCCTTTTAGGGAGCACTTTCAAATTTCACATTTTATTTCCTTTTACGTCAAAATAGGTCCATTTGACATAGGACCAATGAGGCCCCAGAGAGTTCACCGACATCCTGAAGGTCACTTGGCTAACTGGCGACCAAGTCAAAATCTCCATCCTTCTGCGTTGTGCAGACTATGAAAACTGAAATATTAAAGTAACCTCATCTGACACCCAGTATTGACTTCTTTTTTTTAGATTTGAAAATATATCAGTAAGGTTAAAAAATAAACTTGAGAGGAATATAAGTGTGCCTTGGCAAAGCTGTCGGGCCGGATAATCAATTATGTGTTTTCCCTATGACCCCGTCACCATATTTATGAGGATAAAACCAGGAAGGTTTAATGGAGTACGGTGGGTACAAAAGGGCAGCATGAAATGTCAAGGGAATGTATCTAAGGGGAGGTGGGGGGTTGTTTTGTTTTTCTAACCCTATCTTTCTCAAGCCCTCTCACATGGGGGCTTCATCCTGGCCAGTACTTGAGCCTGCTATGAGCTATGGGCAACAAGAACGCCATCAAGTCCGTATCACCTTTTGGCCACAGCAGGGATCAGTTCCTATAACTGGGTTTCTGTTTGAAGTCCTGGCCTGAATATCAGACCATTTATTTGGTGCCCCAACGCCCCCATCCAGCTTCTACAGTTCATATCCTGAGGGGGTTGATCGGGTTTTGTTTTCTGTGGATTCAGGCACTGAATATGGGACTATGAATGGATTGATGGTTGGTAATGCTGCTACACCGCCCACCCGACTTTGGGCATGATGGGTGGTGTTCAGTGCTAACACCTCAATGCCTGACTTCCTACCTGGAATGTGGTAGGTAGTCAATGAGTAAATGCCTGAAAAAACAAACACACTCTCTGGATTCCTATCCCCACTTATTGGAGAGATAGGGCATCTGTCTGAGAAAGACCTGAATTACGTCATCCCTTTGGACTTTGAGTCTTGGGCTCTCCATCTGCATTCATGGTACCGGTTTCCAACTAATTTATCATTGCCGCTTCCAGACTCATGGACAAGCACGTGCCTCACATGGGTCTGTGATTCACTCACTCTTTTTATCCAAGATGGCTGCCGCAATCCCTACCACTACTGCTTGATAGTGAGTGGAAAGACCGCTCCTTTCTGAAACCAGCAAGTGTGCCCTTACTAAATGAATTCTAAAAGTGTTTTCTGAGGAGAAGGAAGGAGAATTCTCTGGCTCATGCTCAGGAGTTTGAAAGCAGAATTAGATTTGGCAGTAGGAAAAATTCAGTTCCATTTAACAGAGATTTATTTATTTTTAAAGTACTTTTATATGCCTGGAACCACAAAGTTGAATAAAAAGGAGTCAGTCATGGACTCTGCTCTCTAGGGATTAACAATCTAGTGACTGAGGAAGACCCACTAGTAATGGAAGTAGGTGCAATAATTCTAGAATCAGGCAGACTTCGTGAGTGCTATAGCAGGGCAAGAGTAGAACGCTTGTGGGGCTCAGTGTTTATCATCTATTTTTGGAAGACTGAGGAAGGGAGAAGTCTTAAAGTACGATAACTTCTCCTTGGTGTCTTCTCATTTCTTTTATGGGAACTTCTCTTTAAATTAAGTTGCATTAAATTGAAATTTTGATTGGTTAATGCATTCTAATCTTCAAAGACCGAAAATAATTTCAGTAGGTATACATTAAGAAGTCTTATTCTCACCATGTTCAGGAGTTTTGCTCTCACCGTGTCCCATTCAGACCATTCCTTCTGCTCCCGTATCCCACAGGTAGGTTTTTGCATTGGTTTCTTACATATTCTTCTGGGCTATTTTATGTAAATAAAGCAGAGAATACTCATTTTTATTCCACCTTTTTTCTTCCACAATATGAACATTATATACAGTGTCCATCTTGCTTTTTTTTCTCCTTCACAATATACCCCAGAGATGATTCTCTATCAATAAATAAAGAGCTTATTTATTCTTGCTTTATAAATGCATAGAAAGCCTTGAAGTTCATTTAGCCATCTCCCTATAGATGAACACTTGGGGTGCTTCCAACTGTTTGTTAAAAATTTTGTTGCACAAACCATTTACGTACATTGTTTTATATATGTGCAGCTGTATCTACACGGCAAATACCCAGAAGTAGGATCGCTCAGAGATCCACTGTCTTTTCTTATTTTTTAAAATCAAGTTCATCATTACTCCCAGTCTCAGAAATAATGTACTTGGCCATACCGACACTCAAAGACCAAAGCAATGGATCCCTTAGGGTTGAATTCTAGTTCTATGAGAAAATATTAAGTGAGATCCTAAGACCCTTTCTATATCTTAAGATATAGAGGAAGCCACTTATTTCTACATAGCTCCCTTATATGACTGACTGTATTATCAGATCCTGATTTCCAGTTCCATAAATATTTGTTTTGGCCAGTTAGTGGTTTGCTTTGCCCTCATTCACCTGTTCAACCAATAAATGTTTTTTGGACACTTTTTAGACCTCAAGGTCTGATAGATATTGGAGTTAGAGTAGACTAGGGTCCCTTGTTCCCTAACTCATAATTTAAACAGAAATGTAAACATCTAGATACACATTTAGTACAGTAGTGATTACTATACACACATATGTAGGTTGAACTTTGCCCCCAGCAACACCACCTTCTCTGTGTATGTTCCTGGCAACCTATTGACACCCCCCACTGCCAGTTTCAATATGATCTTCATAATGCACAGAAATTGGGATCAGAAAACTTGGGTTTGGGTTTAAATTATATTACTAACACTTATTAGTACATTAGTAACATAATAAGCTTGCAGTTCCTCAGAATATCAAAATCTTTATCTGAGACGTGAGCATCGAATGGTATCAAAGCTTAAAAATGCTGTGCAAATTATTGTTTACATTCTTTCTCTACTGGGGAACAGAACTGTGAGTGAGAACAACCAGAGATGGTGGGAACAATTTCAGTGGTAATGATAATATTTGTTTCTGGACTGACAGAGCCTCTCAGATCTTTTCCCTTTCCCAAGTAGATGTGTCTGGGTCACATGCAGTCAGAGGCAGACTTTAAAGTTTCCTCCACCAGATGGGCTTGGTGTGTCACTTATGGTGGCACCAATACTGGCCTACCTGCCCTTGTCACTGTCAGCGTTGGCTTTATCACCACTGAGCCACTGAACTGAGCTCTCACCAAGTGGGGAGAGCTTTTTGAGATCATGTTCCTGGAACTCCACTCTTATGGTTGTACCCAAAGTATTCCTGCACACGGGCAGTACATCAGTGTCGGCACATGGTCGGAACCAGGTATCTGTACCTGGAGGTGGTGAGGAAAGAAGAAATTAGCAATATTAACAATCTGCAACCATCCCTAGGGGAGTAGGTAGTACTAACAGAGCCCAAAGGGCAGACCTGCCATGGGAGTGAGGATCACAGAACAGTCCTGGCCCTTGATGAGGCTGTGCCCCACCCCTGAAGCAGAAAGGGGGAGAAATTCCCTGTCTTCTTCCTTCCTCCTATTCTCTAGTCTCCTGTTAGTATTTTCCATTAACTCAGCCTGGTGAGAAGACCTTTGCCAAGGGAGCGTGGGGGATATCGTTTGCTGGAGAAAGGGCATGAATCTGAGAGCAAATAGGCAAACTACCAGCACAGAATCTCAACTCACTCTTAGAAAAGTGTTCCCACTAAGAGGGGAAGGTTGTCTCCAACTTTCTTCTCGTTCCTGAGGCTGAATATTTTTTTCTTGAGGCCTATCAGGTTTTAAATTCTTTTTTGTTCTTTTTTTCCAGCAGGCCCACTGCATGCTGTGCAGAGTGCTTCTGGCAATCTCTGCTTGGGACCATCGATACATGCTACTCTGCCTGTTCGCTTGGATGCCTACAAATGTCTACCTAGCCTTCTCTTCAGTGACTTGGTTGGATTACAAGGTTGAAAAAGGAGAAAGAAAGCCAGAATCAACAGGTCACCTACAAGCCCAAGCGCATTAACTCTTTGAATCATATAGAAGCCAGAAAATTCTGAGAAGGAGCAGGGCAATTGCTGAGGTTTCATGGTGGTTATTACCCATCACTCCCCCGGTGGGTTACAGGGACAAGCTCTCTAAATAGCATTAGCTTTAGCCATGGTCTTCCAGTCTTGATTAGAATGATAGAATTTTAGAGCTAGAAATCTTAGAAATCAGCAATCTCAACATTTTCTTCTTCATTTTATAAACAGTAAAAATGGAGTCCAGCAAGGTTAAGTGACAAGGTCACAATCACTTAACAAGTTAGTGGTTTGAGCTGATTTCCAAACATTCCTTTTACATCTGCACGAGTCAGTTTTACCTAGGTTCCATATTGACTCGCCCTCTTAATGTTATGTAAAGGGTCTAAACAATTCCTCTCTTCCCACTTCAGAGTTTCTCGTGTTGAAGATCACTTCAGGGAGTCTCCTGGCTTTCTTTTGCAGAACACTTTCAGCAAATTTTTATTTTCCTCGGGTGCCTCCACCTCACTCTGTACAAATTATTCTGAGCCCGGGGAAGATCGAGAATGAGCTCAGGTTTGAACGGGTCTGTGCCTTCTGTTATTCCACGGAGGAGTTGTGTGGCTTTCCCTTCACCGGTGTTGTTTGTGGTTCAAGCATGCTAAGGCTCTTTCTGTGAGAAGAACTTCTGCGATTTTATTACCAGTAAAGTAAAATGGAAAACCAATACTATCATTTTCACTGTAGGTTTTATTTCCCTGGTGATACATGAAGAAATTCGTTCAGTGAAGAAGCCAGCTATAAGGGTGGAAATCTGCAGATGGCAAGTCCATTGGAGCCCAGAAGAGAGGGTGTGTGGTCAAGGGAAGGAGGAAAGTCTGACCCTTGGTGGGAGGGCTAATCTCACCAACTTCAGGCAGTGGCTTTCTGTAGTTTAGTTTTTTATCTGAATAGGGAAGGAGAAAAAGGCAAAGATGCCAAGAGAATAAAGAAGGAAAGAAAGAGGGGGGGGGGCACAGCAGAGACAGAGAACAAAGGAAAGAAGAACATGGAAGAAAATGCTCCCATAGAAGTGAAGAGGCCTTGGGAGAATAAGAATCAAAGAAGGAGGCTATGTATCACTCAATACATTTAATGTAAATATGATTTTTTTTGGTCTGCAGCACAAAGATTAAGTATCTATTATTTTTTCTTACAAGTGTGAGATAATCAGACTCAGGCCCTGTTTCTTTGCAGAGAAATCAGAGTGATCAAAAAACTAGGTCAGTCCGATGTCTAGCTGCAGGGACTAACACACTAAGATTCTACATGGGGCCCAATGTGGGAGTGGGGATGGAGGGAGGGAAGACAAAGGGGAAACTACCTCAACCCCTGGGCCAGAGTCCAGCTCCAGCCAGTCCAGGGGTCCCTCAGGGATGGACGGTGTTGGCAAGAATGATGAGAGAGCCCCGAGATTCTTTCTGATCGCCAGGCAGGCATCTCCCTCCTGTCAGTTTTGGTGTCTTTGTTTATATGTCAAATGATAACGTGACATCAGAAAATGGAATTTTTCGCACGTATAGGAGGATTAGGAGGAGCTTAACGGAGGACCATGGGGGAGAAAAAGGGGGGAAACAGGCGGGGAGAGGGAGGGAGGCAAACCATGAGAGACTCTTGAATGCTGAGAACAAACTGAGGACTGATGGGTGTGTGGGGGAGGGGGGAGATGGGCATGGAGGAGGGCACTTGTGGGGATGAGCACTGGGCGTTATATGGAAACCAGCTTGACAATAAACTATTTTAAAATGGAAACTTTACAATGGATAATTCTCTGTGATAAGATGCTTTGGAAAGTGTGCAGAAACAGGTTCTACAGAAGTATTCTTACAGAACTACTCCAATTATGGTGAAGGTGAGTAATTCTTACAACTTAAGAAAATAACAGGGTGTTCTTAGTGAAAAACAGGATAACATACATATTTGTTTTAAGTTAATAACGCTAAGATTAGGTCCTAGGTTAAGTTGTGTATAGATAGGCTAGGAGTCATTCTGTCTGGCTCACAAGAGGAAGAATGTATTTGAGCTGGTTAATAAGTTGTTTGCGCAAACTTTTTTGATTTGATGCTGAATGCATAAACACCATGGGGGCCCTAAATGTGTCAGCCTTGTATTTGGGTTTATGTTTTAACTACTCTTATCCATCCTCTTCACAGCTGCCAGTGTTAGGGAAGGTGTTTGTGGAATGTAGGCCTTAGAGAAGGGACTGCTATACATCACCAGTTAGCAAAGGTATATGTAGTAACTTAGGTTCTGCCCTTATCTGTTCCTTCTCTCTAAGTTAGGCTCTTTGTCTCCGGGTAAGATTTAATTGTCCAGTTATATTCCTATGGCACTGGAGAGCCAACCATACCTTTAAAGAGTTTAGCTCATTTCCAATACATAGAATAGCCTCTTCGAGTGCATTTACCTTTGTGTCTAGTTTTTTGTCTATTATTTCTTTTTTTTAATATATTTTTTTTTTACTTATTTCTAGGAGATAGAGAGAGAGACAGCGTGAGCAGGGGAGGGTCAGAGAGAGAGGGAGATACAGACTGAAATAGGCTCCAGGCTCTGAGCTGGCAGTCAGCACAGAGCGGGACGCGGGACTCGAACCCACAAACCGCGAGATCATGACCTAAGCAAAAGTCGGACGCTTAACCGACTAAGCCACCCAGGCACCCCATGTCTATTATTTCTTGAATAGCTGGGGCACGAGAAACAGTCTTGGTTAGTTGATTTACATGTTGAGCTGTATGAACCTCTTGAACTAATGCAATGGTAGAAACAGAATTGTACACATAAAGGTCAATCTTTTATGAGTGAGTGTCATTAGCTTGTTTATGGCTCAAGAGAAGTATCGAGGAAAACAGGACCTGCCGGAGACACGATGTCCGCTCCCATAATTACAAAAGAAAAGGTTCCTACAATAATTTCCTTCACAAGATGCAATCATCATACCACGGCCAGAATAAGGGGACAAGTCACTCCCAATACCAATCAACAAGGTACCTTGGGGGTTGGTGCTCAAGCAGAAACAATTGAGTGGAGGTGGATATCAGTTGTCATCTGATGGCAAGAGCCTTGCAAACTTGCCTTAACCTCACAAGGAGTTTTCTCAACTAGTGAGTTCATAAATGGCTCCCAACACCCCTGTGAACGGGGGCTTGCATAGACCTGGTTCTCAGCAGGCACTTGTTAAACTTGCATTCCTCCCTTTGCTACTTGCTATGATGCAGTCATGGTGACACTAACTTAGAAAGAGTACAAAGGTTGATTCATATATTCTTTTCGATTGTTGTGGCCAATACTTGGTTAGAAATTGGGCATCATCGAGTTTGGAAGGTGGAGAAGTGGGAAGGAGGAAAAAATTCATGGATTAACATAGAGGTAGGAAAGCGTTCACTCTTCTGGTGCTAGTAGAGAAGGAATCTTCTGGACTGGGCTGGTGCTTTAGGATTGTATAAAATGGAATACAGCTGCACTTTATTACTTGAAGGGATGAAAAGGATAACTGGTTTAATATTCTCAAAGTGTTTTGCAATTATGTCTCTTGGTGGGGCTGTTAGCCATGATGCTTCAACTGGTCTGTCTCCTGAAACGTGGAGTCATTAGTAGATGGAGAAAACAGTTGGAGCTGATTTATCCTGACAAGACCATCTACTGGCTCCTCTTACATGGGATCCTGGGGCCACCCTGGCTCCTGTTCTTGAATCCGTTTGGCATCTCTATGCATTTCTTCAATTTTGAGAGCTGCCACCCATTATTCCAGTACATCCTATTTTTTTTTAATGTTTTATTTATTTCTAGGAGAGAGAGAGAGAGAGAGAGAGAGAGACAGCGTGAGCAGGGGAGGGTCAGAGAGAGAGGGAGTCACAGACTGAAACAGGCTCCAGGCTCTGAGCTGGCAGTGTCAGCACAGAGCCTGATGCGGGGCTCGAACCCACGAACCGCGAGATCATGACCTAAGCGAAAGTCGGACGCTTAACCGACTAAGCCACCCAGGCGCCCCCAGTACATCCTATTTTTTAACAGGAAGAAACTGTTTCTATTTTTAAAATTTTTAATGTTTTTATTTATTTTGGGGAGAGAGAGAGAGACAGAGCGTGAGCAGGGGAGGGTCATAGGGAGAGGGAGATACAGAATCTGAAGCAGGCTCCAGGCTCTGAGTTAGCTGTCAGCACAGAGCCTGACGTGAGGTTTGAGCCCACAAACCGTGAGATCATGACCTGAGCGGAAGTCGGTCGCTTAACCAGCCCACCCAGGCGCCCCAGAATCTGTTTCTATTGCTTGAAGTCAAAGGACTGTAACCCAACTAATAGATGTTCTACCATACTACCTAACCATTGTCTCCCCCCACTGAACCTTCTAAATCTCTAGCTTTTCCAGTAATAAATACCTTCTGTACCTACAACCTAATGGTAAATTTAGTAATAATCTGGCCTCTCTCTCAAACCCCGGAATGAGCCATTTTACTCTCAGAGGCTACAAAGGAAGGTTAATAGATGTCCGCAGATAAACATATGGATCAGACTAGAAAAGGCAGCACACGACGGAAGAGGTGAATTCTAATTCTGAAACTAAGTAGCAAGTCGCTTACTCTATCTGGGTACAACTATTTTCCTTTGCTGTGACATGGTCTTCACAGGGATGGTAGGAAGAATTGACTGAGATCACTTATGTAAGGAGTCACACGGCACCTGACACATAACGGGACGAGTCTCCACCTTTCCCCACTGGAATGTAGATACCAAACCCTTGAGCTTGGGGGAATGCATTTAGTAATATCCATCGCAAATCCAGACTAGGGACTTCATAATCCTTGGAAGTGTGGACACTTGACCAGAGTCACTGAGCTCAAAGCTTCTGACCAGAGGACACAGAAAAACACCCAAGAATTTAAACACAACAGAAGGGGAACAAAGTAGTGATACAGAGATCAGAAAAACAAAAAGGGGGCCCCATAGACAGACAGACGTACCAAGAGAAAACACACTCAAGGCAGAGCATGGGAGAGAGATGCAGAAACTTACAGCCAGGGATAAAATATGTCTCTTGAGTTTTCTCTGGTCCTGAACTCCCAAGTTGTTTTGTAACCTAATGCCTAAGGGCTAGATTACGGGACTAGCGAACCAGAGCACCAGGCTAGAAAGACCGGGGATGGTATGAGGCTGTACAAGCTACAATTTCTGCAAACTACCGAGGCTTTCATTAAGCGAACTTTAATTTGTGTGTGTTCTCTCCACTGTACCTTAAAATAAATGTATTCTTTATGATCTGGAGAGATGCCTACTCTTCTAATTTGGAAGAAATATAAATGTTGGTAGGATCGTCTCCGGGGAACGTTACTACCGATCGTCATTAAGGGAGAAAGTAATGAGAGAGCAGAAGATTAACTAGTTAGATGGGGGAATCTACTAGAAGAAAGGAATTGACACCTCGGGGCCTCATCCTGAAGATTGTTCTGCCACAGACAGCAACATGCTGAGCAGAGGAAGAATGGGATGGGGAATTAAAAAAAAAAGTAATGATCAGAAATGTTAATCAAAATATAATGAATTTCATATTCAAATTCTAAATAGTGCTAAACGATTTTAAATAACAGCAGTTTTGCAATGACATCCTTATCCAGTCATATATTACATTTATTAAAAATGTTTCTATTCCTCAAGCTGTTTTCAGCACACGGGCCAGCTAGAGAAAGCTGAGAGTAGAGTCGGCCGTGGCCGCAGCTCAACTCCTCCTGTCTCTGTGCCGTATGGGATGCTATTCGTGATGACAGCAACAATAGCTAAACACGTCTCTGAATTATAACTGTCACAGGGCTCCTTCCTGGGTTCACCTACCTTGCTTAGCATTTTAAGTCTCTCCTGCTTAATGAAATGTCATCTTTTCATAGCTGGTGACCAAATAATTGTTTAAAGCACATCAGAATGTGAAAGGTGGAGGTTTTTATAACTTGGAGTTTAATTCATTGTGATACCTTGACTCGTGTCTCAAGCTAACTAAAGGATGTCACACCGCAGGACATGTAACCTTTCACCACCGCACACTTCACCAATTACAGCAAATTTCCCTTTATCTGGAGTAGCGGGAGATTGGTGGGTTCAATTTCCAGTATTCTGATTAACTGGGTGTTGCCATGTAATCCAATCATCAGAGAATAAAATATGTCCCTCTGGATGATAGCCTCAACTTTTTCCCCCTTCTGTTCCTTCTAGTCTCTCTTCAAGTCAATCTTTTTGAAGAGTCACTCATTTCTTCCCGGCTCAAAACCTTCAATAGCTTCCCGAGCCGATGGGATAATGCTGTCATTCAAGGTTGTTCACGATTCTTCCCACACATCTACTTTCACCTCTGTTTCTCTACGCTTTGTGCCCTTCACACTCTTCTTCATAAAAACCCTGACTTTCCTCATGCACCATGTTCCCTCTACATAGGATGCCCTTCTGGCCTGTTTCTGCATATTCAAATCCTACCCATTCTTAAAGAATCAAGTCAATTCCTGCCTCTTCTTCTGAAAGCCTTCCTCAATATCTCCTTCCCCATCTCCTTTTTAAAGCCTATATCTTCTTCTGAAATTGCACATCTTTGATCTCTGCCTCTCCTGGGAAATGACTTTCTCCTTTCAGTCATTCTCATTTACATTTACTCTGTTTTACCAATAAGTCACAAGTTTCTTGAATGTGTTATCTGTGACAAATGCATCTTGTCAGCCCCTAAGATGCTATCACATGCCTTGCACACAGTAGGCGTTCATTAAGTGAATGAGTCAACAGAGCCATAATTTCATCACTAAAATGGGTCAGAAGGTGCTTTTCTCTTTCTTAGATGATTCATAGAACACCACAGGATTTCACAGTGCTTTTAATTTATCATGCTTAACATCAACTATCATTAAGGAAGCTGCCAATAAGTCTGGTTATTTGAGTTTTCTGGTTTAGATTTCTGAACAACACAGAGATAAGCTACATTTAACAACCAAGCGACTGACAGAACTTGAAGGAAAAAATGTAAGTGTTTATTGACCTCACATAAAACACAGTAAATGGCACAGCGAATTAGGATAAAATTAAGTCCATCGATACATGAAGTGATTTTGTCTGAGAGAATCTAATTAGTCATGTCAGAGTGTGACCAGAATCTCAGTGTTGATCTATCCACCCATACTCACCCCTTGAGTATAATGACTTTAGGAAAGACAGGCATGCCCAGGGGCAGTACCAAGCAATAGGCAGAAGTGAGGCAGATTCCCTCTTAGTCACAACTGGGGATTGAAAATTCACTGTGATTCCCTGTCCCAAGGGCTATGGGATATGGCATTTGTTTCAGAATGGACGCAGTCACTGTTCGTGATGTCATGCAGAGTCATGCATTTGCAGATAAAAACAAGAAACGAGCTGGTCACCAAGCATGGGTGAGAGGGCAATGTTCTTGATGCCAGGCCATGCTGTGATCATGGTCGGGTCAAGGGGTCTGAGAAAGAAAGAGCAGAGTAGGAGCTCATGAAAGGCTATGATCAGGGTACCGATGGGTTAGCTGCTAAATAAGCTAACAGAAATCAACCAAAGAGCAGTAGATGTAAAGAAAAAAAATAGGAGACCAGCTCAAGAAAATAGTCAACATTTTGAAACCTGCAGAAGTTGAAGGAACAAAGCAGGATAGATCATCCATCTGGAGCATTCTGGAGTTTCCTCTCCAGAAAATAGCTGTATGGTCCTGGCATCCAGGAAAGGAACAAGATGCCAAGGGAACTTCCTATTTGGTCCCCAGCTGTACTGACATGCTCTCTTGCTCCGTAAAACCCATTCTGCGGTCTTCTGCTATTGAGTTGGGAGCAAAAGATGCTCACTGAAAGCTAGTGGCAGAAAGTTGTGGGGTAATCACTGGAGATGATCCTCTAGGCAGAATGATTTTATCAACACAGAGACATACAGTTGTTTGGAAATGGACCCTCTGGAGCATTAAGCCTCTCAGGATATCTACTAGGAATTCTCTTCCATAGACTTTATTTGTTTATTTATTATTTTAAAAAAAATTTTTCTTTTTACAAATAGTTTATAGCCAAGTTGGTTTCCATATAACACCCAGTGCTCTTCCCCACAAGTGCCCTCCTCCATGCCCATCTCTCCCTTCCCCCCCACACCCATGAGTCCTCAGTTTGTTCTCAGCATTCAAGAGTCTCTCATGGTTTACCTCTCTCCCTCTCCCCCACCACTTCCCCCTTTCTTCTCCCCCATGGTCCTCCGTTAAGTTCCTCCTAATCCTCCTATACGTGCAAACATATAATATCTGTCCTTCTCTGCCTGACTTATTGCGCTCAGCATAACACCCTCAAGGTCCATCCATGTTGCTTTACATGGCCAGATTTCATTCTTTCTCATTGCCATGGAGTATTCCATCATATAGATAAGCCACATCTTCTTGATCCATTTGTCCGTTGACGGACACTTAGGCTCTTTCCATGTTTTAGCTATTGTGGAGAGTGCTGCTATGAACATTGGGTACATGTGCTCCTATGCATCAGCATTTCTGTATTCCTTGGGTAAATTCCTAGCAGTGCTATTGCTGGGTAATAGGAGAGTTCTATTGTTAATTTCCTGAGGAACCTCCACACTGTTTTCCAGAGGGGCTGTACCAGTTTACATTCCCACCAACAGTGTAGGAGGGTGCCTGTTTCTCCACATCCTAGCCAACATCTAGAGTTCTCTGATTAGCTCATTTTAGCCACTATGACTGGCGTGAGGTGGTATCTCAGTGTGGTTTTGATTTGTATTTCCCCGATGAGGAGGGATGCTGAGCATCGTTTCATGTGTCTGTTGGCCATCTGGATGTCCTCTTGGGAGAAGTGTCTGTTCATATCTTCTGCCCATTTCTTCACTGGGTTGTTTGTTTTTCGAGTGTGGAGTTTGGTGAGTTCCTTTAGATTCTGGATATTAACCCTTTATCTGATATGTCATTTGCAACTATCTTTTCCCATTCCGTCGGTTGCCTATTAGTTTTGTGGGTTGTTTCCTTTGCTGTGCAGAAGCTTTTAATCTTGATGAGGTCCCAATCATTTATTTTTGCTCTTGATTCCCTTGCTTTTGGGGATGTGTCAAGTAAGAAGTTGCTGCGGTGGAGGTCAAGGAGGTTGTTTCCTGCTTTCTCCTCTAGGGTGTTGATAGTTTCCTGTCTCACGTTCAGGTCCTTTATCCATTTTGAGTTTGTTTTTGTGCATGGTGTGAGAAAATGATCTAGTTTCATTCTTCTACCTATTGCTATCCAGTTCTCCCAACACCATCTGTTAAAAAGGCTGTCTTTTTTCCATTGGATATTCTTTCCTGCTTTGTCAAAGATCAGTTGGCTGTATACTTTTGGGTCCACTTCTGAGTTCTCAATTCTGTTCCATTGGTCTATGTGTCTGTTTTTGTGCCAATACCATAGTGTCTTGAGGATGACAGCTTTGTAGTAGAGGCTAAAGTTTGGGATGGTGATACCTCCCGTTTCGGTTTTATTTTTCAGTATTACTTTGGCTATTCGGGGTCTTTTGTGGTTCCATACAAATTTTAGGATAGTTTGTTCTAGTTTTGAGAAGTATGCTGGTGCAATTTTGATTGGAATTGCATTGAATGTGTAGATTGCTTTAGGTAGTAATGACATCTTAACTATATTTATTCTTCCTATCCATGAGCATGGAATGTTTTTCCATTTCTTTGTGTCTTCTTCAATTTCCTTCATAAGTTTTCTATAGTTTTCATCATACAGATCTCTTGTATCCTTGGTTAGGTTTATTCCGAGGTATTTTATGGTTTTTTGTGCAATTGTGAATGGGATCAGTTTCTTGATTTCTCTTTCTGTTGCTTCATTGTTGGTGTATAAAAATGCAACCGATTTCTGTACGTTGATTTTGTACCCTGCAACTTGGCTGAATTCTTGGATCAGTTCTAGTAGGCTTCTGGTGGAGTCTGTCGGGTTTTCTATGTAGAGTATCATGTCATCTGCGAAGAGTGAAAGTTTGACTTCCTCTTTGCCAATTCTGATGCCTTTGATTTCCTTTTGTTGTCTGATGGCTGATGCTAGGACTTCCAGCACTATGTTAAACAACAGTGGTGAGAGTGGACATCCCTGTCGTGTTCCTGATCTCAGGGGGAAAGCTCTCAGTTTTTCCCCGTTGAGGATGATGTTAGCTGAAGGCTTCTCATAGATGGCTTTGATGATGTTTAAGTAGGTTCCTTCTATCCCAACTTTCTCGAGAGTCTTTATTAAGAAGGGATGCTGTATTTTGTCAAATGCTTTTTCTGCATCTATTGACAGGATCATATGGTTTTTATCTTTTCTTTTATTGATATGATGGATCACATTGATTGATTTGCGAATGTTGAACCAGCCCTGTAACCCAGGAATGAATCCCACTTGATCTTGGTGGATGATTCTTTTGATATGCTGCTGGATTCGATTTGCAAGGATCTTGTTGAGAATTTTTGCATCCGTATTCATCAAGGATATTGGCCTATAGTTCTCTTTTTTTGTTGGATCTCTGTCTGGCTTGGGAATCAGAGTGATGCTGGCTTCATAAAATGAGTCCGGGAGTTTTCCTTCGACTTCTATTTTTTGGAATAGCTTGAGAAGAATTGGGATTAATTCTGTTTTAAATGTCTGGTAGAATTCCCCAGGGAAACCATCAGGTCCAGGGCTCTTATTTGTTGGGAGATTTTTGATCACTGATTCGATTTCTTCACTCGTTATGGGTCTGTTCAGGTTTTCTATTTCTTCCCGTGTGAATTTTGGTAGTGAGTGTGTGTTTAGGAATTTGTCCATTTCTTCTAAGTTGTCCAATTTGTTGGCATATAATTTTTCATAGTATTCCCTGATAATTGCTTGTATTTCTGAGGGGTTGGTTGTAATAAGTCCATTTTCATTCATAATTTTGTCTATTTGGGTGCTCTCTCTTTTCTTTTTGATAAGCCTGGCTAGAGGTTTGTCAATTTTGTTTACTTTTTCAAAAAACCAACTCTTGGTTTCATTGATCTGTTCAATTGTTTCTTTGGTCTCTATGTTGTTTATTTCTGCTCTAATTTTTACTATTTCTCTTCTTCTACTGGGTTTAGGGCGTTCTTGTTGCTCTGCCTCTAGCTCCTTTAGGTGAGCTGTTAGATTTTGGACTTGTGCTTTTTCTAATCTCTTGAAATAGGCCTGGAGAGCAATGTACTTTCCTCTTAGGACTGCCTTGGCCGCATCCCATAGATTTTGAATTGTTGTGTTTTCATTTTCATTTGTTTCCATATATTTTTTAATTTCCTCTCTAATTGCCTGATTGGCCCATTCATTCTTTAGAAGGGTGTTCTTTAACCTCCATGTTTTTGGCGGTTTTCCAGACTTCTTCCTGTAATTGATTTCAAGTTTCAAAGCATTGTGATCTGACAGTGTGCATGGTATGATCTCTATTCTTTTATATTTATTGAGGGCTGCTTTATGTCCCAGTATGTGATCTATCTTGGAGAATGTGCCATGCGCACTTGAGAAGAAAGTAAATTCCCTGGCCTCAGGATGTAAAGTTCTAAATATATCCGTCAGATCCATCTGGTCCAATGTGTCTTTCAAGTCCATTATTTCTTTAGTGATTTTCTGTCTGGTTGACCTATCCATTGCTGTAAGCGGAGTATTAAAGTCCCCTGCTATTAGCACATTCTTATCTATAAGCTTGTTTCTGTTTGTGATTAATTGTTTTAGATATTTAGGTGCTCCCATATTCGGTGCGTAGACATTTATGATTGTTAGTTCTTCCTGATGGATGGACCCTGTAATTATTATGTAGTGCCCTTCTTCATCTCTTGTGATTGTCTTTAATTTAAAGTCCAGTTTGTCTGATATAAGTATCGCTACTCCGGCTTTCTTTTGATTTCCTGTAGCATGATATATATTTCTCCATCCCCTTACTTTTAATCTGAAGGTATCTTCCCGTCTAAAATGAGTTTCTTGTAGACAGCATATTGATGGATTTTGTTTTTTAATCCATTCTGCTACCCTATGTCTTTTGATTGGAGCATTCAGCCCATTTACATTCAGTGTTATTATTGAAATATGTGGGTTTAGAGTCTTTGTATCTTTTGTAGGGTTCATGTTTGTGGTGGTGTCTCTGGTATCTTTGTTCCTTGCAACCTTTCCTTCAGAGCATCCCCCTCAGGATTTCTTGTAGGGCTGGCTTCGTGGTGACAAATTCTTTCAATTTCTGTTTATTTGGAAAGGTTTTTATCTCTCCTTCTATTTTGAATGACAGGCTTGCTGGATAGAGGATTCTTGGCTGCATATTTTTACTGTTCATCACATTGAAGATTTCCTGCCATTCCTTTCTAGCCTGCCAAGTTTCAGTAGATAGGTCTGTCACCACTCTGATAGGTTTCCCTTTGTATGTTAGGGCCCTTTTCTCCCTAGCTGCTTTCAAAATTCTCTCTTTGTCCTTGTATTTGGCCATTTTTACTATGATATGCCGTGCAGAAGGTCGATTCAAATTACGTCTGAGGGGAGTCCTCTGAGCCTCTTGTATTTCAACGTTTACTTCCTTCCCCAGGCTGGGGAAGTTCTCTGCTATAATTTGTTCCAGGACTCCTTCAGCACCTTTCCCTCTCTCTTCCTCTTCTGGGATTCCTATGATATGGATATTGTTGCGTTTGACCGTGTCGCTGAGCTCTCGAACGCTCCTTTCATGTTCCTGGATCAGTTTGTCTCTTTTTTGGTCAGCTTCTTGTTTTTCTATAATGGTATCGTCTAAATCACTTATTCTCCTTTCTGCCTCTTCAATCCATGCATTGGAGGCCTCTAATTTATTATGTATCTCATTTATCGTATTTTTAAATTAATCATGCCTATTTTTATTCTCCATGTTGTCTGTAGCCATAGTTTCTTTGATGTCCCCTATGCTTTTTTCAAGCCCAGATATTAATTTTATGATTATTATTCTAAAATCTTGTTCAGTGATGCTGCTGATATCTGTTTTGAGCAGTTCATTAGCTGTCAATTCTTCTTGGAATTTCTTTGGAGGAGAGCTCTTTCGTTTCATCATTTTAGTTAGCTTTCTGGCTCTTGTTAGTTTTAAAGACTTGTTATGCTCTCTGCACCTGTGAGCACTGCTGTATCCAAGAAGACTCTTTGAATGTCCAGGGCCTATCCTTTTAGAGAGTGTGTTTTGAATGGTCTCTCTTGTTGAGACCTTGGGTATTTTATTTTCCTACTCGTAGTAATATTTGGGACTCTCCACCATGTGTCCTTTGGCTTGTTTCTTGAGGTAGCCTTGGAAAAGAAAACAGACAGACAAACACACAGGGAGCAGGGGCACACAAACGCACAGACAAATCCAACTAACATGCAAACCGAGAGGGAAAAAGAAAAAGTTAAGAGAAAAGACGGAGGAGGGAAGGCGAATAATAGAGAATAAAAAATACATAAAACGGTCAAAAAGAAGAAATGAAAAGGAAAAAAGAAGAAAACCGATGGACAAAGAACGGTTTAAAGCATATAACCGGATTTCCCAGCTACAGTTAAATAGCCGGGTGTATGCAGTGCTGGTTGAAGAGCATAGAGAAAAAGAGAGAAGACAGGGCAGGATGAGGAAAATTGGAAATAGAATGAACAGGCAGAAGGGATAAGAAGCTTTTTTCAAAGAGCTAAAGGGTGGAATATGGTTCGGTAGGTGAGAGAAGGCCGCTGGTGTTATCCAGAGAAACTTTATGGTCTAATTATTCTTGAAAGAAAGAGATGAAAAGGTCGGTAGGTGTAGAATTTACATCTACAGAATGGACTAAATGTGACTGTGTAAGCAAGCCGGTGACCAGAGTTAATCAGGTCAGTGTTCCGGGAAAAAGAAAAAGAAAAAAGAGGGAAAAAAGGGAGGAGGGCAGCTCTCAGGCAGGGATGGGCGTGGCGAGACCCAATGCCTCAGGCGGGAGCTCTGCCTTGGCGGTTGTGGGGAGGAGGGTGGGGGCGCTCCAGTCCCATCTTGAACCAAGCGCTGCACCTCGCTTTTGTGGGCGTGTAAGCTCCCCGTGCCAGGGGCACAGCCAAAGTGGGTCGCGCTCTTTATCCCAGGCCAGGCCTAGTTTCCAAATCCCGGTGCGTGCGCCCCGCTGAAATTGCCGTAGACACAACCTCGCAGGCGATCCCCTCAGGGCAATTCCAAGCCTCTTGCCCAGCCCTGGGGATGGAGCCAGAATCGCTGTTCCCTTCTCCCCCGCGTCGGGTTGGTCAGCATGGGCAAGGGTTTGCCTGCAGGGCGCGCCTGGCCCTCTGGAGAGAGGGCAACCAGGTCCCTCTGTGTCTCGTCACCTGAAAAACCAACTCACAAGGAAATCTCCGAGTTTTAAGCCCTTCGCCTTCCCTCTATAGTTCCTGCCAGCTGGGAGCGCGGAGGTCCGCACCGCGCGGTTCCTCCAGGGATCCAGCCGAGCCAGGAGTACACAGGAGCGGTGTGCGCTTGCAGCCCCTCCGGGGCGAGTTGGCGCGCGGGGACCTGACGCGCAAGGGGTTTGGCACACAAGGTCCTTCTGTGCCCCGAGCGGAGGTGTTTCTGTTTCCCAGCGACAGGAACCATATCTCGAGTAGTTTCAGCCTCTCTCTTTTTCCCCTCTCACTCCCCGCAGAGGGGGATCGCCCCTGTCCCTGGAGTCTCCGATCCCGGCCCGATTTTATCTTCCCCAGTTCGCACTCACGTTAGAAGGCTCTCTCAGTGGATTCTGCGTCCTTTTTCTCCCAATCTCTCAGGTTTTGTAAGGTTTCCAATGGCTTCAGATCTTTCCCGTGTGAGATCTGGGGGCGAGTGCAATGCACGGAGCTCCCTACTTCTCCGCCATCTTGCCCCCTCCTCTTCCATAGACTTTTATCCCGTCTTTCTTCAGAGGCTGTGGGAACACAGAGTTCTCTTAGAATTCTCTCCGCATTCTCTGTTTTGGCCTTTGACACTGACCAACACTGACTGTGGTTCTTCCCAAAGCTTGTTATCATGTTTTGACAGCAGTTGGCAGTGATGGGAGCCAAATCCGCATGCCCTCCCAAACCAGCCCCAGTCCATCCCAGACTAATTTCCAGGTGGACCACCAAGTGCAGTTTGTTATGTAACTGAACCTTTAAAATTATAGATCTATAATGTTAAAGCTTGAATTCTATTAAATCGTATCAGCATGGCCATCAGAGATCACACTGATTTCAAGTCAGGTTTTTATGTTCCCAGTCACAATGAAAAGGAGATTCTGGTCCATTTTCCATGCAGTGGAAATTGATTCTCAAAATGATTACCATGAAGATATATGAGGATGGGTGAAGATGTGATTTCGAACAATTTACCAAACCACTCTGAACCCCGGCTTTCTTAGATGGAAAATAGAGACTTATAACCCCACTAAAAGGATTATTGTGGGGATTAAATGTGTAAAAATGTGAGTAGAGTATTGGGTGCATGATAGGTCCTTGCATCACCAA